>NC_136995.1:15299397-15314397 GCF_032717465.1 Coenobita brevimanus
GTAGGTAGATTTCTGACGTAAAATTTAACAGGGTAATCTACTACACAAAAGGTCATGAGAGGATGGGGGTCAAAGGTCATGTTGTAAGTAGCCCTGTAGCTCCTGTGACTCCCTTTATAACTTCACTAACATAGGGACGGAGAGAAAACTGTGTTATGTAGATATCCCGACCTAGTGTTTACATGGGGAACAAGGGTTAAAGTACTGATGATGATGATGATGATACGTCTCGCCCTTCTTATCTTTCTTTACACTCCCATCTTCCTCCTCCCATGCATCCCCCTTCCCCCCTGCTGCCCCCTCCCCCTCCCCATCACCATTATTGTTATCGTAATGGTTTCATGCACATCCACTTTACCTTCATCATCTCTCTCTCTCTCTCTCTCTCCTTGATTCACCTTCATTTTCTGTCTGTCTGTCTGTCTCTCTCTCTCTCTCTCTCTCTCTCAACCATTTTCTTTTTGGGTCAAGTATTTAGCGGAAGGAAACTGAGGTATATTGGTACTTGATGGAAGGAGAGAGAGAGAGAGAGAGAGAGAGAGAGAGAGAGAGAGAGAGAGAGAGCATTTTTCGATAATTACCATCACGGTCATCGAAAAAGAAATAGCGTTCTCCCATAGCAATAATGGCTATGAGAGAGAGAGAGGGAGGGAGGGAGAGAGAGATGGCAGAAAAAGGAAAATAAAGATGGCAGGTGTAGGAATGATGACTAAATATACATAGGCCTACTGCATCTTGCAACAACAAGTGGCATCAGCAACAACAACAACAGTAATACTGTAGAGGTCAGGAGTGAGAGTCAAGAGGATTGCATCAGGGCTTTGTGTGTGTGTGTGTGTGTGTGTGTTCGTTTGCATGTGTGTATATGTAACCTTGTGCATGTGAACCTATTTTGAGAAGACTGTGTGCGTTTATTTTCATGTGCGTTTCTGTGTGTCAGTATTTATATTGTGCATGTATCTTAGTGTGCTTTTTGGGGTTTGTAAATTGTGTGTGTATGCCATATTATGTGTGTCTGAAAGTGTATATGTGTGTAAGTGTGTATACAGCAGCGTATGTGTAATTGTGTATATACGCCGCGTCTGGGTATGTAAATTATGTGTATTTGTATGGATGTGTAAATTAGTATATGTATGCCGAGTGTGAGTGTATTTATATGTAAGTGTATTTGTATTGTATGTGTATTTGTATGTAAGTGTAAATGTGTATGTTTATTTATGTTAGTGTATTTGTATATGTGTGTATTGATATGTAAGTGTAAATGTGTATATGTGTATTTATATATAAGTGCAAGTGTATTTATGTGTATTTATATGTGTATTATTGTGTCTGTGTATTTATATGTAAGTGTGTTGAAATGTAAGTGTAAATGTATATATGTGTGTTTTTGTATGTAAGTGTAAATGTGTATATGTACCGAGAAGAAAAGAGTTTGTGAGAGAGACTGACAACAATAATGAAGGAAAGGGAGAAAAGATAAAGCTGACCATATTAACAGAGACAGCAGAAGTGGAAAATAAAATAAAAGAGGGAACTGGAAAGAAAGCAAGTAATATGAGTAAAATAGAAAAGCGATTGAAAGTTTTAGAGATAAGAGGAAGAATAAAATAAAAAATCATGATGGATTGTGAGAAGAAGGAAGAAGTAAAATGAAGTGGGAATCCAAACAAGGAAGTTAAAATGGAAAAACACTAAGTATATTAAAAGAAGGAAACACACAGGAATAAAGGAAAAAAAATAGAGAGAAGAGAGAAGGAAGAAATTATAAAGGAAGACTTGCAGAAATTAAATTGTAATGAAAAAAGTGTAGAAAATGAATTAAAAATGAAAAAAATTAAGAAAAATATTGGTCCATTGTTATGCCTAGCAGAGAGAGAGAGAGAGAGAGAGAGAGAGAGAGAGCTGCCAGGTAAATATTATAATGCAAAAAGAAATAATGGAAGAAAATGTTAAGAAATTGTCTGAAACGCATTGATAATAAGCGAATAATTGGCGACTCACGCGAACAATCAGATCTGCAATACTTCCCCGTCTTTCACCTTTCCGCCACATCCACGGTTAATTATCCTACCTGGTTAATTAGTGGAGAGAGAAGGAAGGTATTTAAGTATCCATTAACCATTTAAATATTATGGTGTCTTGAGGAGTGTGTGGTTAGAGGCGAGGTTACACACACACACACACACACACACACACACACACACACACACACACACACACACACACACACACGGATTTCTTAAAGGTTTTGCGCCATTTACTCTTTAACTACGATTATTTGTATTTCCTTCCGGACGATTTTGTTAAGCTGAAGGGAAAAAGATAATTGATAGTGATTTACTGATTATAATACCTAGCAGTGCACAGACTTCACCTCTTTCTTTGTCTCCTTCCCTCTCCTCTGCGCCTTCTCTCTACCTGTATTTACCCCTTTCCCTCTCCTCTGCACCTTCTCTCTACCTGTATTTACCCCTTTCCCTCTCCTCTGCACCTTCTCTCTACCTGTATTTACCCCTTTCCCTCTCCTCTGCATCTTCTCTCTCCACCTTTCTCTACCTCTTTCCTTCTCCTCTGCACCTTCTCTCTACCTGTCTCTACCTCTTTCCCTCTCCTCTCCACCTTCTCTCTACCTGTCTACCTCCTTCCCTCTCCTCTGCATCTCCTCTCTGTGTGTGTCTCTACCTCCTTCCCTCTCCTCTCCACCTCGTCCACGGTCTACAAAAACTGGTCAGCGGGGTCAAAGGTCAGCCTATCACTGGGGGTCACTTCACTCTCTGCCACTTTCTCTTTCTCTCCATAATTGTTCTCTTCCCTGTTCACTCATACCATCTGTCTCCCTTTCTCTCCTTCCATGCACCCCTGGCTTTATTTTTTCTGTTATAACTTCTTTTACGTTGTCCTGAATCTAGTGGACTGCAGTGTGTGTGTGTGTGTGTGTGTGTGTGTGTGTGTGTGTGTGTGTGTGTGTGTGTGTGTGTGCGTTCTAGTACCCTACGATAACAGGCATCTTCGGACAAATATCCTGACACAGTAAGAAATGCTATCATCGTAGTGAATGGATCAACTGACTTCGTTCTTATCTCTTTCAGTCTGAGAGGAGCTTACAAATTTCAGTAAACGTATTTGGTGATAGGAAGAAAAAAGTATAAAAAAGTTGCCAGAGAGAGAGAGAGAGAGAGAGAGAGAGAGAGAGAGAAGCAATTATAAGAGGGGCCCTCAGGGAAAGGTCTCCAGAAAAGGGGATATGAAGGAAAAGGACAGGGTAGGGATGGAGCGGGAGGAAGGGAAGGACAGGGCATGGGAAGGCAGGGAAGGACAGGGCAGGGGAAGGCAGGGAAGGACAGGGCAGGGGAAGGAAGGGAAGGACAGGGCAGGGGAAGGAAGGGAAGGACAGGGCAGGGGAAGGAAGGGAAGGACAGGGCAGGGGAAGGCAGGGAAGGACAGGGCAGGGGAAGGCAGGGAAGGACAGGGCAGGGGAAGGAAGGGAAGGACAGGGCAGGGGAAGGCAGGGAAGGACAGGGCAGGGGAAGGCAGGGAAGGACAGGGCAGGGGAAGGCAGGGAAGGACAGGGCAGGGGAAGGCAGGGAAGGACAGGGCAGGGGAAGGCAGGGAAGGACAGGGCAGGGGAAGGAAGGGAGAGAAGTAGGACAGGGAGAGAGGGAAAAATATATAGGTAGGGCAGGGTAGGGATGTTGGGATGGAAGGGGAAGGTAGGGAAAGGAGGAGATGGAGGTGGGAGAGGGAAAAGGAAAACAGAGGAGGGAAGGGCAGGGTAGGCAAGGAGTGGGGGCAGGATAGGGATGGAGTGATGAAGGCAGGGCAGGGTAGGGATGGAGGAGAGAGGAGGGCGTCTTTCTCCCCAGAGCCATAGAGTACTCTGTGGCTCTGTTTCTCCTCCCTCGTTCATTTTTCTTGGTCTCCTTCTTCCCCTCCCTTTTCTCTCCCTGCCCTCCTCCCCAATTTTTCTTCTTCCTATTATTATTTAAGACGTAAAAAAAAGACGACTCAGATTTGGCTTCGGAGGGGTTGTTTTAGCATCATATTCGAGAGAGAGAGAGAGAGAGAGAGAGAGAGAGAGAGAGAGAGAGAGAGAGAGAGAGAGATGAGGAAGAAGTGTTTGGAATGATGGGAGGGAAAGAATATTAGTACAGGTAAATATGAAGAAGAATTATAATGGAGGGAAGTGACAGAAATTAGGTGGATGGGAGAGAAAATATGTCAGGCAGTATCACCACCTAGAGAAAGTGAGCAGTGAAGTGGACGGCATTCATACACGGTGTTCCACTTAGCTTCACTTCCACTCCACCAGGCAAGTTCTCGTGTGTTTTGGGGACGGCTTGGTCAGTATGTACCCTGTATCTCATTCATTTCCCACATCCACTACTACATCCACGCCCACACCAGCCGACTGAGCCGTTTCCAAGATATTGCCTCATGAGTTTCTAGTGTAGTGCTATTTACCGATAACATTGTATTGTAGGTATTGTGTGTTTTCTTCCTTTTCCTCCTGCCTGTGACCTCCAGGTATTTACACATAAGATGTCCAGGTATGTAAAACGGGCGTGTGTGTGTGTGTGTGTGTGTGTGTGTGTGTGTGTGTGTGTGTGTGTGTGTGTGTGTGGAGGGGAAGGGAAGGAACGCATATTGGAAAGAAAAAGCAAGAGATCAGCAGTGAAGACAGAGAGGATGGTTGGGTGGAATTGTGTGAGGAAGGTAAAGATAGTGCCAGTATGTGTGTGTGTGTGTGTGTGTGTGTGTGTGTGTGTGTGTGTGTGTGTGTGTAATACGCCACTCATCGATCCTGTCTCCCATTTACATATCGCTCCATCATCTCTGAATTACAGTTCTTCTCCTAGTCCTTCTGCACACTTCCCCTTTGTGTAGATCCTAACTCCTCTCTCTCTCTCTCTCTCTCTCTCTCTCTCTCTCTCTCTCTCTCTCTCTCTCTCTCTCTCTCTCTCACGTTTTGCGTTTCATCCCTCCTTCTGTCACATCCCTCCTTTCTCTTGACTCCTCCATCTGTCACATTCCACTTCCTCTTAACGCCTCCTGTTTCTGTCACACCCATCTTCCTCTTGACGCTTTCTCCTGTCACATCGCTCCTCCTCTCAGCACTTCCTCCTCCTGTCACATCCCTCCTCCTCTTGATCCTTCCTCGTGTCACATCTCTCCTCTTGACCCCTCCCCAGGGTGTCACATCCCTCCTCATCGTAACACTTCCTCCTCGTGTCTCATCCTTCGTCCTCTTGATCCTTCCTCCTCTTGTTACATGCCTCTTCCTCTTGTACCCCAAAGGCTGCCTCGTCTTTAACAATGTCGCAGTTGTCGGAGAGTTTCCAATTGACCAAAGTTAGTGAAGCCATGACAAGGTTTGATCCTCGGCGCCACCACAGGACCCGCCACACCCCGAGAGAGAGAGAGAGAGAGAGAGAGAGAGAGAGAGAGAGAGAGAGAGGGGGGGGAGGGGGCTGGCATTTCTGTCCTTACATCACCGCTGCCCTCCCCTCCCCTCACCTTCTGCCCCCTCCCCTCACCCTCTACCTCCTCCCCTCACCTCATCTTCTTCCCTCATCTTCTTCCCTCATCTCACCCCTCATCTAATTTCTACTGCCTCACTGGACGGTAAACAGTTTGCATCACTAGGCTAATTCCCCCATCTCTCTCTCTCTTTCTCTCTTTCACACACACACACACACACACACACACACACACACACACACACACACACACACACACACACACACACACACACACACACACACACACACGCACACACACACACACACACACACGAGGGAGGGCAGGGCTGGGCAAGTTTGGGCAGGGAGATCAGTATCTGTCGAGTAATAACAAAAAATCCTACTATTAATGATCTTTTCCTTTTCCCTGCCTTACCTGCCCTGCCCTGCCTTGTCATGCCCTGACTCACTTCTGCCTCATCCTGCCTCATCCCTGCCTCACACTTCTGCCTCATTGCAAATTTTCTCTTTATTAATACTTACCTTATCTATATTCCCTTTATTCTTCCTACCCTACTTCAAATCTTTAACACTTTCTCCCTCGTGTAGTTTATTGGCCAACCCCTTCACTGCTAGAAGCCTCCCCAGGTAAAGGATGTGAAGGGACAGAAGGGAAGCAGATATGGAGTCAGTTGAGGCTTGAAGGTTAGTGATAAGCTGGAGATGAGGAGAAGGTGAGGGTGAGGGAGAAGGGTAGTGGAAGGAGGTGAGGGCGAAGAAGGATAAAGGATGAGGAGGAGATGAGGGCCAAGGAGAAGGGTTATGGAAGGAAGAGATGAGGTCGAAGAAGGATAAAGGAAGGAGGTGAGATTTAAGGGTATTGGAAGGAGGTGAGGGCAGAGAAGGGGAGTAATTAAATGCAGGGAGAAGCTGGAGATCAGGAGGTGAGGGAGGATAAGAGAAGGGGGAAAGGCAGGGAGGGAGATAGTAAGGTGTAGATGGAGACAGGTGGACGGTGAGGACAGGTGAGGTGTGAGACAGGTATCACGGTATGAGAGGGTAATGTGGCACGGGTATGAATCACTGGTATTGTCATTGTCACTGTTGTACCTCACCTAACCACCGCCAGTCCTGCAGTGCCACTAACGAGGGATAATGAGGCAAAACTACACCAGGAAGGAGGTAGTAAACTTCCTTTCTTTGCTCTTGTTTTTCTTATTTTCTTTCTTCCTTCCTCATAGACAAGAGCTGATTATTATAAGCCAGACAGCCCTTTTTCCCTGCGGTCTTAAATTTCTTCCTCTCCTTCTTTCCTTCCGTCTTTCCCTTCTTTCTTTCCACTCATTTCCCCTCCCTCCTCTTCTTCACAAATCGCATCAAGGGGTCAGGGGAAGGACGGCGGGATGGCGGGAGGGTGAGCGTAAGAAGTTAATTAAGCTCCACAGGTGAATCATATGAAGTGTGTCCTGATGTTACGGTCATCTCACTTTGTCATCTTTTAATTTAATGTTTTCCCATCCTGCGTCTTCGTCTCTTTTAACTTTCTTGCTGGCTTTTCCTTTTTCCTCTTTTTACTCTTCGGTTCCTTTTATCTTCTATCCTCTCCCACTCCTCTCCGTTTCCTCTCTCTATCATCTTCATTTCGACTGACGCGCTGTTGTGGATATGAGCTGAGAAAAGAAATTGAGTGTAGGGGAAGGAGGAAAGTAGAATAGTGGGAAAGAGGATGTTAGAGAGAGAGAGAGAGAGAGAGAGAGAGAGAGAGAATGGTGGGTGTTGACACCATTAGGGATAAAAGCCCAGTAGGCCTCAACCTCTCTTACATTAACTCTCTCTCTCTCTCTCTCATATGTATACATACACGAGAGAGAGAGAGAGAGAGAGAGAGAGAGAGAGAGAGAGAGAGAGAGAACATTTTAGATATTTTTTTAGCTTACTGCACGATTCTGAAATTACTCGTTTCTGCTTGGACAGTTTTGTTAATTGATAATTTTGAGAGTGAAAGCAGTGAAGGTAATCATCACCTGTGCATTTTTAGAATTTGTGTTGGCCCGTGTAAACCAGCTCTCTCTCTCGCTCAAAAAAAAAAAAAAGGGTGATTGGTTGTCTTGATATTGCCTTAGCTTATTACTTTTTTTTTTTATGCGAGGAAGAAGGAACCAAAGGCCAGGAGCCCGCAAACCGTGGTGATGTTGATGATGATGATGATGATGCATTCGTTATTTTATTTATTTTTTATTTTTTGCATATTTGTATCTTATGAATTCGTCCTGCAGGTTTTAAGAATGATGTCTGTATGCTGTGTCCAGTCTTATTTACTATTATTATTATTATTATTATTATTATTATTTTTACTACTACTACTACTACTACTACTACTACTACTACTACCACTTCTCCTTCTCCTCCTCCTCCTCCTCCTCCTGCTAGTACTATTACTACTACTACTACTACTACGTGCCTGTAAATAATCTCAGTACATTTTTTGCCCTAAGTCTTAGTACCACCACCACTGATTTTGAGGAGTAAAAGTAAGAGCTATTAAAGAGGTACAGATGAAGTAGAAGAAAGTAGAAAAAGTAGAAAAAAATGTACTGAGGGGAAAAGGTGGAGAGGAAAATTACCAGAAGATTGTGGAAATGATGACTTGAAAGGAAATGATAGAGTGGAAGATGAAGGGAGGATGAGAGGGTAAGGGAAGAGGGATAATGCAAGGAGGGAAAGAGGGAGGGAGGGATGGAGGGATCAGGGAAGGAAGGATCATATAAGGAAGGAAGGAGGGAGGGAAGGAAGGAAGGAGGGGAGGAAGGAGGGATCATGGAAGGAAGGAGGGAGGGAAGGAGAGATCATGGAAGGAAGGAGGGAGGGAAGGAGGAAGGTGAGGTTATTGTTGCGATGTTATTACACCTGTTATGCTGAGTCTCTCTCTCTCTCTCTCTCTCTCTCTCTCTCTCTCTCCCAATCTTTCTTACCACTTTCACAGTTTTTCTTCGCTCTGAACTCTACCTAAATCTTCCTTTTGCAACTCCCTGTCATTCCCTTCCCCTGCCTTCCAACTCTCCTTCCCTCTCCCACCTCTCTCCTGCATTCCTCCCTTCATTCCAACTTGCCTCCCTTCCCTCTCTTCCCTCCCTCCCTTTCCCTTGCTTCCCGCCTCTCTTCCTTCCCTCCCTCCCATCCCACCCTCTCATCTTTCCCTCTCTTCCTCCCATCCCAGCTTATTCAGGAAGGGAAGGAAAGAGGAAAGAACAAAGGAACGGGAGGGAGGTAAGGGGGGGGGGAGGCAGGAGCAGTGAAAGGGAGGGGCTAGTTTGAAATATTGTCTTGGTATTGAGGGGGGGTTAAAGGTTTGGTGGGAGGGGAAGAAGGGAGGGGGAAGGGGGAGGGGAAGAAAGAAGGGGGAATGGGAGGGGAGGAATGGAGGGGGAATGGAGAGGGGAAGAAGAAAGGGGGAATGGGGAGGGGAAGAAGGGAAAGGAGAGTGGAAATGTGAGGGGGAAGGGGGGAGGGAAGGAAAGAGAAGAGGAAGTGGATGAAAGAAAGAGAAAAGAAAGTAGGGGAAATAAAACAGAAAAAGAGACAAGAGAGAGAGAAGAATCGTGGAGCATAAATGAATGAATAGGACACGAGGGAAGAAAGACTACAAGGAGGAAGAGGGAAGAAAGACTACAAGGAGGAAGAGGGAAGAAAGACTACAAGGAGGAAGAGGGAAGAAAGACTAGGTATGAATCTGAGTGAAGAGAGGAGAGAGAGAGAGAGAGAGAGAGAGAGAGAGAGAGAGATGGAGAGAAGTTGGAAATTGGAGGAGAGGAGAAAGAATGACGGAAGAGGAAAGTTGGATGGAGGAGGAAGATGAAAATAAAGGAACGAAGAATAGATGTGAAGAAGTAAGAACATAGGTAATAAAGGAAAGGATAGGAAACATAATTGGGTGAAATTGGGTGAAAATGGTAAAGAAGGAGACGAGGGAAGAGGAAGGTAAACTGCAGGAAGACTGTAAGCACCCCCCAGAGAGAGAGAGAGAGAGAGAGAGAGAGAGAGAGAGGACACCGCACATATAGCGACCACATTTTGATACTTGGATAGTGTTAGTTATGGTGGTGGTAATGGTGATGATGCTGTTGGTGGTGATGATAGATAATGGTAATGGTGATGGTGATGGTGGTGATAGTGTTGGCAATGGTAGAGGTGTTATGGTAGAAATGGTGATGATAGGAAGAAAGGGATGTTGTGGTAGGTACGGTAGGAGGGAAGGGTTGTTGTGGTAGCTATGGTGATGATAGGATTGGTAGTGGTAGGTACGGTAGGAGGGAAGCAGCTGTGAATTTAAGACCAACTGGAAAACCAAAGTCGGCCGCAAGATGAGTGAAAACTGTCAAAGAACATTTTTTATATATTGCAAAACTGACAGCGTGCAAAAAAACAAACAAACAAATAGTGGTGTTATAAGTAATGTGATGGAGAATGAGATACTAACTAGGAGAATGGATGTGAGTGCGTTGGAGGGGAGGAGAGTGAGGGAAAGACAGAGTATGAGATGGAGAGATGGAGTGAAGTATATGAGAGAGAGGGGTGTGACCTGGTAGGAAGGCTACGTACTGGCAAGGGACAGGGCGACATGGAGGTGATTTGTTTGTGGTTACCCTTTACGGGATTAAGGGGTCTGGCTATAGATAGATAGATAGATAGATACAGTAGATAGATAGATAGATAGGTGTAATAAGCCAAGGGTAGGATGACCAGGGATAAACGATCAGTGTAAAGTCAGGTTATAATATTTTTTTCCTTTTCATTGTATATATAATTTATTTTTTGTACTGGTTGGTGCAGTGAACAAACCAGCAGTGTTTACCGTAATGACTCGACAATTTTTTTCCGGAAGCTGACTCGACGATTTTTTTTTTTTTTTTTTTTCGGTAGCTGACTCGACGATTTTTTTTAACTGACTACGATTTATTTTTTCGGTAGCTGACTTTACGATTTTTTTTCGGTAGCTGACTCTACGATTTTTTTTCGGTTGCTGACTACGATTTTTCGGTAGCTGATTCTACGATTTTTTTCGATAGCTGACTCCATGATTTTTTTTTTTTTTTTCGGTGGCAGACAACGATTTTTTTCGGTAGCTGACTCGACGATTTTTTTCGATAGCTGACTCGACGATTTTTTTCGGTAGTTGACTCTACGATTTTTTTTCGGTATTTGACTCTACGATTTTTTTCGGTAGTTGACTCCTTTTTTTTTTCTCTTGCTGACTCTATGATTCTCTTCGATAGGTGACTCCACGATTTTTTTTATTTTCGATAGCTGACTGATTTTTTTTTTTTTTTTTTTGTGGCTGACGACGATTTTTTTTTTTCTGTAGCTGACTCGCCGATTTTTTTTTTTTTTTTTCGGTAACTGACTCGACTTTGTTTTCGGTAGCTGACTCAGCGATTTTTTTTTTTTCAATAGGTGTACCATACTATAATGTTTTTAATTTGGCCTAGATTATCATAGTTTTGTAGCTTATTGCACGTAGCCCTGTGGTAAGGAAAAAAAAAATGCTACAGCGGTACATCGTTTCATAACTCTTCTTCGTGACTATCACCATATTCTAGTGTTGATTTATTGATACAACTCAGCATTCCCGATGGGGAGATGGCAGTTATAGGCCAACTTAGAGTAAAAGGAGGATAGTAAAACACACACACACACACACACACACACACACACACACACACACACACACACACACACACACACACACACACACACACACACACACACACACACACACACACACACACACACAATGAGTGAAGTCTGCCCAGTGTTTGGTTCTCTTGGGAATATCTTACTATAGTACTTTATAAATTTACCTTTCATTCATCTTTCAGTTACCTGTCATTATTTCATTTCTCTTACCTCACATTTTCTTCCCTATTCCTTCCTTTCTTCGATCGTCCCTTTGCTCCCTCTAACGGTATTGTTCTTGTTTTGTAGTCCAATTCCTTCTCTTCCATAATTCCATTCTTCCTTTATTTTGTTTTATTATGCTCCTTTATCACTTTTGTTTATCCACCTTTTGTCGTTTGTCTTTTAGCTTGAGTCCTATTATGTGTGTATTTGAGGTGCACTTCTTCCTCAGGTGTTAGAGAAAAGGACCAGGACTTGACAGGTAAATGGTGAAAGAGGCAGTTCGAGGAGGAGGGAGAGGGGAGAGAGAAGGACCTAAAGAGAGAGAGAGAGAGAGAGAGAGAGAGAGAGAGGATGGGGAGAGGGACTGAAGGAATGAACAGATGAATGACTACAAAGGACCTGACCCACCGTAAATATTATCTGACCCCACCCTCACCCCCACCCCCACCCACCCCCACCCCGCCCCTGCCCGTCCCGTTTTATTATAGTCAGATACAAAAGTTCGGTCGCCTCTCTTGTCACTCTCTCTCATTGCCTGATTCTTAGATGGCTGTATGAGATGTGGACAAAGGTACAGAATCACTTAGAAATCACGCAGAATCACACAGAAATCACGCAGAATCACACAGAAATCACGCAGAATCACACAGAATCACACAAATCACACAGACATCACACACAATCACACAGAAGTCACACAGAATCACACAAATCACACAGAAATCACACAGAAATCACGCAGAATAACACAGAAATCACTCAGAATCACACAGAAATCATGCAGAAATCACGCAGAATCACACATAAATCATGCAGAATCACACACAAATCACTTAGAATCACACACAAATCACGCAGAATGACACAAATCACAGAATCACATACAAATCACGCAGAATCACACAGAATCACAGAAATCACACAGAATCACACAGAATCACGTAGAATCACACACAATCACACACAATCACGCAGAATCACACAGAATCACACACAAATCACACAGAATCACACAGAAATCACACAGAAATGGATGATATTATACTCCTCAATCCTTTGTTTCGTGTTTAAGGGTCTTTGAATGGATTTCGAATCCAGGTGACCCTATGATATTAATTAGGCAAGGTAAAGGTGAGAGAGAGAGAGAGAGAGAGAGAGAGAGAGAGAGAGAGAGAGAGGATTGTCGCGGTTACACATAGCATTTACACACACACACACACACACACACACACACACACACACACACACACACACACACACACACACACACACACACACACACACACACACACACACACACACACACACACACACACGCCAATCACAGGCTGTTACTGATGAAACATGGCCCCTCCAAATTCCCTCCACTCTCTCTCCATACCTCCCTCCCTCCTCTCTTCCTCTCTCCACTATCTCCACAACTCTGTTGCTTCTTTCTCGTTTTCCATTACTTTACCCTTTTGGAAATGTTTCCTTTATGTCCAAAAATTCGGCTTGTATTTTGTTGTATTATTATTATTATTATTATTATTATTGTTGTTGTTGTTGCAGTTATTGTGTATTCTGTTCCTCCTACATCCTATTTTTGTTGTATGTCCCCCCCCCTGTCTGTCTGTCTGTCTGTCTGTCTGTCTCTCTCTCTCTCTCTCTCTCTCTCTCACACACACACACACACACACACACACACACACACACACACACACACACACACACACACACACACACACACACACACACACACACACACACACACACACACACACACAGTTGACCTCAGCAGTTTTCCCCATCCATTTCCTTTTCTTACCAGTTTGTCAAGATTGAGATTTGGCGGAAGAACATCAAAGGCAGGAGGAAGTGAGCCATTTGTCTTTATTCTGGGTGTCTTTATTTTTTCTGTCGTTCTTGCTTTATTTTCTGTGTTGTTTTTCTTTACTTGTCTTCCCATCTTTATTGTCTTCCTCTTTTTCTGTTCCCCTCTTCAATTTTTTCGTTGTCTTTCTCCCATTCCATCCTGCTTTTCTTCTTTTTTTGGTCTGTTTCTTATGTTTATTTTTGTGCTTTACTGTCTGTGTCTTTACTATGGCCTTCTCTTCCTTTTTTTCTTCCTTTTTCATTCCCTATCTCTGCATTTTCCTTCGTCATAGTCGCTCCTCTCTCTCATTCCATCTTTCCTTCCTTTTTATTTTCTATCCTTTATCTTCCCATCGCCTCTTCTCCATCTCTGTCTTTGATAACTGGCCTTCTCTCTGTCTCTCTCTCTCTCTCTCTCTCTCTCTCTCTCTCTCTCTCTCTCTCTCTCTCTCTTCATCCCTACCTTCTCCTTCGTCAAAGCCTCCCAGTCTCTCCGGCTCACATATTATCTCCCTCACATTCTTCTTGTCTCATCCTGCCCTCCAATCTTTGCTCAAGTCCTCAACTTTCTTCCTGACATTTCTCTCCCTCTTTCTCCTTATCTTCCTCTTACCTCCACACTCCTTTTCCATACTATTCTACTTTTTGCCGATCCTATAAAATTCCTTCAGGTTTTTCATTCCTGCAAGGTATTACTTCCTCTCTTGTTTCCTGTACGGCAAATGCTGGAGGGTCTGGAGGGTGGGGGAGAGAGCCTTCTGCTGTGCTATCCTTTTCTCCTGCTCCTATGCACTATATTAGGATTAAGGCCGGACCACCTCGTAGGGACCGTAAGGTCTGTGTGGTCTGTGTATCTATGTAACTCTATGTAACTCTCCTTCACATTTGTCTTTCTCCTTCACACTCCCCTTCACCTTTCTCCCTCCTTCTCACTTCCCTCTTTTCTCCCCACTCTCCTTCGGATTTCTATCACTCCTCACTCCCCTCTTTCCTCCCCACTCCCCTTCACAGTTCTGTCCCTCCTCCACATTTCCCTCTTTCCCCCACACCCTCCTTCACATTTCTCTCCTTCCTCTTCGTCTTCCACTTTCCTCCCCACTCCCCTTCATATTTGTCTCCCTCTGTCCTCCATACTTCTTCACATTTCTCTTCCTCCTACACAATCCCCGTCACATTTCTCTCCCTCCTCCTCGTCTCCCTCTTTCCTCCACTCTCCCCTCCTCTCACCTCCCCGCAGGCTGTGAGAACACAAAAGGTTTTCCGCGCAGTGTATCTGAGAATAAAATAATCTTTGAAGAAAGTTGCGTGAAGGAAGAGTCAACAAAATATAGGGTAATTCTTTAGGACGAGATATGTGCTGTATTTATTGCCACGTTACTGATTGTGTTTTCTTGTCTGTCTGTCTGTCTCTGTCTGTATAACCTGTCTGTCTGTCTGTGTCTGTCCTGTCTGTCTGTCTGTGTCTGTCCTGTCTGTCTGTCTGTGTCTGTCCTGTCCGTCTGTTTGTGTCTGTCTTTCTGTCCTGTCTGTCCGTGTCTCCCTCTCTGTCTATATAGGCTAATCTATGTATCTGTCTGTCTAGCTTTTTGTTTGTCAGCTAGTCACTCAGTCTGCCTGTCTGTATCTGTCAGTCTGTCATCTGTCTGTCTGTATCTATCTATCTGTTTTATCTATCTGTCTATATCTATGTATCTATCTTATCTATCTTTGTCTGACAATAGAGCGCCAGGGCGTCCATATGGTATTTTCAGGCCAGTTGATTAATATTTATGATGCACAGAGCAGAAGT
>NC_136995.1:15316897-15359397 GCF_032717465.1 Coenobita brevimanus
CCACTCATCACCTTTCTCCATCCCCCCCTCTTCCTTACCCCTCCATTCACACCAGGTGGAGAGAACAGCGTGTGGGAGAGGGAGTGGTGAGGCGAGAGAGACAGGGTGAGAGGGGCACGAGGGATTCTGAAATAAACTGATTAGGTGAAACATTCTCTCTGGATTTCGGTCACCAGCACTCAGGAGACAGACTGAAAGGAGAGAGAGAGAGAGAGAGAGAGAGAGAGAGAGAGAGATTTTCACCACGTAATGAAAGCTGACGGCACTGCTACACAAATACCTTTCTAACTCAGTCCTTCACAAACTTCAGTCGAGAAGGAGAGTTTCCCCTTAGTTTTTCTTCCCCTTTTTCCTCCGTTTCGTAAAATCGTGTGGTGATTGTGATACCCGGGAATTACGTAAGTGATGTCCTGCCCCCCCCCCACACACACACACACTTCTTTCTCTAACAGGAGTACACGGAATAAGAGTCAGTATAGAGAGGAGAACAGGAGGATAGAGTAAGAGAGAATGAAGACACGGTGAAGGTAGTGGAGGCGGGAGAAAGGTGGGTGAGATTGGTTTAAGGTTACCTGGTGTGGTCAGAATTACACTAAATTTGTTTCCCTGGCCTGGTAGTGTTTGTGCGAGGATCCCTGGGGCAAGGTTAGCAAGGGGTGGCTGGGTGAGGCAGTGAGGTAAGGCACGAGGGTGGCGGGGTGAGGCAGTGAGGTAAGGCACGAGGGTGGTGGGGTGAGGCAGTGAGGTAAGGCACGAGGGTGGTGGGGTGAGGCAGTGAGGTAAGGCACGAGGGTGGTGGGGTGAGGCAGTGAGGTAAGGCACGACGGTAGTGGGGTGAGGCAGTGAGGTAAGGCACGAGGGTGGTGGGGTGAGGCAGTGAGGTAAGGCACGAGGGTGGTGGTAAGGCACGAGGGTGGTGGGGTGAGGCAGTGAGGTAAGGCACGAGGGTGGTGGGGTGAGGCAGTGAGGTAAGGCACGAGGGTGGTGGGGTGAGGCAGTGAGGTAAGGCACGAGGGTGGTGGGGTGAGGCAGTGAGGTAAGGCACGAGGGTGGTGGGGTGAGGCAGTGAGGTAAGGCACGAGGGTGGCGGGGTGAGGCAGTGAGGTAAGGCACGAGGGTGGTGGAGGGCATGTGTGGAGGGAAAGAGGGAAAACAGAGAGTGAAAATGGGAAGGAAAAATGGAGAAATACACAAGGGGGAGAGTATGAGAGGAAGGAATGCTGAAAGGGATGTTTTTGAGGGAAAGGATTTTGAGGATTTGTGAGTAAATTGCTGAAGTAAAGGAGTTAAGTAGGATGCTGAAGGTTGAAGCATAATACTGAACGGTAAAGAAGGTATACCGTGAACTAAAGAACAGTAGGGATGTGTGAAAAAGAAAAGACATGTAGACTGAAATACGATGATGGACGTGAAGGATGAAGCAAGAAATAGACGAATGGGAGGTATTGTGTGTGTGAGAAAAAAAATGAAATAAAAGTACCAACTCACAGGAAATGTACCAAAACAAGTGTGAGGAATATTACTCTGAAACTGAGGTAAGAGCGTTGATAGAATTTACATGACCCTTCCGTAAGATCAGTATGAACCTTGTATAGCGTGGGGGTAGCCTTGGTCAAGGAGGTGGCAGCCGGGACATTGCCTTGATGCTGGAGCGGGTGAGAGCATAATTAAACTTGTAGTACACCTGTGGATACCTGTCGCCACCTTAATTGACTTGTTTGTTCATGAGACCGGTGTGATTTGCAAGATATACCTTTGTCGTGATTTTGACTCTGTGTGTGTGTGTGTGTGTGTGTGTGTGTGTGTGTGTGTGTGTGTGTGTGTGTGTGTGTGTGTGTGTGTGTCTGTGATACAGGTTACCCCCAAACACTGGATAATGTATGTATGGAGACAGGACAGCTCAAGACTATATCAAATCCTGTAATACAGATAGGTAAATGTAACAACATAAACACACACACACACACACACACACACACACACACACACACACACACACACACACACACACACACACACACACACACACACACACACACACACACACACACACACACACACACACACACACACACAGCTGGTATGTGGTTTGTGCTATCCTACCATTAAATCAGTATTGCCCAAACATAATTATTTATCTTTGACTCAGAGTAATGCATTCCTATATTATTATTATTATTATTATTATTATTTATTTATTTATTTTTTTCAGGTTCCAGTGATGTGAAATTGGCTGATGCAACTGTAATGCTGGAGAAGGATTAACAAAGGTATGTAATGGTGTAAGGATTTTGTGATTATTTATTTCCTCATTGGCTTTTGTCAGTATAATATAAAGATTTGGTGAATGATTTGGTAAGAAGGGTTAGCAGAGAAGGGTATATGTTATAAGCATTTCGTGTCTCATGTGTTTGTTGTTTATGTTTGGAGATGAAAGTAAGCAAGTGTGGAGGCCTTGGACTTGGATATTACAGCTGCTTCCTTGTCAGTTGTGTGCTACTGATACACTTCATTCATTGATTTATTCACTCGTACAAACTCCATCTACCTCTCTTCCCAGTTACCTTTCTTTTCATCTCTGTTTATTTCTCTTCTTATCTATTCTCCTTTGCTCTCTTCTCTTCTCTTCTCTGCTCTCTTCTCTTCTCGCCGTCTTCATGCCTGTGTTAATCAATATAATGCCAATTCTAGTGTCAGTCTCCTGCAGCGAAGATATAGTGCCAAGGGCACCAGTAATTACTTTCCCTCCATCCCTCCCTCCCTCCTCTCATCCCTCCCTCCATCCTCTCTTCCCTCGCTCCCTCCCTCCTCTTCACCCTTTCCTCTCTCCCTCTCTGATTTACGTACCTGTCTCCCTGAATATTCCTTACACTCTCTCTCCCCTTGTCCCGTTTTCCCCCTTTCTCTGTCACCCCACTTTCTCCCCTCTCTCTCCCCTCCCTTTCTTTCTCTCTCTTCTCTCCCTTTCCCCCCCTCTCTCCCTTCCCTTCCCCTCCCTTCCTGCCATCCCTTTCCTCCCCCTATCCCCACCTCTCTACGTTCCCTGTCCCCTGTCTCTCCTTCCTTCATTATTCTTTTTCCCTTCTTCATTTTCGTCCCTGCTCCCCTCCATCTCTGCTTTATTACCTCTACCCCCATTCTCCCCCACTGTGTAATGCCATGAACTGTACCCATTATTTTTCTTCTTGCTTTATTCTCTTTTATTATGTCTCCCAATCCCCTCCTTTGTAATTAATTCACCTCTGGGAATTGAATTTGTGGCCATTACCTTTTCTTTTTTCATGTCTTTAATTTTCACGTTTTTTCCATCTTCCTTTTTCCTCTTCCTCTTTCCTCTTGCTGCTCAGTTGGCTAATATTTCTTTATATAATTCATCCACTTAAATGATAGTCTTTTTTTCTGTATTTATATCCCCTACGTTTACATCTACACACACACACACACACACACACACACACACACACACACACACACACACACACACACACACACACACACACACACACACACACACACACACACACCTTGAAGTCGCTGGTGTGGCTACAGTGGTGATCAGTTTCCCTCTCTCTCTCTCTCTCTCTCTCGTGTTATCATGCGACTTTAAGGGCAGACTTGCGAAAATTTCCAAGGGTTATTTTCGGGGAAACTTAAGCTCATTTGTCCCTGACTGTATTATGTCCGCAATCAGGCTGGGTGGTGGAGGAGGCCGAGAGAGAGAGAGAGAGAGAGAGAGAGAGAGAGAGAGTGTGTGTGTGTGTGTGTGTGTGTGTGTGTGTGTGTGTGTGTGTGTGTGTGTGTTCAGCATTAGTTGAACTTCTGATCATTGCTAAAATGTTTATTATATTCAGGTAATATTTTAACAGGTCGATTATTTGGTCACGGTGTCCACAATTGGTTCTTTCATTGTCCATTAAAAAAAGGCGACTCGATTCCCCATCCCATTGTATGACTTGTATGCTGAGAGAGAGAGAGAGAGAGAGAGAGAGAGGAAAGTGAAAGTGTGAGTGAGGATGGAGTGAAATGAGACTGGAATGAAGCAGAGAGAAAGGGAAAAGCTATATGAAGATGTGAGGGGAGGAGAGGAAAAGTAGAATGAACCAGAGAGAGAGAGAGAGTGGAAGGGATGGGGCAGTGAAGTGAGAAAGAGGAGGGTAGGAAGGAAGGGGGAAGGAAAGTGTTGCATCAAAGGAGGTGAGGGAAGGAAAGAGGAATAAGAGAATGACCGATGGGGACATAGGGAAAGAAATGAAGATATGGATAATGTAGTAAGCGTGATGGGGAGAAATGCAGACTGAAGGGGTAAGGGGAGAAGGGGGAGGTGAAAATGACGGAGGTAAGGGAAGAAGAAAGGAAATGAACAAGGGAGTGACCTCTCTGTGATAGCTGATGTAGCGGAGGAAAGATAATGAAAGAGAAGAAGACTGTAATTATGGAGAGACTAAGGATGGGAAGGTGAGGAAGATAGGGAGAGAAGTATGCTTATAAGAAGGGAGAGGAAGGAAGCAAGGGAGGGAGGAAGGACGGAGGAAGGGAGGGAGATTACGGATATGATAAATGTGAGGCAGTGAGAGATGTAATAAATGGTAGGAGGAGAGGAGAGGTTGATGAATGGAGTAGGGTGGGAAGATATAGATCAAGAGAGAGAGAGAGAGAGAGAGAGAGAGATACACCGATAGACAAGGACAGGGTGACACACACACACACACACACACACACACACACACACACACACACACACACACACACACACACACACACACACACACACACACACACACACACACACACACCGAGTAGTAACCCCTCCAGTGGTGTACACAGAGGCAGTTTATCTCACTTTTATTTTAAGACACCTGTACTTACCTGAGCGTGACGAGTTGCTGTAAAGAAATGAAAGAAAAAAATGAAAACGAAAAGAGAGAAATTTGTAGTGTGTGAAGTGTGTGTGTGGAGGGTTGGCAGTGAGAGTGTGTAATGTGTAGGGTTGTGTAGCTTTGTGGGCCACATCTTGAGAGAGAGAGAGAGAGAGAGAGAGAGAGAGAGAGAGAGAGAGAGAGAGAGAGAGAATTGGGAAACAGTAAAACGAAGAATCGGTATTGTGAGGGATGGAATAAGAGTCAAGGCAGTGAATACGAAGAAGAGAGAGAGAGAGAGAGAGAGGAGGCAGTATACAAGAACGCAGAAGAAAACAAAAGATCTACTGGTGCCTTGGAGTCTTTTTATTATAGGGCAGGATATAATTATCTGCTGTGTTAATATACTCTGTTAATCCCCAACAACACCACAGCCTCCCCCATTAATCCCCAACAACACCACAACTTCCCCCATTAATCCCCAACAACACCACAATTTCCCCCATTAATCCCCAACAACACCACAACTTCCCCCATTAATCCCCAACAACCCAACATTAATCCCCAACAGCACCACAGCTTCCCCCATTAATCCCCAACAACACTACAGTTTCCCCCATTAATCCCCAACAGCACCACAGCTTCCCCCGTTAATCCCCAACACCACCACAATTTCCCCCATTAATCCCCAACAACACCACAATTTCCCCCATTAATCCCCAACAACACCACAACTTCCCCCATTAATCCCCAACAACACCACAATTTCCCCCATTAATCCCCAACAACACCACAATTTCCCCCATTAATCCCCAACAACACCACAATTTCCCCCATTAATCCCCAACAACACCACAATTTCCCCCATTAATCCCCAACAACACCACAACTTCCCCCACTGCTGGTACCCTTTACAAAATATCAGTGTTCGCATGTTAATTGCCCCGTGTATGTATGTATGTATGTATGTATGTATTTGTAAACTCTTTTATAGTTCTGGGATATTTTCCATTTATTTCAGTTTGCTGGCAGATTGAATTTTGCATGATATTTCCTTTGATGTTTGTTCTGTATATATGTATTTGTGTGAGGTTAGTAATTGCTCTCTGTCTGTCTGTCTGTCTGTCTGTCTCTCTCTCTCTCTCTCTCTCTCTCTCTAAATTCCATACCGCTACTGGCTGTCGTTTGGTGCACTTACGTAGAGGAGAGATCAGTCGTAATGAATGTCAGGACTCCATATTATAGTAATACAAATCATAACAGATAGCATGATAGATATATATAGGAATTTACATTATCATAATACAACTCATAAAAGATAGTATAATAGATAGGAGCACCAGTCAAGGTGTGCCCTCAGCTGGACCTTTCATGTTAGATCACTCTAAAGCTGCTTCAGAGAAACTTGGATCATTGTACAGAGTCCGTAACGTCTTCACTGATGAGAAGTTAGCTATCATTTACAAGATTCGTGTGTGCTGTCAGCTGGAATATTGCTCACCCTTGTGGAATGGATGTGGAGAGGTTGCACTAAAACAACTGGACAAAATTCAGAACAAAGCTATTGCAATTATTAATAACCCTACTATTGCAAATGAACTACCTCTCCTACAAGTAAGAAGGAATGTTGCCTCCCTTGCATTATTTTGTTGTAGAACTTGTGCCTATCAGAATTCTTTTATTCCTGAAACTGCATTTCTTTGAAACTCGCTTCCCCAGAGTGGCTTCCCCCCATACTTCATCCTACAGCTGTTCAAGCCCAACTGTTACAGATTTTTAATGAATGGAGGACACCTGTAATCTGCTGTATGGATTTGATTCAGTTGCATTTCCTTCCTCTGTTCTGTTATTGTAAAAAAAAAAAAATACATAGCCCAGTGGCAGCATAAGACAGTTCTTCGGTCATACATCCTTTCCAGAGAGAGAGAGAGAGAGAGAGAGAGTTCACCAGTGTCCCTCCCATGCACGACCTGGCCAACGCTTCCCTGTGTCAGTTTGTGAGTCGGTATCTAACTTAACTATTCATCTATTAATGTATGTATGTACTGTATCTGTATGTCTATCCATCTATCTGTGTAGTATACCCAGACGCAATAATCCCGGAAGGGGTGGCCACAAACGAATCGCCTCCATGTCACCCCGTCCTCTGTCTTTAAGCTACCCTCTCACAAACTCTGCCCCCTCACACCTAGAACTCTCCACCCTGTCCCTCTTACACCTCTCCACTCCATCCCTCCACATAGTCCCTCCATCTCCCTCTGCCATGCCACCTCAGCCACATACTGTATACTCTCCTAGCCAATCTCTTACCTTCCACTCGCTCCACATGGCCAAATCACCTCAAGGCACTTTACACCACTCCACCCCGTCCCCCCATCTCGTCCATCTCGTCCCGTCTCCCTCCACCATACCACCTCACCCACATGCACTTCCCTAAGCATTAAATATATCATTCTCCACCTTTCCACTTGGTCATACCATCTCAAAGCCCTTCTGATGCTGTCTGTCACATCAGATAACAATTATCTGAATCATTTTATACTGAATTGTATGATCCGAGGGAAGACATAAGCGTCGGTGTTGTTCTCGGTGTGAAGAAAGCGATACCTGGCAACTCTGGCTTCCCCCTCCTCACCTGCCGTGCGCGGAGGTGACGTGGATATGCTCACAACCACCTACCTGCTCTTCTCACTCTCTCTAATGGTATATATGTCACCGAACGTCATTGAAATACGAAATGTTATCAAAGGCAGTAGAATCTGAGCACAGAAGTGAATTTTAAGCAGTGTTACAGTAATGATGGAAGGGAGATCACACGGGGTAACCAGAGGTTTGAGAAGGGCGGCCGCTAGTCACGTGACCGCAGCGTTGTCAAATGTATTTCACCTATGCCTCGTCAATAATGCTTGTAATAACGTAAATACCACTGAATATCATGAACTATATACTGTTAACCACCGTTCAGTATGCCAGTTCGCTGAGTGAGTAATTAGTCAATGAATTAGTAGTTAGAGATGGTTGGTTTACGCGACATAGTACAAGGTGTGATACCTTCGCCTGGCCAACCTCCCGCATCGTCTCACTTATGCCTCGCTAGTGACTGTGGTAAAGTGTGGTGAAGAATCCCCGTCATTTCATCGTTGTTTCCGCCGTCATTGCTAACTACCCAACTACCCGCGGGTGTGATTGGCGTCCCACACGACCGTGGGTTTCCTCGTAAACTTCATCCTTCGGCTGTTCAAGCCTAACTGTTACATATTTGTTATGAATGGAGGACACCTGTAATCGGGTGTATGGATTATTTTTTTTATTCAATTGCTTTTCCTTCCTCTTTTTTGTTGCTGTAAAAAGAAAAAAAAGTAGCCTAGTGGCAGCAAAAGACTTCTTGGGTTCTACATCTTTTCAAGAGAGAGAGAGAGAGAGAGAGAGAGAGAATTTGGCCAGTGTCCCTCCCATGCATGACCTGGCCAACGCTTCCCTATGTCAGTCTACGTGTCGGTATCATACTTAACTGTCCATCCATTTACAGTATGTATGTATGTATCTATCTGTCTATCTGTCAATCTGTCTATCTATCTATCTGTGTAGTATACCCAGACGCCATAATCCCGGAAGGGGTGGCCACAAACGAATCGTCCCCATGTTATTCCGTCCTCCTGCGTTAGGCTACCCTCTCACAAACTCTTCCCCTTCACACCGAGGTCTTTCCACCCTGTCCCTCTCACACCTCTCCACTCCGTCCCTCCACCTTGTCCCTCCATCTCTGTCCGCCACGCCACCTCAGCCACATATATTCTCTTAGGCAGTCTCTCATTTTCCACTCGCTCCACATGGCAAAACCACCTCGAGGCACTTTACAGCACTCCACCCCGTCCCTCCATCTCGTCGCACCATCTCGTCTAGTCTCCCTCCGCCACATCACCTCACCCACATGCACTCTCTTAAACACCCTCTCATTCTCCACCTTTCTACTTGGCCAAACCATCTCAAAGCCCTTCTAATGTTCTCTATCACATCATACAACAGTTATCTGAATCATTTTATACTGAACTGTGTGATGCGAGGGAAGACATAAGCATCGGTGTTGTTCTCGTTGTGAAGAAAGTGATGCCTGACAACTCTGACTTCCCCCTCCTCACCTGCCGTGCGCGGAGGTGACGTGGATATGCGCACAACCACCTGCGTACTCCTCTCACTCTCTCTAATGGTATATATGTCACCGAACGTCATTGAAATATGAAATGTTATCAAAGACAGTTAATTCTGAGCACAGAAGTGAATTTTAAGCTGTGTTATAGTAATTATGGAAGAGAAGTCACACGGGGCAACAAGAGGTGTGAGAAGGGCGGCCGCTAGTCACGTGATTACGGTGTTGTCAGATATACACAAACTGTGCTTCGCGAATGATGCTTGTAATAACGTAAATACCACTGAATACCATGAATTATATACTGTTAACCACCGTTGAGTATGCCAGTTTGCTGAGTGAGTAATTAGTCGATGAATTAGTAGTTAGAGATGGTTGGATTACGTGGCATAGGACAAGGTGTGATAACGCAGCCTGGCCAACCTCCCGCATCCTCTCACTTATGCCTCGCTAGTGACTGTGGTAAGGTGTGGTGAAGAATCCCCGTCATTTCATCGTTGTTTCCGCCGTCATTGCTAACTACCCAACTACCCGCGGGTGTGATTGGCGTCCCACACGACCGTGGGGCGTGTGGAGGGTGACGAATTGGCAGGAAGAAAGGTGAGCAGAGAATTATTTGAGGTTAATTAAGACCACTTGGTCCTCTGTTCTCCAGGTAATGACCCGCGTGCTTAACCCAGTGACCCTCGGTGCTCTCTCTCTCTCTCTCTCCTTCTCCGTAGTTGGATAAAATCGCTCAGTAGCAGAAGAGTAAACTAAATAGGTCACCGTGTGGATTTACGGTATTAGTTAATTATTTAAAAGGACCACGTGGTTGGATATAGTGATGGTTATTGTTGTTAGTATTATTGATGTTTTGGCCCCATTCACATATTAATGTGAACCCGGTGGACTGCAGGCTGATGTTGCCCCTCTCCTGCAGCCCACCATCTTCCTTTCGGGGGATAGGTAGGGAGTTGAGGGACATTTATCCAGCTGGGTAGTGGACGGCCAGGCTATATCGGTGCCACCACGTGAAGGCGTCCCTTTCCAACAACACCACGTGGTTTAAAGGACCAGCATAAAAGTCCACGTGGTTTAAAGGACCAGCATAAAAGTCCACGTGGTTTAAAGGACCATCGTAAAAGTCCACGTGGTTTAAAGGACCAGCGTAAAAGTCCACGTGGTTTAAAGGACCAGCGTAAAAGTCCACGTGGTTTAAAGGACCAGCGTAAAAGTCCACGTGGTTTAAAGGACCAGCGTAAAAGTCCACGTGGTTTAAAGGGCCGACATAAAAGTCCACGTGGTTTAAAGGGCTGTGTTAAGAAGGACCAGGCTATTTATAGATTTTTTTTTAATGGGGTATGCATTATATTGACCTTAACGTGTTGCATATATTGTTGCCTTTATATGCATTTTTTTTTTTTTTGGCAGTTTTAGACTTATCGTTCTGTTCATTCTTCTTCCTGTCTGTAGTCCGTCTTACTCATTCCTTCTTACTCATACTCCCTCTTGCTCACTCATACTCCTCTTACTCATTGATGCTTCCTCTTACCCACATATACTCCCTCTACTCATACTCTTACTAATACTCCCTCATACCCACACATTTTCACAATCTTTCGTACTCATACTCTTTCATGTTCATGGTTACACTCATACTCTTTCCCACTTTCCCATGCTCTCTCTCTCTCTCTCTCTCTCTACATTTTCAACCACTTTATGCCTTCTGTTTCCTTCCTCTTATGTCTGTCTCTCCTTCACTCCTCCCTCCCTCCCTCCTTTCTCATTCCTCTTCTTTGACACTCTACTCTTTCCGCCCTCCTTCCTTCCTTCGTTGCCTCCATCCTTCCTTCTCATTCCTGTTCTTTGTCACTCTCCTTCACTCCTCCCGCCGTCCTTCCTTCCTGCTTTGCTTCCTTCCTTCCTTCTCATTGCTGTTGGTTCTGTTTCTGTCTTTCCTTTACTCCGTCCTTCTTTGCTTCCTTCTGTCATTTCTACCTACCTTTTTCCTTCCTTCCTTCCTAATTTCTCAATGCTATTATTTCTTTTTCCTTTTCCTTCCCTCGCTGCTTCCTTCTCTTCATCCTTCCTTGCTTACCTTTCCTTCTTCTCATTACCTCCGCCATGGAGTTTATGTTTTCACCCCTGTCCTTTTGTTCGTTTGTTAGTTGGTTTGTGAGCAAGATTACACAAAAACTGGACGGATTTCCGTGAAACTTAGTAGAGAAATGGGCCTTGGCCCAGAATAGCCTCCAATAAATATTGGTGCGGATCCGGGGGAAGGTGCGGATCCAGGATTTTTCTTTTTTTCTTTTTTTTCACTTTCTTTAACATTGATAGGGCGCTTTTCGACATTTTCGTGAAATTTTCAATGAATATTGCATGGATCTTGATGAAAAAAACAAACAAACAAACTAGTATATTTAGGATGTTGGTATCCACGAATGTGTACAGTTTGGCGCGGATCCATATAAAATTCCGAATCTGGCGGATTTAAATATGCTTGTATAGGGGGGTAGTATTTTCCCAGCTGCTGCACAGTAACAGATAGGCCTACAAACTTGCGGAGTTGTACCTGATAACAAAGGTGAGGATTACGTCATAGCTATATTGCGCAGTAGCTGCATTTCGCAGTAGCTGTAATAGACACATTTTGATTGAATTAAAAGGAACTGCATATTGGGCCTTGGCGGAGGTATGCGCTCTACTGAGTGCCATTCTGGTTGGTATTGTTTCTCTCAGTTTACTTATCCTTCCCTCCCCCTTCGTTTCTTTTCTCCACTTCCGTTCTCCCTGCCCACCTACCTACCTACCTTCTCGCTGTTGTTTTTTTCTTTCCTCCACTCCACCCACCCTCCTTTCCTCCTTCCGGCCTTCCTTCCTTCCTTCGTCTTCCTTCCCCTCCTTCATACTTTCCTCTCTGTCTCTCCTTTTCTTCTATATTCTTTCCCTCTCTCCTTCCTCCCATCATTAACTCATTAATTTCCTTCCCTCCTCCCCTTCTTTCACTTCCATTTTTTACTTTTATCCTTTCTGCCACATTACTTTCTCTCTCTCTCTCTCTCTCTCTCTCTTTCTCTCAAAATTCCATACCGCTACTGGCTGTCGTTTGGTGCACTCATACTTCTCGCACTCGCTGGTGCTTCCTCTTACCTACTCATACTTCCTCTTGCTCATACTCTTACTAATAGTCCCTCATACCCACACATACTCATAATCCTTCGTACTCACTCATACACTCACTCATACTTGCTCATTCTCACTTACCCATGTTCTCTCTCTCTCAACTCCATACCGCTACTGGCTGTCGTTTGGTGCACTTACGTAGAGAAATCCGTCGTAATGAAGAGGTTAAACTGGATATGGAAAGCACGTTCCTGAAATGTACAAGTGTTCTGATGGGAAATATATCGAGTAAAATTTGACATATTACGTAAGAAAATGAAACAATAACGCGAAGAGAAAGTGGATATACGAGTGAGTTTGGTGACAGGATGATGCAGTGAGCTCAGAGGAAGATAATGTTGTCATGTGCTGTTATACTTCTTAAACGCTGACTTGGCCTGACCTTGCTGTCACTCCATCATGAATGCTGAGTTGTACGAACACAGGAACACTAAAATGTTTGTCACGAAGAAATGCTGTGGAAAGGATGTAGAGCCGTGGCATTGTCTCATGTAACTCTAGGAAAACCAAATATATACAGTTTACTAATAGATATTCCCTGATTCCTATATTACCTTCGATGCTACTGATATTCCTATCTCCAAAACTATTAAAATTCTGTGTGTCTTACTTAACAATGCCCTCAGCTGGACCTCTAATGTTAGATCATTTTCTGAAACTGCTTCAGGGAAACATTGGATCATTGTACATTGTCCGTAACTTTTTCGCTGTCGAGTAGTTAGCTATAATTTACGAGATTCGTGGGCGCTGTCAGCTGGAATATTGCTCACCCTTGTGGAATGGATGTGGAGAGGTTGCACTAAAACAACTGGACAAAATTCATAACAAAGCTGTTACAATTATTAATAACACTACTATTACAAATGAACTACCTCCCCTACAGGTAAGAAGGAATGTTGCCTCCCTTGCATTATTTTATTGCAGAACTTCTGCCTTTCCCCGAACTGCATCTCTTTGGAACTCTTCCCCAGAAGGGTTTCCTCGTAAACTTCATCCTTCGGCTGTTCAAGCCTAACTGTTACTTATTTGTTATGAATGGAGGACACCTGTAATCGGGTGTATGGATTATTTTTTTTATTCAATTCCTTTTCCTTCCTCTTTTTTGTTGCTGTAAAAAGAAAAAAAAGTAGCCTAGTGGCAGCAAAAGACTTCTTGGGTTCTACATCTTTTCAAGAGAGAGAGAGAGAGAGAGAGAGAGAGAATTTGGCCAGTGTCCCTCCCATGCATGACCTGGCCAACGCTTCCCTATGTCAGTCTACGTGTCGGTATCATACTTAACTGTCCATCCATTTACAGTATGTATGTATGTATCTATCTGTCTATCTCTCAATCTGTCTATCTATCTATCTGTGTAGTATACCCAGACTCCATAATCCCGGAAGGGGTGGCCACAAACGAATCGTCCCCATGTTATTCCGTCCTCCTGCGTTAGGCTACCCTCTCACAAACTCTTCCCCTTCACACCGAGGTCTTTCCACCCTGTCCCTCTCACACCTCTCCACTCCGTCCCTCCACCTTGTCCCTCCATCTCTGTCCGCCACGCCACCTCAGCCACATACATTCTCTTAGGCAGTCTCTCATTTTCCACTCGCTCCACATGGCAAAACCACCTCAAGGCACTTTACAGCACTCCACCCCGTCCCTCCATCTCGTCGCACCATCTCGTCTAGTCTCCCTCCGCCACATCACCTCACCCACATGCACTCTCTTAAACACCCTCTCATTCTCCACCTTTCTACTTGGCCAAACCATCTCAAAGCCCTTCTAATGTTCTCTATCACATCATACAACAGTTATCTGAATCATTTTATACTGAACTGTATGATGCGAGGGAAGACATAAGCATCGGTGTTGTTCTCGTTGTGAAGAAAGTGATGCCTGACAACTCTGACTTCCCCCTCCTCACCTGCCGTGCGCGGAGGTGACGTGGATATGCGCACAACCACCTGCGTACTCCTCTCACTCTCTCTAATGGTATATATGTCACCGAACGTCATTGAAATACGAAATGTTATCAAAGACAGTTAATTCTGAGCACAGAAGTGAATTTTAAGCTGTGTTATAGTAATTATGGAAGAGAAGTCACACGGGGCAACAAGAGGTGTGAGAAGGGCGGCCGCTAGTCACGTGATTACGGTGTTGTCAGATATACACAAACTGTGCTTCGCAAATGATGCTTGTAATAACGTAAATACCACTGAATATCATGAATTATATACTGTTAACCACCGTTGAGTATGCCAGTTTGCTGAGTGAGTAATTAGTCGATGAATTAGTAGTTAGAGATGGTTGGATTACGTGGCATAGGACAAGGTGTGATAACGCAGCCTGGCCAACCTCCCGCATCCTCTCACTTATGCCTCGCTAGTGACTGTGGTAAGGTGTGGTGAAGAATCCCCGTCATTTCATCGTTGTTTCCGCCGTCATTGCTAACTACCCAACTACCCGCGGGTGTGATTGGCGTCCCACACGACCGTGGGGCGTGTGGAGGGTGACGAATTGGCAGGAAGAAAGGTGAGCAGAGAATTATTTGAGGTTAATTAAGACCACGTGGTCCTCTGTTCTGCAGGTAATGACTCGCGTGCTTAACCCAGTGACCCTCGGTGCTCTCTCTCTCTCTCTCTCTCTCTCTCTCTCTCTCTCTCTCTCTCTCTCTCCTTCTCCGTAGTTGGATAAAATCGCTCAGTAGCAGAAGAGTAAACTAAATAGGTCGCCGTGTGGATTTGCGGTATTAGATAATTATTTAAAAGGACCACGTGGTTGGGTATTGTGGTACTTATTGTTGTCGTTATTGATTTTTTGGTCCCATACTCTTACGAATGTGAACCTGGTGGACTGCAGGCTGATGTTGCCCCTCTCCTGCAGCCCACCATCTGCCTTTCGGGGGATAGGGAGGGAGTTGAGGGACGTTTATCCAGCTAGGCAGTAGAGGACTAGGCTATATCGGTGCCACCACGTGAAGGCGTCCCTCTCCAGGAACACCACGTGGTTTAAAGGGCAGTGTTTTGAAGGACCGTGTTATTTAAAGACTTTTTTAATGAGGTATGCATTATATTGACCTTAATCTGTTTGTATATATTGTTACTTTTATATGCATTTTTTCTTTCTGTTTAGTCCATTTTATACTTTCTTTTTCATTCTGTTCATTCTTCTATCTGTCTGTACTTCCTCCTGCTGATTCTTTCTTACTCATAGTTCCTCTTGCTCACTCATACACTGCTTACTCATTGATGCTTCCTCTTACCCACTCATTCTCCCTCTTATACTCTTACTAATACTCCCTCATACCCATACTCATAATCCTTCGTACTCTCTCATACTCTCACTCATACTCACTCTTTCCCACATACCCATGCTCTCTCTCTCTCTCTCTCTCTCTCTCTCTCTCTCTCTCTCTCATTATATTCCATTCATCCCTCCTACACTGATACCAGTACATATTCAACCTCTTTAAGCCTTCAGTTTCCTTCCTTCCCTCCCTCCCTCCCTCCCTCCCTATTATTTCTTTCTTTTCTTGACTCCTCCCTCCCTTCCTCTCTTCTAAAATATGATACTTGTCGCGAAGAAGTTCAATGGAAAGGATGTAGAGCCTTTGTATTATTTTTCTGGCACTGTGCTACGTTGAATAAGCTGCAAAAGGGAGATAAATGCTATGGAAAGGATGTAGAGCCGCGGTATTGCCCTTTTCTGCCAATCAGCTACGTGAAATAAGCCGCAAAGGGAAGAAAATCTGGGTCAAGTTAAGGTGAAACTAGTATAGTACAAGTAACTTTAGTAACCAGTCCCTCAGTCACTACTTCGTCTTCTACAGTTTCTCTCCTCAGTCTTCACCGCTTTCTCGCAGGCCTCCCTTTTCCCCTCCTACCTTCCCACTCTTTCACTCACGATGCAACTTTTCATTCCGCAATTTACATGTCAAACGAACCTCTTTCCGTGGACCTTTATCACTGCCACTCTTAACTCCAGCTCCCCTCACTCTTCCCTCCACTTCCTTCCACGTGAAAAACTCCTACCTTTTTAATTAATCTTACCATAATTACCCACTTCACCACCGCCATTACAGTCAGTCTTCATTAATCGCTTCTTCCCTGTGTTCGCGTCTCTATATTTATTTTTATCTGAACCAGGTGATTTTAGTTTGTGGGAAGATGTAATAAGTTCTATATTCCTTTCACCCTAACTTGGCTCAAATTTTCGTCCTTTCCCAGCCTATTTCATGGAGCTCAGTGGCAGAGAAAGACACAACAACGGCTCTCCATTCTTCCCAAATCTCTTCTTCATGACTAGTATAATTTTCCAGTTTAATCCATTGTTAAAACTCAACGCTGATGATAGGCAGATGGCAGTTATAGGCCAGGTTAGAATAAAAGGAGTGTACACACTATCTTTACTAATACCTTCAACAAGTGTGTGTGTGTGTGTGTGTGTGTGTGTGTGCGTGTGCTTTGTAGTTACTCTCACGCATTTTTTCCATTCACTTTTATGTATATTTTTTAGGCATTTTCTCAAATTGTCTATTTTTTCTGTTTATTCCTCTCTCTCTCTCTCTCTCTCTCTCGTCCAGCCCGGTTAGAAACTTAATCTGTTTCTTTCTCTTTATTCTTCTCCTTAGCCGAACCTTCCCTTCCTCCTTCATCTCGCTCTGTCTCTCCATCTCTCCTACTTCCTCCCCAGAGCTCTCTTCCTTCCTCCCTCGCTCCAGCTTTCTTTTTCCCTCCCTCCAGCTTTTTATCTTCCTTCTTACCTCCCTCATTTCTTCCTCCCTCCCTCCCTCCTTCTAAAACTCTCTTCCTCCCTCCCTGCAGTGTCATTCAGGGCGAACAATTACTGAAAGGCACCCGGAAGTGTTAAGAAGCATGTGTGTGTGTGTGTGTGTGTGTGTGTGTCCCTCTGTACGGATAACACACGTACATAATTCCCCATTTATGAGATAATTCTTTGATGAGCGCAGGTGGATAATTAACGTGTAGTGATGTAATACAGTAGATAATTAACGTGATGGTTCGGTAGCTATTTCTTCTACTGACAAAGCAGATCTCTTCGCACAGACTTTCTCCTCCAATTCCACCTTAGACAATTCCGGTGCTGTTCCTCCATCACTTCCCGCCTCTGACTTCCTCATGGCTGACTTTAAAATTTCTTCAGCTGATGTATTTTCTGCCATCACTGGCCTCAGTACTAACAAGGCATATGGGCCTGATGGGGTCCCTCCTGTTGTTCTCAAGAACTGTGCTTCTGTGCTTACACCCTGCCTGGGCAAACTCTTTCGCCTTTGTCTGTTAACTTGTACCTTTCTTTCTTGCTGGAAGTTTGCTCTCATTCAGCCAGTCCCAAAGAAGGATGACCACTTCCAACCCTCCAACTATCGTCCAATTGCTTTAACGTCCTGTATTTAAAAAGTTTTCCGAGTCAATTCTCAACAGAAAAATTTTAAGGCATCTTTCCTATCAAAGCCTTCTTTCTGATCATCAGTACGGGTTCCGTCAGGGACGCTCCACTGGCGATCTTCTCACCTACCTTTCAGACTCCTGGTCATCCTCCTTTCGGGACTTTGGCGAAAGCTTTGCCATTGCACTTGACATCTCAAAGGCTTTCAATAGAGCCTGGCATAAATCTTTAATTTCCAAACTGCCCTCTTACGGTTTCTATCCTTCTATCTGTGCCTTCATCTCTAGCTTCCTTTCTGGTCGTTCTATAGCCGCTGTTGTAGACGGCCATCGTTCTCCTAGATCTATCAACAGTGGTGTTCCTCAGGGCTCTGTCCTATCACCAACTCTCTTCCTTTTATTCATCTATGACCTTCTAAGCTATACATCTAACCCCATCCACTCATACGCTGATGACTCTACTCTTCACCTTTCCATTCGGTTCCCGCAACGCCCATCTCAGCAGTTACTTCAACAAACAAGGGATGAGGCTATGGCACACCTAATGTCTGACTTGGCTCGTATCTCTGACTGGGGTAAAAATAATCTTGTTGTTTTTAATGCGTCTAAGACTCAGTTCTTACATCTATCAACCAGTCAAAATCTTCCACAGGTATACCCATTAATGTTTAATAATATTCAGCTTAATTCTGCATCATCCTTGAACATGCTTGGGGTTTCATTTACTCGTGACTTATCTTGGAAAGATCATATTACATCTCTTGTAAAATCTGCTTCCAAGAGATTGGGTGTGCTAAGCCGACGCCGTTCTTTCTTTACCTCCGCACAATTGTTGACTCTATACAGGGCTTTTATTCGCCCCTGTGTGGAGTACAACTCTCATGTGTGGGGAGGCTCCCCACATACAGTTCTTCTCCATAGGGTGGAGTCAAAGGCTTTTCGTCTCATTAACTCTCCTCCTCTTAGTGACTCCCTTCAACCTGTCTCTTCGCCGCACTGTTGCATCTTTATCTCTTTTCTATCGCTACTTTAATGGTCACTGCTCCTCTGAACTGTCTACATGCATTCCTCCACCTCTACGACGGGCGTGTAGCACCCGTCTAGCAGCAAACGCTCATCCCTTTTCTGTCCAACTCTCTAATGCAAGAGTTAACCGTTACTCCCAGTCCTTCATTTATGCAACAGGTCAACTCTGGAACTGTCTCCCTCTGTCTGTATTTCCTGCTGCCTATGATCTCCAGTCTTTCAAACGCAGTGTGTCCAGGCATCTCGAAATGAATGGATCTTGAATTTGGCTCTCTCTTGTATTCTGTTTTTCTCTTGGAGGGAACTGTTATTGCGGGCTCATGGCCTTTGGTTCCTTCTTCCTCACATAAAAAAAAAGAAAAAGATAATTCACCTGTAGTGATGTAATGCAATAGCTACATTGTCTTTATACATTTTTCAAACACTTGGGGCGGTATTCTTGTGTGGGGAGGAAGCTTAACATCTCTTCCTTACCGATTTATTTCTGATTTTGCACCGTTACTATATTCTTGTGTGTTATTCATGCACTCTTTGTCTGTATTGAAAAGATATAAGAAGCAAAGGAGAGGATACTAATGGGTAACGTGAAAAATTATTCGCTAAGGAAGAGGTGTTAGGGAGCTTCCTGAGCCAAGTGAGTGAAGGTTTAGTAACGATTCATTTTCTAGTGCTGGTTAGGGTTTGTTGCTCACGTGTTGCCTCTCAGGGACGAGCAACTGGTCACTTGAAGTAAATGTGTGAATTGAATAGCCTAGCCCCGGGCCCCTACGCCCTTGATGTGGCAGTACTGAAGTGGAGGATGGATGGAAGGAGTGGTGTGTGATGTGTGTATTTTTTGTTGTGGAGAGAGAGAGAGAGAGAGAGAGAGAGAGAGAGATTGAAAGAGAGAGAGAGAGCCCTTGTATGACTCTGTAATAAGGTGATGGAGTCCCCAGCTTACCTTCTTGAGAAGCTTAACTCATCTCCCCTCACTGTACGCTCACTGCCTTTCACCTCCCCTCATTCATTTTCCCCTCTTACTCCTCTTTCCCCTATCTTGTTTTCGTTCCCCTTTTCCCTTCCTTCTTTTCTTCTTCCTGCATCGATCTTGTCGTGTCTCTTATTTCTCTTCCCAGTTTCTCTAACATTTTCCTCCATTTCGTATTTTCTCTCATTCTGTATCTTTTCGTCATGTCCACCTTCCTTTCGTTTCTCTTACTTTCCTCTCTTCCCACTTCATTGCTTCATTGGTGTGCTCTGTCTCTGTCTGTCTGTCTGTCTGTCTCTCTAATCTTTCTCCTCTCGTTTCTCACACATCCATGCTTCCCTCTTCTCTCGTCTTCTCATGTTCCTTCCCTTTCCCCTCCACTCCACTACTTTCCCAGCCTCTCTCCCTTCCCTTCCCTTCTCGCGTCTCCACTTAGTCTAGACGGATTACCATAATGTTGTCTAAGGCTTCCTCCTACACACACACACACACACACACACACACACACACACACACACACACACACACGAGTACACACACGAGTTATCTCTCTTTGCTACCACTCGTCTTCCTTTCTTTCTCTCCCTCCTCCCCCCCTTCCTCTCTCTTAGTCTGCTGTCCCCTCCCCATTTCTCTCTCCGATTCCTCCCCTCCCACCTCTCTCTCCTCCCTTCCTGCTCCCCCCACACAGATCAGGGACAGGTAAGGGGGAAACAGGCAGGTGAGACGGAAGACATTTAATTGGACTATAAGTGATGAAGGGCACTGTCTCCCCCCCCCTCGTGCTGGAGAGGGGAGGGGGAGGGGTGTTGTGGGGTGGGTGAAGGAGGGGGGAAGGAGGTGTTGTGGGGTGGGTGAAGGAGGGGGAAGGGGGTGGGAGTGTTGTGAGATTGTTGAAGGAGGGGGAGGGTTGTTGTGGGATGGGTGAAGGAGAGGGAGGGGTTTTTGTGGGGTGTGTGAAGGAGGGGGGAGGGGGAACAGATAATATAAGAAAAGGTAAATGAATAAACCGTTGTAAAATGAAGGAATGACAGAGGAGACTGTAAAGAGAAGGAAGAAAGTGGAGTAATAGGATGGAAAAAAAGATAGGAGGAAATAAATAGACCACAAGGATACTTCCCAGGTAGACGAGACGGCGAAGTAGACAGTAGTGATGGAGGGTGAGGCTGGGAAAAGGTAAAAGGGGGGGGGGCTGGGAGTGTAGAAGAGGTAAGGGGAGATCAGACAAATAAAGCAGGGGAAGGAAACAAAGGAAAGGAGAGGAAGATAAGGAGGAAGAGGATGATTGCAAAGTAGACGTGAGAACAAGTGATATATGAGGGAATGAAGAGGACAGGTAGATTTGCTGAGGATGTAGTAGTAAACAGTGGATGAAAAGACGAGAAAGTTTAGGGATTGAGACCGAATGGGAGTGAAACATAAAGGTGAGGAGCCGATGAATAAGATGGTGCATAGGGTGGCGATAAGGATGATGATGATGATGATGATGATGATGATGATGATGATGATGATGATGAGGAGGAGGAGGAGGAGGCTGACGGGGAGGAAGGCTGAAGAGGAGGAGTTTTGTGAGGGGGAGGAGGAAACGGAAGACGAAGAGAAGAACTGATGTTTGAAGATGAGGAAAGAAGAGAATGGTGGTGGTGAAGGTGGAAGAGGAAGAGGAGGAGGAGGAAAGAGGAGGGACGTACTTGTAGAGGAACTGGTGTGTGGCTCTTGACGGATGTTACGGGAGAGAGGACCCGGGGGAGGGAAAAATAATTAGAGAGAAAGAGAGGGGATGGGGAACAAAGCACATAAATAATAAAACAAAAATAAAAAATGCGAGAATGATAAAAAGCACAGAAAATATATGGGAAGAATTGTGAATAGAATGAGAGAATAATGAAGTGGAAAGTGATATTTTTTTACTTCTGTAGGTTGTGATATTCAGCGTCCTCACAGCCGTCTTGCCTTATCTGCAGCCTCTTTCTTCCTCTCTTTATCTCCTCTTCTTCCTTCCCTCGGTCCCTCACTCTTCTTGTCCTTCCTCACCTGCTCTCTTCCCAGGCCCGCTTCGTTCTCTACATCCTCATTATCCCTCTCTTCATTCCTGCCATCTCCTCATCCTTCCGTCTTCCCTCCCTTCCTTCCATCCTTCAGTCTTTTCCCCTCTCTTATTCTCTTCCCATCCCTCCTTCCTTCTCTATATCCACTTATCCTCTTCTTTATCTACTTTCTTCCCATTCTTGGTTCCTTCCTACTTTCAGTCCCTCCTCTTTCCGCGACCTCTTCTACACATCTCTGTCCTTCTCTTCATCACTGTCTTTTCTGTCACCCGGTGCATTCTTCTCTTTCAGTATCCCTGTCCCTCTCCCTTCACCACAAGTACCACACGCATACACCAACCAGAATTACCACCGTCCCTTAACCACAGCTACCACAAACACTCGACACCCACCACGCCCACCACCACAACCCCACCCCGCCCCCCGCCACAAATCAGCCCACCATATCCACCAATTATGTGGGTTTTTATTTACCAGGTTTCTTCCCCAGGAGGGATAAAAGTTCATAACGAGGGAAGTTGGGCTGATATAACTACAAGATGATCCCCCCCTCCACCCCCCAGCCTCCTGCCCCCCCCCCCCGATACATATAACCACAAGATGATCCCCCCTCCACCCCCACCCCCAGCCTCCTGCCTCCCCGGGATACACATGACGCTGGTTGTGTCCTTTGGGTTTGTCAGGGATTTTATGAGTCTTATTAAACCCTTCTTACTCTCCTTTCAGGGGATTTTATGAGACTTATTAGGGGATTTTAGGGGAGTTAATGAGATTAGGTGATTTTATGAGACTTGTTAAACCCTGCTCTATCTATCTATCGCCAGACGCCTTAATCCCGTAAGGGGTGGCCACAAACCAATCTCCTCCATGTCGCCCTGTCCCCCGCCATTTCACTGCCCTGCTCCCAGCTCACACCCCCCTCTCTCATATACCTCTCCACTTCATCCCTCCATCACATCCTCGGCCTCCCCTTCCGTCTCCTCCCTTCGACCTCACTCACATACGCTCTTCTCGTCAGTCTCTCATTCATTGGAACCTATCTTTCCCCATCTTCCTCTTATCTTCATGTCGAATATTTCCTTCATCATTTTCTTTACTCAATACCCTTCTCATTCCTCAGTTAACTCTTCCCAGTCCTGCTTTTCCATCTCCTCTCCTTTGCATTTATTTATTTATTTATTTTTTTTTTTTGTGGGAGGAGGGGTACTTTATAAATTTTTCAGTCTTCCTTTCCCTCAAATTGAATCTACCTTTGTCTTTCATTCTCCTCTGGTCTCTCTGTTTTTCATTTATGTACTTCATACTTTTTCCATTGCCTTTTTCATCTCAGGCCAACCAGTTCTCATCCCCTTTGCCCTTTTTCAGTATGCCCCCTTTCCCTTTCTCTCTTGTTGCCTCCACCCTCCTCCCCCCATTTTTTTTTAGAGTAATTCCAGTGCCATATTTCTTCTGTGTTCTTCATTGTCACTTTTTTCTTTCATCACACCTCTCACTCTCTTGATTTTTTCTCCGCTATTTTCCTGCCGTTCCCCCTTTGCGTTCTTGTTCATGTTATCTTTTCGTCTTTTCCACAGGTAATTTTCTTTCCTCACTTCACCCCTACTTTTCCATGGTCATTTCCACTTTCTTCTCCCTCCTTTCTCCGTCATTCTTTCCTTCAGTCCAGTTTTGCCTTCCTCCTCTCCACTCTGTTCTTATTTCTCTCGTGTTTTCCCCATTGATCATTTCCTTCACTTATTCTCTTCCTCTGTCCTTCATTCATCCACCCAGTTCCTTCGCATCTTCCACAGTAAATTATCTTTTATCATCTCTCTTTCTCTCACCTTCAGCCTTCCACTCATATCCTTCGCATTTTCTAGTCTCTTTTCTCATCTTTCTCTCACTCTTCATGGTCATCTTCCACATTCTCTCTCTCTCTCTCGGACTCCCCCGCGACCCACTTTTGCCCCTCTCTTATCCAGGCACTTTCTGACCTGCATACGAATGGCTGGGAATGAGGGTTTGGTGTCTGTCCCTGCCCCTTCCTCCCTGACCCCCCCTGACCTCAACCCTTTGCCTCCCGAATTCTGTTGGGCATGGAATATTGTAGGGATGGGACCTAGCGTACTGCCCTTTGCCTACCAGCTCTTAGTCTCAAAGCTAATGGTCCAGTTTTTAGGGCATTTCGTAATTAACTCTTGAAAATGAGCTCAACTTGGCCTTTGGTTCCTTGTTCCATGCATAAAAAAAAAATGTACCTATTATATATGTTAAAAAAATACGTACAAATATTATGATGGAAACGTTTGTATGAAATAATTGTATAAAAAAAAAAACATTGTGAAGCATAAACAATGAATAGATTTTTCTGTTACATCTGTTATAGTAATATGGTATGTGTTGTGAAAGGTATATGTGTGTGTGTGTGTGTGTGTGTGTGTTTGAGTGAGTGAGTGAATCATCAAGCACCCGTCTTGTTTGCTTAAGTGTGTGTCTGTGTTTTAATTCCTCTCCACTCTTCCTCTCCTCTCCTCTCCTGTGTTTGTTCTTGGGTTCAACGCCGTGTGTGTGTGTGTGTGTGTGTGTGTGTGTGTGTGTGGTGAAGTCAAGTGGCGTTTCAACGTTTGAGCTTCCTAAAGGACCACCGGACTGCTGGGGACGCTGTATCCCTCCTCCACCCCTGCATCTGATCCCTCCCTCCCTCCCTCACTCCCCCCACCCCATCTCCTCCCTCCCTCACTTCCCCCACCCCACCCCCGCCATCCCTCCCTCACTTCCCCCCACCCCCGCCATCTCTCCCTCACTCCCCCCATCCCATCTCCTCCCTCCCTCACTTCCCCCACCTCACCCCCGCCATCCCTCCCTCACTTCCCCCCACCCCCGCCATCCCTCCCTCACTCCCCCCACCCCATCTCCTCCCTCCCTCACTTCCCCCACCCCACCCCATCTCCTCCCTCACTTCCCCCACCCCATCTCATCCCTCCTTCACTCCCCCCTCCCCATCTCCTCCCTCCTCCTCTCCCCCCACCCCATCTCCTCCCTCCCTCACTCACCCCACCCCATCTCCTCCCTCCCTCACTTCCCCCACCCCATCTCCTCCCTCCCTCACTCCCCCCACCCCATCTCCTCCCTCCCTCACTCTCCCCCCATCCCATATCATCCCTTCCTCATTTTACCCAACCCCAACCCATCTCATCCCTCCCTCACTTACCCCCCATCCCATCTCATCCCTCCCTCACTCACTCCCCCTACCCCATCTCAACCCTCCCTCACTTACCCCCCACCCCATCTCATCCCTCCCTCACTCCCCTTCCCCTCCCCACTCCCTCACTCCCCTTCTAAATTTGTCATATGTGTATCTAGTTATTTGGCCATTATATGTTATATGGAGAGAGCGACTGACGAATGAGGAAGTGAAGGAGCGTTGTGGTGTGGATGTGGATGTGATAGAAAGCGTTAGGAGAAATACACTGAGGTGGTTTGGCCATGTGGAGAGGATGGAGAGCGAGAGACTAACGAGGAGAGTGTATGTGAATGAAGTGGAGAGGGGGAGAGGGAGGCCGAGAATGAGATGGGGGGATGGATTGGAGAGATATGAGAGGGTGTGTGTGAGCTGGGGGGAGGACAGTGAAATGGTGGAGGACAAGGCGACATGGAGGCGATTTGTGTTTGGCCATCCCTTACACGATCAAGGCGTCTGGCAATAGATAGGTAGACGTTACACAGGATACCAGTCCAAGATATATAATTATAGGAAAAGGTAGATGATGATGAAAAGACTGACGGCAAGATACGTAAAGGGGAATGATATAAAACAGGTGAGACCCAGGTAAAGGTGTGCATTGATTAAGCTGCCTAATGAAGTAAAAACATGCCACGGATAAAGTAAGGGGAGGTAAACATTTTATTTAACTAAGAGTCTGTCACACAAGGGAGAAGGGAGGAATTAATGGGTGAAAAAATATACGCAGCGATACAGTATACCTAGTGAAATGACACGAAAGGAGGAAGGAAGATGAGATGACGCGAGAGAGGGTGGAAGGAAAGTGAGCTGACATGAAAGAGGGTGGAGGGAAAATGAAGTGACGCGAAAGAGGGTGGAAGGAAAGTGAGACGACACGATGAATGGTGGAAGGAAAGGGAGATAACATGAAAGAGAGAGGAAGTAAAGTGAGATGACGCGACAAAGGGAGGAACGAAAGTAAGATGACATGGTAGAGGGTGGAAGAAAGTGAGATGACATGAAAGAGGAAAGAAGAAAAGTCACGACATGAGGGAAGAAAGAAGGAAAGTGAAATGACGCAAAAGAATGAAAGGGAGATGACATAAAAAAGGAAGGAGGAAGAGTGAGATAATATGAAAGAAGGAGGAAGGAAAGTGACACAATAGAAGGAGGAAGGAAAGAGATGACATGAAAGGGATGAAGGAAGATTGGGAGGCTAGAAGAAACAAGAATGATGGAGTGGTATGAACGATGGAGGGAGCGAGGAAGGATGAAGGAGGGAGGGAAGGAGGATGATAGAGGGAGGGAAGGAGGATGAAGGAGGAAGGGAAAGGGGAATGAAGGAGGAAGGGAAGGAGGATGATAGAGGGAGGGAAGGAGGATGAAGGAGGAAGGGAAAGGGGAATGAAGGAGGAAGGGAAGGAGGATGATAGAGGGAGGGAAGGAGGATGAAGGAGGAAGGGAAAGAGGATGAAGGAGGAAGGGAAGGAGGATGAAGGAGGGAGGGAAGGAGGATGAAGGAGAAAGGGAAGGAGGATGAAGGGGGAAGGGAAGGAGGATGAAAGGGGAAGGGAAGGAGGATGAAGGAGGGAGGGAAGGAGGATGAAGGAGGAAGGGAAGGAGGATGAAAGGGGAAGGGAAGGAGGATGAAGGAGGCAGGGAAGGAGGATGAAGGAGGCAGGGAAGGAGGATGAAAGGGGAAGGGAAGGAGGATGAAGGAGGCAGGGAAGGAGGATGAAGGAGGCAGGGAAGGAGGATGAAAGGGGAAGGGAAGGAGGATGAAGGAGGGAGGAAAGGAGGATGAAAGAGGGAAGGAAGGAGAAAGGGAAGGAGGATGAAGGAGGGAGGGGATGCGATCGTGTTGGACCAGATCAGTTTAATTCCAGGTAAATTAACTATTGATTCCGATTCTGTAAAGCCTCCTGGAGCCTCATCACAAGGGATTAAATTCTCTTCCTGATCTGAGCTTCGGAAAAACGTTTGTGTGGTTCCGTTTAGGGTGAAAGAAACGTTTTTGTTGATTTAGTAACAGACTGATAATTGGGTGAGGAGGAGGGTAGATAGAGGTGTAGTGTGATGGGTAGATTTTGAGAGAGAGAGAGAGAGAGAGAGTTATTGTTAAGGTCAGGAGGATTTAAAAGATGAGTCTTATTGATGCTATTAACTCACATGACATGCTTATCTCTCTCTCTCTCTCTCTCTCTCTCTCTCTCTCCCCCTTCCTTCCCTCCTTCTTTCTTTCATTCCTTCCTTCCACCTTCCCTCCTTCTTTCTCTTCTTGTCTCCATGCCAAAGCAAACATGGAAGGAAATGAGCCAACAGTGAAGAGGAGCGGAGGTGATTGGGGAGGGGGAGGGGAGAGGAGGGAAGGAGGAAGGGGAGGGGGAAGGGGAGGTGGTCTGTGGATGAAGAGGGAGGCATACGAGGGAACTGAGAGAGGGAGGGAAGGATGGAGAGGAAGGGAAGGGGAGGGAAGAAGAGAGAAAAGGATGAAAGGAAGAATGATACGAAGGACGAAAGCAAGGAAAGAGAAAATAAAGATCGAATACCTTGTTTTAATAAGGGCAATAGGATGATGATGATGATGAGGAGGAGGAGGAGGAGGAGGGGAAGGATAATTATGATGATAAGGAGCAGGAGGAGGAGGAAGAGAAAGATAATGATGATGATGATGACAGAAAGTACAGGAGAAACAAATACATCCAAATATAATAAGTCAGTAGAAGATCAGGTAAACAGGTTAATTAGGGTGGGCTTCTGGCAGGTATTTCAGGTGGGCATTAATTAACCTTATATCCTCCTACAGACCACCTTCCTGTAACTTTTATTTCGATATTTACCGTCAATAAAGAAAAAGTTCCTTCATCGTGAAAAACAGCCAGTGCGGGAATATTGATGGACTTTATTGCTCTAGTAAGGATAACATGGCGGAACTCAGGTAAGAAATTAATGAGAAGCTTATCATTCAGGTGTGAAGTAAAAAATAGTACCGGTAATTAATTCCAACCTGTGATTAAGGTGATGCCTTATATGCTCTTTCTCTGGGTCTGTTGAGCGCGCGCGCACACACACACACACACACACACACACACACACACACACACACACACACACACACACACACACACACACACACACACACACACACACACACACACACACACACACACACACACACACACAGTTCATCTTCACAGTAAACACAGATTTCAGTGTGGGTATATTTTATCGGTAACAGACGAACTTAGGTATATATAGACTAAAAAAAAGTTGAAAATTGTGAAGAACTTATAACTGAACAGAACATCGCTATACTCATGGTAGAGGAACAATTTTTCTTTCTTATTAATACTAAAGTAGGCAGTAGATTTTTTTTTTTCGTTTTTCGTTTCTTTTTTACAGTTTCAAGTGAGGAAATATGGCAGTACCTGCATCATTAAAATATATCTACTGAGTCCGGCGATCATAATTCTCTTACCAAATTGTGATAGATATTAACAGTAATTACAGAAAGCAATCACCTGCGCTCTGCTTAGCCAGGATTTCCCACCGATTTGATGACTGGCAACAAATTTACCTGTGCAGCGCTGCCTGTATTTACCTGTATAAAATAAATGAGTATCCTGATGAAAGCCACAAGGGTCTTACTGCCTGGCTGACCGATTAATAGAAATTATCCCATGATGTGTAGCGAAAGTAATAAATTTTGTCACAAGCTCAGTATTATTCAGGAATTCTTGTTACTTTTTATCAGTTCCTAATTTGCAAAGTCGATTATCCCAAAGCACCTCAGCATGCATTATAATCAATATCCTTTATGTTTTGCTTCAGGTAACTGATTATACATGAAGGACCACTGATGCCGTCACTGTTTTATGTTAGAAGAGAAGTATATAACAAGACTTTATCTCAACCTATTTACCGTGTCCTAGAAGAAAACCTGATAGAGAACAGTATATCAAAGTGATGATTTAGAATAAGTAATACCTGTGCTTAAATTACTGAAAGGTAATGTGTAGTTTGTTGACGACTTGGGTCCTGTCAGTGAAGCTTGTGATAGAGGTACACATTAGCTTAGGAAATAAGGGAAGTGAAAGATTAACGAAAGATTAACCTATGTACAAAAGTGAATATGATGTCTTGCTGTTATGTCCAGTCTTACAGGAGGAAAATAAAACTAGCCAGTCACTTAGAATCAATAAAAGAAAAAGTCCCTCAGTTAACAGTGACTAATAAAGGTGGAATCTGTGTAGGTGAAGCGTTAAATAAATCAGTATGAAGTGAATACATGTACAGTTGGCCACATAAATCTGGGTCAGTATCAGTGAAAAGCTGAGGTCTGTCCATACCTCTTGACGGCCATGTATCACAGTAACTTGGCCATTTCGTCTGATATTTGACAACCCTGTTCATTTATGTCTCTGCCACCAAGAAACACGTGACCGTCAAATCTGTCAAGTGTTCCAGGTGTCAGGACCATATCTGTACAATGATGCTGTCCCAGATTTACATGTGGCCAATTGTATTTTGTGAAATATGATTCCTTCCTCTTTACAGGTGAGAATGAATGGTACGTGAGAATGAATGGTACGTGAGGATGAATTGTACATGAATGGTACGTGAGAATGAATTGTACGTGTGTATAATATTCATCCTTCCTCTTTAAAGGCGAGAATGAATTTACGTGTGTATAATAATCCTTCGTCTTTACAGGTGAGAATGAATTTACGTGTATATAATATGAATCCTTCCTCTTTACAGGTGAGAATGAATTTACGTGTGTATAATAATCCTTCCTCTTTACAGGTGAGAATGAATTTACGTGTGTATAATAATCCTTCCTCTTTACAGGTGAGAATGAATTTACGTGTGTATAATAATCCCTCCTCTTTACAGGTGAAAATGAATTTACGTGTGTATAATATGAATCCTTCCTCTTTACAGGTACTCGTATAATAATCCTCTTTACAGGTGAGAATGAATTTACCTGTGTATAATAATCCTTCCTCTTTACAGATGAGAATGAATTTACCTGTGTATAATAATCCTTCCTCTTTACAGGTGAGAATGAATTTACCTGTGTATAATAATCCTTCCTCTTTACAGGTGAGAATGAGTTCGTGATGAGCCTTGTTAATTACCACACACCTTTGCAGGTATGTATATTACTGGTGAATGTGTGTGTATTGCCTCTTCACTGCATTTTATTACCTTCACTTGTTTTTATTATCTTTCTTATCATCTTGTGTTCATTTCTTTGCGCATAGTATCTGTATTTACACTTGTGCAAAGATAAAAGATAAAAAAAGATACCGTTAGCGCAGATGTAAGGATATTAAGAGAGGTGTTTGAAGGGGAATATGAAGAAAGAAAATATTACTGTATGGTTTAAGGTTTAGAAATGAGGGAAAATGAAGGAAAGGGGGTAATTGTGAGCTGAGAGAGAGAGAGAGAGAGAGAGAGAGAGAGAGAGAGATGGCTGTGTGATTGGTGTGCTGACAACCAGTGAACAGTTTCTCAGCGACGAGATAGATTGGAGAGGGAGGGTCGTGTGTGTGTGTGTGTGTGTGTGTGTGTGTGTGTGTGTGTGTGTGTGTGTTTGTGTGAGAGAGAGAGAGAGAGAGAGAGAGAGAGAGAGAGAGAGAGAGAGAGAGAGAGAGAGAGAGAGAGAGAGAATTTGATTTATTTCCTGACAGTCAGTGAATAATTTCTCAGCACGAGATAGATTGGAGAGAGAGAGAGAGATTTTCATTTCATATTCTTGCCACAAAACAATCCACACACTCCTCATCTTAAAAGGATAAAATAACATCGTCTAATTGCCCAAGGTTACACACGAGACCATTAAAGACCTTGGCAACTCGCCCCTTTAGCCTTATGTTGTGAAATATATCCAGGAACAGGTATATGACCCCAATTCTGTAGTATAATTAGTCCAGGTGCTATGTTCTCTGAGTTAATAATTCCTGGTCTAATTTGCATCTCATACTGTTATTTTTGCTCTGAAAAATATATCAAAAACTTAAATTACCTCTATATGACTTACTACGATGTTTTTTCAGAGTACAGTTTCATGCCATTGTTTGTGTCCCCCCCATTTTACTCAGCAAAAATTAGCATAGTTCAGTAAATTGTCATTATTGCTGACATATTCGTCTTTGTACCCGTGGCAGGTGATTTTTTGCGACTTAATGGCCCAATTAGATGGAATGCATTAAAGCAAAGCATCCTTGTCACACAGGTTTTGTGATCAGACTGCACGCTAGGGAAGTATACAGTATGGTTGGAGACAGGGCTTGGCAGGACAGGGGTAGTTTATAATGGTGTGGTGAGGAGTGGGGGTGTGGTGTGTTGTGGCTTATGTGGTGGTTGAAGTGGTATGGTATGGAGTGGGGGTGTGGTGTGTTGTGATTAATGTGGTAGTTGAAGAGGTATGGTGTGGAGTGGGGGTGTGGTGTGGTGTGATGAATATGGTGGTTGAAGTAGTATGGTGTGGAGTGGGGGTGTGGTGTGTTGTGGCTAATGTGGTGGTTGAAGTGGTATGGTGTGGAGTGGGGGTGTGGTGTGTTGTGATTGATGTGGTGGTTGAAGTAGTATGGTGTGGAGTGGGTGTGATGTGGCGTTAATGTGGAGTGGGGGTGTGGTGTGTTGTGATTAATTTGATAGTTGAAGAGGTATGGTGTGGAGTGCGGGTGTGGTGTGGTGTGATGTTAATGTGGTGGTTGAAGTGGTATGGTGTGGAGTGGGGGTGTGGTGTGTAGTTAATGTGGTGGTTGAAGTGGTATGGTGTGGAGTGGGGGTGTGGTGTAGTTAATGTGATGTTGATGTGGTATGGTGTGGAGTGGGTGTGTGTGGTGTAGTTAATATGGTGGTTGAAGTGGTGTGGAGTGGGGGTGTGATGTGGTTAATGCAATGGTTGAAGTAGTATGGTGTGGAGTGGGGGTGTGGTGTGGTTAAGGCGATGGTTGAAGTAGTATGGTGTGGAGAGCTACCAGGAGATGTAAAGACCCATACATACTACTATTGGTCCGCGGTCTGTAATTGTAACGTAACATGAAGCAACGAATGTGACATGTTCATGAAAAATAATATGACTTCAAATGGATTTTTATAATTTAGCTTGTACCTTGAGTTACCAGATATTCCGTTTATAAAGACACATCGCTATATCCAAGTTACCTTCTCCTTGAAATACACATCTTCCTTTCATAGTCATATAGTCACAGTAGCTAAAGTCAGCCTCTTTACCTGCTTCTTAATCTTATAATCTCTCACTCCAGGCATCTCTCTTTGAGGTGAATAAACTTGTCTGTAGATAGGAAGAATAAAAGACGCCGTTGTGGTTAAGGGATGTATATTATCATTTGTCTTCCTCCTGCATCCCTGTCTCGCTCTTCCTTCTTGGCTGTTTTTCCCCCCGCTCTTCCCTCTTGGCTATTTTTTCTTGCTCTTCCTCCTTGGCTATATTTTTTTTCTCGCCCCTTTGGCTATTTTTTTTTTCTACCATCTTGGCTATTTTTTTTTCTCGTTCTTCCTTCTTGGCTATTTTTTTTTCTCGTTCTTCCTTCTTGGCTATTTTTTTCTCCCTCATCCTGGCTATTTGTTTCTTGTTCTTCCTTCTTGGCTTTTTTTTCGCTCTTCCTTTTTTTTTTCCCTCGCCCTTCCCGGCAATTTTTTTCTCGCTCTTCATTCTTGGCTATTTTTTTTTTCTCGCTCTTCCTTCTTGGCTGTTTTTCCCCGTGGATAATTATTGGCAGTTAATTATTCACCTGCATAAATTTTTCGCCTTTTCGACTTCTCATTTATTTTTTTACCAAGGGGTCAAGTATATTCATAATTTGGTTTATTTATGTTTGTGATGGCTTCCTCGCTGTTCCTGAAAATTATAATGTAAAGCAAGAGCAAGGAGAGAGAGAGAGAGAGAGAAGAGGAGGAGGAGAAGGAGGAGGAGGAGGACGGTGAGGGAGCGGTAAGAGAAAAAGGAAGAGATGGAAGAAAGAGGAAGCCAGAGGAAGAGGAGAAAAGAGGAAGATGTAGAGAGAGAGAGAGAGAGAGAGAGTAGAAATCATGACTGTGAAATATGATATACCCAATGTCGCCTTTTTCCAATAGAGACTAAATACGGTAGTTCATTTTATGTTTTGGGTATAAGAGGATTATTTGGTTTTGTCATGGTTCCCGGCTGTGTGTGTGTGTGTGTGTGTGTGTGTGTGTGTGTGTGTGTGTGTGTGTCTCGTTTCCTTTCTTCTTCCTCTTCTTTTTCTTTTCTTTCTCCTTTCCTTCTCATTCTCACGCTCTCTCTTCTTCTTCATCATCTTCTTCTTCTTCTTCATTTTCTTCTGCGTTTTCCTTTTCTTCTTCTGTCTTTCTTTCTTCCTTCTTCATTTTCATCATTTTCCTAACTCCATCGCCAGCCTCAGTATTATCGTGTGTCATCCCTACTCCATCTCGTTAATATCTATCTACATACATCTCTTTCACTGTCCATCTCTGTCTCCTTTCCACCCTTCCCCTTTTTGCTGTCTCTTCTTAAGCCAGTATTTCACGCACATACAAGGACAAGGCTTTTATAGTTTTGAAGACGTTTATCACAGCAGAAATGAAACCCTGGCCACAGTCACCTTATATTTTTTTGTGTTTTGAGAGTGGCGTTTTTTTTTTTTTTTTTTTGGGGGGGGAGTCTCCTTAAAGCACACAATTTGTCTTTGTTTCGTATAGTACTGGACTACTTTTATTTCAGGCAAAATGGTGGTGTGTGTGTGTGTGTGTGTGTGTGTGTGTGTGTGTGTGTGTGTGTGTGTGTGTGTGTGTGTACGTGTGTGTTTAGGTTTCCATTTGCACAAAACGTTCCATTTAATCTACTTTTACTCCATGCAGGGAATACTTGGATAGTATAGCCCCAGGGTCGGTTGGTAGTGATGTGGATAATGTCAAAGGTTAAATTACTTCAGGTGAGGTCATGTACTGAGATGACACAATTAACCTGCTGGTATCGTGCTCAGTGCCCGGATATAATAGCCAATTACAGGTGGTGACGCACTAATGGCACCTTGTTAATTACCTGCCTTGGTGACCCTGCAGATGGCACTACTCGGCTTTGTTAAGGGGTATTATAATGACTCTGTGCATGTGATGATGATGGTGATGGTTCTTGAGACGTAATGATGATGATAATGATGATGATGATGAGGAGGAGGAGGAAGATGGCGATGGTGATGATGATCGTAATGATGATGATGATGATGATTCTCTAGAGGTAATGATGATTATGATTCTTTAGACGTAATGATGATGATGATTATGATTCTTTAGACATGTTATTGTTGTTGTTGTTGATGATGATGATGATGGATGGTGATGATGATGATGCTGTACACCTAATGTTGATGATATGTTGGCTTCATGGACATAATAAGGATGATGATAATAAAGTCTCGTTGGAGGTGAATTGCTAACTTTTCTAGCTTTACTATCACTTCACCTGGGCCAGGGTTGGTGTAGTGTGATGGGGTGGCACGACCAGGTGAGACAGGTAATTAACAGAACACCTGCCTTGTTGTGTGCCACGGGGTGATCTGGCACTGGTAATGAGGTAAATGGTTCCTCCCCCCTTCTCTCTCTCTCTCTCTCTCTCTCTCTCTCTCTCTCACACACACACACACACACACACACACACACACACACACACACACACACACACACACACACACACACACACACACACACACACACACACACACACACACACACACACACACACACACACACACACACACACACACACACACACACACACACACACACACACACACACATTTCCAGCTTGTTAAAATTGATCACACTTCATTCCTACTGCAATTACCATTTCCAACCAACCATTCTGAACGGCTTCTCTAAATGGCCAATAAAATCCAGCCTCGTGACAACGTTTATTTCACTTACAATGGGCGTGTGGGGAGGGGGAGAAGGGGGAGGGGGAGGCGAGGGTAAGGGGGAGGGTATGGGGACGAGGGGGTGGTAATGGGATGGGAGGGTGTGTGGGGGAGGGAAGGGGGAGAAGGTGCAGTGGGGTAAGGGGACGAGAGGATTGGTGAGTGGGAGGGGAGGGTATGTAGGGACGGGGGTAGAAAAAGGGAAAGGGGACGAGAGACCTGGGTGAGTGGGATGGGAGGGAATTTTGGGAGGGGGAGAGGGAGGGGGTGCAAAGGGATAGAGGAAACAGGGGATTAGTCAGTGGAAGGGGAGGGGAAGGAAGGGGGTAAAATGGTAAAGAGGACGAGGGAGTTTGGTGAGGGGGAGGGAGGTACCCCCCCCTCCTCCTCTCCTGTGATCACTGCCACCTCACTGAATAGTAATCAATGTGTCGTCATTCCACGCCAATTTCATCCCCCCTTTCTACCCCGCCAATTTCATCCCCCCCTTTCTACCCCGCCAATTTCATCCCCCCTTTCTACCCCGCCAATTTCATCCCCCCCTTTCTACCCCGCCAATTTCATCCCCCCTTTCTACCCCGCCAATTTCATCCCCCTTTCTACCCCGCCAATTTCATCCCCCCTTTCTACCCCGCCAATTTCATCCCCCCCTTTCTACCCCGCCAATTTCATCCCCCCATTCTGCCCTGCCAATTTCATCCCCCCTTTCTACCCCGCCAATTTCATCCCCCCCTTTCTACTCCACCAATTTCATCTCCCTTTTCTACCCTGCCAATTTCATCCCCCTTTTCTACCCCGCTAACTTCATCCCCTCATTCTACCCCGCCAATTTCATTCCCCCCCCTTTCTACCCCGCCAGTGTCATCCCCCTCTTTCTACCCCTCCAGTTTCATCTTCCCTTTCTACCCCGCCAGTTTCATCCCCCACTTTCTACCTCCCAATTTCATCCCCTCACTCTGCCCCACCAATTTCATCCTCCTTTTCTACCTCACTAATTTCATCCTTCCTTTCTACCCCGCCAGTTTCATCCCCCCTTTCTACCCCGCCAGTTTCATCCCCCCTTTCTACCCCGCCAATTTCATCCCAGCTTTCTACCCCGCCAATTTCATCCCCCCATTCTACCCCTCCAGTTTCATTCCCCCCCCTTTCTACTCCTCCATACTCCCCCATTTTGCGTGTATTGGTCTCCGTTCTCCATTTTTCTGCCCCCAACTTACGTATCTATAATCCAGGTCTTTGTCTCTTAATCGATTACTGGTGTTTATCGTTTCATCAGCTTTGTATATTGCAGTTTACGTGTATCATGTTTGTTTTGCATTTTTTCTTGCCTTTGTGTATCCATTATCCTGCCTTCTTTCCTTCCGTCACTTTCCTTACCTCTAACCTGCTCTGCACCTTCCCCCTCCCTGACGATGCCTACTCTTCCCCCTTCCCTTCCCCCCCTCCCCACACGTACGTATAAGTCCCTCCCCATCATCCTCCCCCCTTCTCCTCCCCCCACCCTCCTCCCCGTGAGAGCCATCAAAATTCTTCCTCCCAAATTAAAGTCAGTGTTGGCTCAGCACTCGTCAGCTTGGTGGGGTGGAAGGTAGGCTGATCCAGCACATGAATTATTTATTACATCTTCTCTCTCTCTCTCTCTCTCTCTCTCTCTCTCTCCGTGTGTGTGTGTGTGTGTGTGTGTGTGTGTGTGTGTGTGTGTGTGTGGGAGGAATATGACAGGGGTGGATCAGACGAGGGTGAAATGGATATACAGTAGATGCACTGAATACGCGAAGCAATAATACCATAACAATGTGGAAGGAGAGAAAAGACAGAATAATAAAAAAAGAATAGAAAAAGAGATATACGGTATAACAAAAAAGATAGGAAAAAGAGATATATGAAAAAAAGATAGAAAATGGATAGAATAAGAAATATATAATAGGTGTAAATGTAATGATGTAGGATAGTGTGTCTGATAATTGGTATTGATCAGTTATATTGAGAGAGGATTGTGTGTTCACCAGTACACCATAATTGAAGAACAGAGAGAGAGAGAGAGAGAGAGAGAGAGAGAGAGAGAGAGAGGAGAAACACCAGGTATTTGTGGTCAGCTTAGGACACTGACTTTTCTCGTTAATGTATAAAAACGTTCTCAGTTTGAAAGGGTAAGGGTGAAATAACCAAGTTACATGTACACCACACATTCTCTCTCACTGTATATATATATTTTCCGAAAACGAGGTGCAAACGTTGAAGGTGGAGTTGTGAGAGGCGGACCGAGAAAGATTTGGAATGAGGTCATTGAGTGTCATCTCAAGGATAAGGGTCTGAATAGAGAGGCTGCCAGAGATCGAGCAGCGTGGAGAGCCGCCATTTAGACTGAATAGAGAGGCTGCTAGAGATCGAGCAGCGTGGAGAGCCGCTGTTTGAAGTTCGAGTCGTGCAGTAAAAATGAAGGAGCGAATGAAGGAGCTATAATCAAATTTTCTCTCTCGTCATCACCGATTACGATTAAACAAAAAAAGTTAGGAGAAATACACTGAGGTGGTTTGGCCATGTGGAAAGGATGGAGAGCGAGAGACTAACGAGGAGAGTGTGAGTGAGGTGGAAAGGGGGAGAGGGAGGGGGAGGGCGAGGATGAGATGGAGGGATGGAGTGGAGAGGTTTGTGAGAGAGAGATGTGCGAGCTGGTTGCAGGACAGTGAAATAGCGGGAGACAGAGCGACGTGGAGGCGATTTGTTTGTGGCCACCACTTACGGGATTAAGGCGTCTGGCAATAGATGTAGATAGATAGATAAAAATGTACTTTCCTTTGTAGTAGTAAAGCTCTCACAGCCAAAACATACTCTCTCAAGACAGTAATATTATCCTTGAGACAGACTTATTGGCACTGGAGGAGTTAGATATAGCTTTAATTATCCTCCTTTATTAGTATAGGTTCAAATTAAATAAAATCCCATGGTTGTAGCTGGTATAAAATGGAAAATAAATCGCAATGGTAAAGGTGTTGCGGAAGAGGGAAATTGCCTACTTAAACAGGGTGATCTGTAAATACCTCTGCACTAGGAATTCTTTTGGGGGGTATCTTTTGTGTTCCGGGGACGGCTGGGTGTGTTGGTGTGGCTGTATGTGGTAGTGGGGGTAGGAAATGAATAGGTGATGCAGGGAAATGAATAAATGATGCAGGGAAATGAATAAATGATGCAGGGAAATGAATAAATGATGCAGGGAAATAAATGATGCAGGGAAATGAATAAATGATGCAGGGAAATGAATAAATGATGCAGGGAAATGAAGAAATGATGCAGGGAAATGAAGAAATGATGCAGGGAAATGAATAAATGATGCAGGGAAATGAAGAAATGATGCAGGGAAATGAAGAAATGATGGAGGGAAATGAAGAAATGATGCAGGGAAATGAATAAATGATGCAGGGAAATGAATAAATGATGCAGGGAAATGAGTAAAAGATGCAGGGAAATGAAGAAATGATGGAGGGAAATGAAGAAATGATGCAGGGAAATGAATAAAAGATGCAAGGAAATGAATAAATGATGGAGGGAAATGAAGAAATGATGCAGGGAAATGAAGAAATGATGGAGGGAAATGAATAAATGATGGAGGGAAATGAATAAATGATGGAGGGAAATGAATAAATGATGCAGGGAAATTGAATAAATGATGCAGGGAAATGAATAAATGATGCAGGGAAATGAATAAATGATGGAGGGAAATGAATAAATGATGCAGGGAAATGAAAAAATGATGCAGGGAAATTGAATAAATGATGCAGGGAAATGAATAAATGATGGAGGGAAATGAATAAATGATGCAGGGAAATGAATAAATGATGCAGGGAAATGAATAAATGATGCAGGGAAATGAATAAATGATGCAGGGAAATGAATAAATGATGGAGGGAAATGAATAAATGATGGAGGGAAATGAATAAATGATGGAGGGAAATGAATAAATGATGCAGGGAAATGAATAAATGATGCAGGGAAATTGAATAAATGATGCAGGGAAATGAATAAATGATGCAGGGAAATGAATAAATGATGCAGGGAAATGAATAAATGATGGAGGGAAATGAATAAATGATGGAGGGAAATGAATAAATGATGCAGGGAAATGAATAAATGATGCAGGGAAATTGAATAAATGATGCAGGGAAATGAATAAATGATGGAGGGAAATGAATAAATGATGGAGGGAAATGAATAAATGATGCAGGGAAATGAATAAATGATGCAGGGAAATTGAATAAATGATGCAGGGAAATGAATAAATGATGGAGGGAAATTGAAAAAATGATGCAGGGAAATGAATAAATGATGCAGGGAAATGAATAAATGATGCAGGCTAGACATTGATAACCCTAATTGAGCCGTCCCAACAGAACACATCACCCAGGTTGTGGAAAAGGAATGTGACATATGTACCGTAGATGTACCGTACAACAAGTACGGTACGAGCTTGATGTACCGTGCAATAAGTACGGTACGAGTTTCTCCCCCCTTTTTTTTTTTCTGATAAGCAAAATGTCACTGTCATCAACACAGTCATTTCAACAATCCATTTGTATGTATATTAGGATCACGGTTTTTTTTTTTTTTTTTTTAGGTGTGTGATTGTAGTTGGTGATGGTGAAGGATGTTGTCAGCTGTGCAGTGTGTGTGTGTGTGTGTGTGTGTGTGTGGTGTTTTATTAGCTTCGTTTTGATATGCTTGTGTGATGGGGATGTGTATATTGAGAGAGAGAGAGAGAGAGAATGGGGCCTTTGTTTTACAGTAAATTTGCTTCTGATAAGGTACAGTTGGCTTCAGGTATTTCAAGTCATTAATCAAGACTATAATAAATGCGTTTCGAAATACCAGTTTTTAATAAGCGTGTCCACAGGTGAGGGTAGTCCTTGCGTGGGGCTACCCGCAAGAGGTGGCTTCCCAGGTAGGGGCTATCCACAGGTAAGGGCCGTGCCACAAGTGAGGGGTTAGGGAAGGGCGTGGGGGCGGCCGCATGCACGCTGGTGAGGTCATAAAAATATTCAGTATTTTCAAGCACACATTGTCGTAATACATGCATTTCAAAATCCATTGCGAATGTGGCCTGAGGTTATTAAATTATTATTATATGTATCACGGTGCGGAAGGGGCTAATGCAGGTGAAAAAATAATGATGGAAATATAGTGAATTTTGTTAGGGTTGTTTATAATTGCAAAGCCTTAAAAATTATTTGCTGATCGTGGAAAGTAAATCTGAAACACTTAAAAATGTGTGTGTGTGTGTGTGTGTGTGTGTGTGTGTGTGTGTGTGTGTGTGTGTGTGTGTGTGTGTGTGTGTGTGTGTGTGTGCGTGCGTGCGTGTGCGCGCGCGCGTAAACAATATGGTAACTATACATAGTATTTTTTACAGTGAAGTTGGTGGTGGTAGTAGTGGTGAAGGAGAATTGGTTGTGTTTGTGATTGTGTGTGTTTGGTTGTGTGTGATTGATTGTGTGTGATTGGTTGTATGTGATTGGTTGTGTGTTATTGGTTGTGTTTGTGATAATTATACCTACCATTTTTTACAGTGACGGGGATGGAGGTAGTAGTGGTGAAGGAGAATTGATTGTTTGTGATTGTCTCTCTGATAACCTAATGGATCCAGTCGAATTAGCTGCTCTGTTGACATACCTGCTTAAATTTAGATGGCAGGTGAAAAGTGTTGTTACTACGTATCCTTGAGAGAGGTGGGGTGAGTGAGGAGGAAGGAGGTTAGCTAGGGTGAGGTAGGGTGGGGGAAGGCAGGCTGTGATGATAGTGGTGATAGACTCATTAATCACCATAACTGGAAGAAAATACACCTGCCCTTACCTCATTGATTTCCTTGATGGATATGAGTACAGAACGTGGTACTGTATTCTGTTATCGTGCCTACAAAGTGGATAGTACTGTATTCTGTTATCGTGCATACACGGGGGATAGGTATTTATTCTGTTACCGTGCTTGCAGGATAGATAGTTGTTGTATTCTGTTACCGTGCTTACAAAGTGGATAGGTATTCTGTTATCGTGCATTACAAAGTAGGTGAGTATTGACTGTATTCTGTTATCGTGTATATAAAGTGGATGGGTATTGTATTGTGCTATTGTGTTTAGAAGTGGGTAGGTATTGTATTCTCTTATTCTTACAAAATAATTGAAAACATCCTACCATTAAGACATGTCCTCTTTAAGTTAAGCAGACAAGATATACAGATGAAAACAACAGTAATGGCCAGTGTCACACGTGGCTGGACTTAATTCATGGTGATGCGACTTACCTGGTTTTTGTCGATGGTAAATAAGAATGGTTTGTGCTGCATGAAGCTGACTGGACGCTTGCTAATGGACCACACGACAAAAATGGTGTACTGGGTGAGAGTGGCAGGGGAGGCAGGGGTTGGTGGTAGAATATAGGGTAGGGGATGGCGAGGAATGGGGAAAAAGATGAAGGGGTGAGGATGGATAGATAGGTAGTTAGGCATTTACACAGACAGACAGATAGATGGATAAATAGATGAGATAGGCTACATAAATAGACAGATAAACTGAATATTGATCACTGTGGAGAGAAACAATGGTAGGGAGTAGTGGATGGGGAGGTGGTTGGGTTGGGATGGGTGACAGTAAGGGTAAGAGGAGCAGGTGAGGGTAGGATAGGAGGCGAGAGGTGGTGGAGACAAGAGTGGTGGGGAGGGGATGAGGATGGGCAAGTCGGCAGTGGATGGGGGCAGAGAGAGAGGGAATGTTGTGAAGGGTGTAAAATGGGGTGGGATGCAAGTGATGGTAAGATAAGGGGTGTATAGAGACTAAGTGTTGGTGATTTGGGTAGGGATGTATTATAATGGGAAATATGGAGTCATGATTCCAAGGGCTTGAATGGTGAGTGAATGAAAGTCAGGTCCATATTATTCAGTAGACTATTGTTACTTCTTCTATTAGCTTTTTTTTTTTTTTTTCGTTCCCTGGACCCTCCCTTACCTCATTTTAAGGTGGGAAAAGAGGTCTGGATGATGTTGATGGTGATGGTGGAGAGAGGGTAGGGTGTGTTGGTAAGGCAGGCAGAGAATGGGAGTGGTAGAGAGTGGTAGAGAGTGAGGAGCATTAAAGATATGAAGTATGATAAAGAGTGGCTTAGTAAAAATCATTCTGAGACTGTTATTACTGGGAGGCCAAGAGGAGAGGGTGACATGGGGTGATGAAGACAGCAGGGGTACGTGGAAGGAGATGAAGGAGTTGAAGGTTATTCAAGTGACGCGTGAAGAAAGAAAGAGAGAGAGAGAGAGAGAGAGAGAGAGAGAGAGAGAGAGAGAGAGAGAGAGAGGTGGTAAGGAGTGGGAAATGTGAAAACAGATAAGAGACAAGTAACTGTGATTAAATGAAGGTGGGGTAATTGATGTCTAAAGTGGAGAGAAGGTGAAGACGTCACACACACACACACACACACACACACACACACACACACACACACACACACACACACACACACACACACACACACACACACACACACACACACACACACACACACACACACACACACACTGGAAATATTTGTTGGCCATCTAAGGAAACTATTAAAATCAGTCAGTCTGTCCCCTGACGCGACACTACACAGTGAGTGAACTAACGAAGCCGTCTCACGTGGAGTTTCATGTAAGTGGAGTGGATAGATGGAAAACCCAAAAATATGAGTGTGAGTTACAAGGAGAGGGAGAGCGAGTGGATGAGAAGTGGTGGGGGTAATGGCTGATAGAGA
>NC_136995.1:15364397-15423104 GCF_032717465.1 Coenobita brevimanus
AAGCTGAGCTGTGTGTGAGTTGTGAGTGCGAGGTAATATAAAAAAGACTGAGTAATGGGCAGGCTGAGTGAAGAGTCAATGGAGGTGAGGCTGAGTGTTGGGTAAGTGAATCATGCATTAGTGTGATGGGATTTACCAGATAGTGTAATGGATTGCAGGGCTTTGGGGGGAGAATGAGAAGGCAACAAGTTTAGTATTGGTAGAGAGTGTGGAATGCAGAGTGATTACGTGGGGAGGTGATGGAAGGGTATTGTGGGAATAGAAGTAGTGATTGCAAGGGGTGATTTGGTCATTGACAGTGCTGTATATACAGTGATGTTCAGGGTTTTGCTGGTTATCGATAAAGGAAGACTGAGATTAAGATGGAAGGTGGTGTCGAAGGAGAAGATATGGAAATAGAAGTTGAAATAACGGGAAAATATGCTGATTTTTTTTTTTTTCTGTCACGATCACCTTGGATGGAGTGTGATGTTAGAAATCTGATAGAATATAGAAGTACCGATAGATAAGTAGGCTGATACATCGATCGGTTGGTAGGTAGATAGACAAATAGATCGACTGATTGGAATACATTTATTAAAGGTGTCAGAATTCGGTTGTCAAGAGAGTTATTTTTCTTTCTTCTTTTTTCTTTTCCTTTTGTTAGCTGCGGAGTGGAGAGGATAAAAGTATGCATATATATCTTCATCTTTGAGATCACCATTAACTTCACCTCGTTAAAACTTTCTTATGGGTCTAACTTTCAGATCCACCAAAGTAATGAAGGGCGATATTCTGGCGAGGTTAGAGAAGTACAGGTTAACAAGTCCCTGGCTAAATATATATCTTGTAAAGGCTTATAATGCGTCAGATTTAACCAGTCATTCCCACTGTTATTCTCAGCTTCTTAACATTAGTTTTATATTCGCTATAATTAATCGATACTAAGCAAGATCCGAATGCTCAAACTTACGATCATTTACCTGTCATAGCTAAGATTTTTTTTTTCCTAGGGGGATAAGACATAAGGGAATATTCTGTACCTCCTATTCTTGTCCATCCAAGAAATAGAAGCATCATAGTTTTTTCACCTTAACTTGGCCCAGATTTTCGTCCTTTTGTAGCTTATATCTTATGAGGCGCTCCGAATAAGAAGGGTGAAACGCGCCAAAATAAAAAACGTCAGAAAACGCAGTCAAACTTCGCTCAACTTCCAATAACCATAACTTCGTTATATACTAAGATAGAACATTGCTTTTAGTCTTAAAATGAGCGTGAATCATTGCCGATCATGACACTGGTATTTTTGTTTCGGTTGAATGTAACTATTAAGAACAGGAAAGAGAAATATTACGTTTTGTTAGCATCATCTGTTATGGTTTTGGAAGTTAGAGGGAAGTTTAACTGCATTTTCTGCTTGTAATGTATAAAGTATTGATGTTCCATCACTATTAATGATAAAAAAAAAAAAAAAGTAAGAATAACCTCAATAGACTTCCCACAATAGTGAATAATGATGATGAAATAAGAAGGGACATTTGGGCCGACTCACGTCACAAACGCTCCAAGAGCGATGGCTATGAATACGCGCTGAGTACGCGCTGCCAGAACATCATTCTCAATGTCACTAAAGTTTCCTTCTTTCTTATTGTAATACTTTTAAAAGTATGGCCAAAACTCAAGTCATAATAATAATAATTACTAATAATGACACTACTAGTACTATTACTACTACTACTAATAATAATAATACGTGCTTCCCGCCAATATTCATTCTCAACGTCACTTCACTTACGTTTCCTTCTTTCTAATAGTAATACTAATAATTTGGGTAAAAACTTAAGTAATAATAGTACTAATAATGACACTACTAGTACTATTACTACTACTACTACTAATAATAATAATAATGACGCCAAGAGGCAAGACAATCCGCATGTGTTAAGAACCCACTGGTTACTGTTCCAAAGTACTACTGCCTGTCGTAATACACCAATATTATTAATGATACTAATCCAGAAATACTATTATTAATAGTGTCGTAGCTGACTGAACCTACCCACGAGTAATAACACGGAATACACTTTAGTACTGCATGAGTAAACCAGTCTTACAGAAGGCATCAGTAACAATAATAATAACAGCATCATAACTATTATTACCTGTATTATTCTTATTCTTCTTATTATTACTCTTACTAGGGCTTGAATATCATTACCTGTATTGTACAGTAATACTAGTAAAATGTTATGGCTGTGATAATACTAATGATAGTAATAATAATAATAATAACAATAATAATAATAATAATAACTATTATTAATAATACAGTAATAGTAAGTACTGCTATTACGATTATTATTATTATAACAATTTAACACTCACCAGTAATGGGTGAAGGCTGAAGTTCATGATTGTGTTATCCATGATGCATAAACAGTTCCAGGTCATCAACAGAAGAGGCATTCCATTAATCCATTCCATAATCCACTATCCCATAGAACGAGTGCTTGCTTAGGGTATGACCTTCATCACCACTCGTATCACTTTCTTCCCGAGGACGTGATGGCCCTTGAACACTTTCCTCATGATCCAGCTGCTTTCCTGACATTTTTGGCACAGTTTGAATGAAGTTGCACTAGTATGTCAAGGGAAAAAAACAAAAAAGCTAAGAGCGTCCGTGCTAGCTCCGCAGCCGGGAACAAAACAAAAGGGACTGTCATGGCCGCCCGCATACTGGGCTCCCATTGGCTGCGGGCAGTCACGTGATGGTAAGCAGAGGTTCTCATTGGCTGATACAGTCCCCGCGCCACAGGACGAACGCACACAGGATACCCCGCCATTGTAATCCGGGTGGTTGCCCCAAGGAAGTCCCCAATAAGATAGGCGACTCGGCTCGGCTGGCGCCACTATTCTGACTGTACGAAAAGCCTCTCTTATTGGGATTTTCTCACTCAGCACGAAGTGCCTGCTGCACTGATGGTCGAGAGTATCACTTGGTTTTATGTGATTTTCTACCATATTTCCACTGGGAGAATGGACTTTTGTCCACTTCCACGTAAAAGTAGACACCTCAATACAGTGCTATACCACATAAAACGCACCCTTTCCATAGCACTTCTTCGTGACTGGCATCATATTCTAGTCTTTATTGTTACAGCTTAGCATTCAAGATGGAGAGATGGCAGTTTTAGGCCAAGTTAGAGTAATAAGAGTATAGTTACGACCTGCTATTCATTGTGAGTTGTGATATCAGACTTTTCCAACTCAAGATAGCTATTTTGTCATCTTTATTACTCTCATTTATTTCTGCCTGTTATTCTTTACTGATTCTTCCCATCTTCACCTTAAATCTACAGTTGTTACCTTCTCTGCCAAATTTTAAATTAATGACCCCCCACACCTCTCTCTTGCATTACACTTTGATATCTGTTTAGAGTTTTGGTTCCTTGCTCTATTTCTAATTTTCTTTTGTGTTTGCAGCGTCATTTTGATCTTTCGTTCCTGTTTTGTCTTTAATTTTACATACGCTTGTTCTTCCCTTCTTTTTTCTTCTGCTTGTCGTGCTGCTGTTTTTTTAGCTTACTTTTTTTATCTTTCTTTTCTGTCTGTCTGTCTATTGCCAGACGCTTTAATCCCGTAAGGGGTGGCCACAAACAAATCGCCTCCATGTCACACTGTCCTTCGCCATTTCACTGCCCAGCTCTTTCTTTTCGTGTTTTATTAATTTTAGCTTTTTCTTCTTTTCTCTTTGATTTTTACTTTTCTGTTTTTCTTCTTTTTCTCTTTGATATTCACTGTCTTCTTTCCTTCTTTTCTTTTTGATATTCACTGTCTTCATTCCTTCTTTTCTCTCTCTTCCCATTCTCTTCCCATATATTTAGTTTCTCTTCTCTCCTCCTCTTAGCTCTTCTCTTCTCCCCTGTCCTGTCCTCTCCTCTCCTTGCCGTGGCCGTGGTATCTGCTAGTGAGCAGGAGGGAGCCTGGAGCCAAAGTTTGGATGACCAGATAAAAGGCTAATACCTCACGCACTTCATCCCCCTCCACTACCCCCTCCCATCCCCCCTTCCCACCTACCCCCCTGCCCCCTCCACCTCTGTCCTCCCTCTCATCATCCCCCCCTACCCCCACTCGCCTTACCTCCACACTCTCTTTCTCTTTAATTTTCTTTTTTTCTTTTTGTTTCTACCTCAGCCATATTGATCCATTGCCCCTCCTTCATGACCCTTAAAACTCTGCCTCCGCGTGTATTAAAGAGATTGCAGTCATTGTCAGGCGTGTGTAAGCTGGCCGATACAGTATACTCTGTGTGTGTGTGTGTGTGTGTGTGTGTGTGTGAGAGAGAGAGAGAGAGAGAGAGAGAGAGAGAGAACAAATGGAATCCAGACATATATAGGCCCTATGGAACATTTTTATGGCACAAACAGCCTAGATAGAAGAGGAGGGTGGAAGGAAGAGGAGGGGACGAGGAAATGGAGTAACGGAAGGAGGAAGAGGGTGGGAGAAAGAGGGAGAGATGCTGGAGAAGGAAGGAAGGAAGGAAGAAAGGGATATTTAGAGATAAGAAGGCAAATAGTGGAAGGAAGAAGGGGAACAGCGGGAAGGAGGGAAGCGGAAGAGGGAAGGAAGGATGGGTAGGGGATATGGATGAAGGAAGGAGGGGAGAATAAAGATGTGGAGAGAGAGAGAGAGAGAGAGAGAGGGGGGTAAATGATGAAAGTAGAAAAGGGAAGGAAAGCGAAAAAGGGAATAATGGTCCGAGAAAGTTGGAAGGAGAGAGAGAGAGAGAGAGATTAACCAGCGACAATTGCTAACGAGAGCTGGCAAATTAGCACACACAGCGTCACGTCCCTGATTGTCAGTCGCTCCGGATGTGCTAATTTTCAACGACTCTCTCGTTAGCAGCTTAGTTGATGGTGTTTTTGGCCTGATGTGTTTGACGCCCGGCTGTGTGTGTGTGTGTGTGTGTGTGTGTGTGTGTGTGTGTGTGTGTGTGTGTGAGAGAGAGAGAGAGAGAGAGAGAGAGAGAGGAGAGGGGTTAATTAGGAGTGTATTGTATGTGGATCAAATTACCTACGTTCATGTTTTTTTTTACGTATTATTATATCGTTATACTCGTGTTTATTTATTCATAGTCAATAAGTAGAACTCAATAGCCATTCATCAAAGTGTTCACAAATGCACAAATGGTTGGCGTCGTGTTCAGTTAGTGTAATTGAGAGTGTACAGTGGGGGTGTGCATAGAGCCTGACTGGGTGTACTGTTGTGTTCACCTGAGTGTTATTCCTCGAACACCTGCAGTAAGATTTTTTTTGGTGATTAGTCTATAGTCATTCGAATTATTTTGTTTTCTAGTCAGGCGATTTATTTTGAGTTTTCTAGGCAGACGATTTATTTTGAGTTTTCTAGGCAGACGATTTATTTTGAGTTTTCTACAGTCAGGCGATTTATTTTCGGTTTTCTAGTCACGATTTGTTTTCAGTTTTCAGGTCAGACAATATATTTTTTCTAAAGGCAATTTATTTTCAGTTTTTTACAGTCAGACAATTTATTTTGAGTTTCAGTTATTCCCTCGCATTAAAGGGGTTGCATATCTAGCGTATTACATCAAGAGAAAGAAAACTACTTACTGAGTTTGAAAATAAAACGCACCTGACAGTCTGGGAAAAAATACTTAAGACAGTGATAAAGGAAGGATGAAAATATACTTAAAACAGTGATAAAGGAAGGATGAAAAAATACTTAAGACAGTGATAAAGGAAGGATGAAAAAATACTTAAGACAGTGATAAAGGAAGGATGAAAAAATACTTAAGACAGTGATAAAGGATGAAAAAATACTTAAGACAGTGATAAAGGATGAAAAAATACTTAAGACAGTGATAAAGGAAGGATGAAAATATACTTAAGACAGTGATAAAGGATGAAAAAATACTTAAGACAGTGATAAAGGATGAAAAAATACTTAAGACAGTGATAAAGGATGAAAAAATACTTAAGACAGTGATAAAGGAAGGATGAAAATATACTTAAGACAGTGATAAAGGAAGGATGAAAATATACTTAAGACAGTGATAAAGGAAGGATGAAAAAATACTTAAGACAGTGATAAAGGAAGGATGAAAAAATACTTAAGACAGTGATAAAGGAAGGATGAAAAAATACTTAAGACAGTGATAAAGGAAGGATGAAAAAAGACTTAAGACTGATAAAGGAAGGATGAAAAAAGACTTAAGACTGATAAAGGAAGGATGAAAATATACTTAAGACTGATAAAGGAAGGATGAAAATATACTTAAGACAGTGATAAAGGAAGGATGAAAATATACTTAAGACAGTGATAAAGGAAGGATGAAAAAATACTTAATACAGTGATAAAGGAAGGATGAAAATATACTTAAGACAGTGATAAAGGAAGGATGAAAAGTCTTATGCATGTCCGTCCCGGTGATTAGTGGGACATCGTAGTTGGGTTCAGCCACATTAAGGAGGTTTGTGTGAGGGAATTGTACGGTAGAGAAGCTCCCGCATCACAAAAAGAATATACCAGATGATAGATGAAGAAAGGGAAGAGATATAGTGAAAACAAGAGTAATGAGAAGAGAAGCTGGAAATGTAGTTAAGGGGTAAAAAGTGAGAAAGAAAATACGCATCAAAGAATATATCCGATGAGAGATGAAGAAAAGGAAGAGATGCAGTGAAAACAAGAATAATCAGAAGCAAGAGAGGCTGGAAATGTAGGTAAAGAAAACAATACGTGAGAAAAAATTAATAAAAATAAAGAAAGGAGAAAATATGAAAGGTTGAGAAGTCGTACGAGGAAAAAACGAAGAGGAAAAACAGTTTGCATGAGAATGATTGATACGGATAAATGTGCAACAGGTGTGGTTTCGAGGTGTTAGGTGAGAAGGAGGGAGGGAGGGAGGGAGGGGGAGACGAGAAGGAGGGAGGGAGTAGGAGGGAGACAAGAAGGGGGGGAGGGAGGAAAGCAAGAGGAGAGAAAGAGGGGAGCAATATAGGAAGGAATGAAGAGGTAGGAGTTGATTAAACGAGACGATAATCAGTATGGCATTACCTGAGCTGCATGTTTGAGAGAGAGAGAGAGAGAGAGAGAGAGAGAGAGATCCAAACATATATAGGCCCTATGGTAGCAGAGTAATGCGTTCTAGGGGAAAAATCACCAAAGAAATAAACCTGCACTGAATAAAAGGAATGGAGGAGCTTCGGGCAGTAAGGGAGGGACCAGCAGTGACTGAGGAATGTGTGTGTGTGTGTGTGTGTGTGTGTGTGTGTGTGTGTGTGTGTGTGTGTGTGTGTGTGTGAGGGCAGGGGTGGGGGAGGAGGAGGGTTAGGACGAGACAGACGGGCCTGAGTTGATTAGGGGCCACAGAAGAACCGATTGACCAAAAGTACATAAGGTTATCTGACACCAGCCACACCACACAACACGATACCATACCATACCATAGCGTCACACTATGTCTTTGCCTTCTTGGCTTAATGCCTTTGACCAGCCCTACACACACACACACACACACACACACACACACACACACACACACACACACACACACACACACACACACACACACACACACACACACACACACACACACACACACACACACACACACACACACAGCAAAATATACGCGGGGGACTATCGCACGCTTAGGTGTAAAAAAAAATAATGCCGATATAGCAGCATTGGGAGAACTATAAAAAGAAAATAGTTCACAGATTAACGACAGGGAGAGTGTACTTGACAATGTCCTTTTTAATTAACTCTTATTAACCTTATAATGGTGGAGACAATTATTCCTGCCAACACCAATTAATTACGGTATATCCAGGTGAAAGTCAGTTCAGGATCCCGGTAGTGTTATTAATAAATCTGTATATTGCCAGACGCCTTCATTCCGTAAGGGGTGGCCACAGACAAATCGCCTCCATGTCGTCCTGTCCCCCGCCATTTCACTGCCCTCCCTCCAGCTCACACACCCCATCTTTTATATACCTCTCCACTACATCCCTCCATCTCATCCTCTTTCTTATTTATGATCTTGTGCCTTATCACTGTACTGCACCGGGTCACGCCTGGGTCACCCCTAGCCCTAGTCTTGGTCATCGCAGGTCATAGGTCGCACAGGTCAAAAAGCACACGTGTGGGAAGGGCAACCTACTCACAGTTACCCCTGCCATTGGGGTGAGTTTGGCCTCAGGAGGTGATGGTGTTTTTGAAGTGTTATTTAATGTTTAGTATTATTTTCTGTGCATATATTGGTTAATTATGCTTTATCTTGCTGTTGAGCACCGCGGCCACCATCATACCATTTTATCATCATCATCATCATTCTCATCTTCATCTTCATTATAATCATCATGATCATTATTATTATTATTATTACTATCATCATCATCATCACCATTCTTTTATTATTATTATGATGATGATCATGATCATAATCATCATCATCGTATTATTATTATTATTATTATTATTATTATTATTTCCATGACTATGAATTAGGTGGGTTGGATACGGAGAAATGAAAGGCAGAACACAAACATGAGAACCCTCACCAGCGTTGACAGGGATATTGGTGGGTCAGACGTGCATTCTCTCATTATGGCAGCCTTGGATGCACATTACGGCATATAATCCAAACAGCTCTCGTGACAGCTGCATTACCCAGCTGTCACATCACGTCACGTCAGCTGTCACCGGTCCTCTCATATGGTTTGTAATACTGACAGTTTGACAATGGCTTCACGCTGGTATGGACGGTGGTGTGATAATGGTGTGTATTCTTTATTAAACACTGAGACACATACAGGACACACCAGGTATGACCCACATGTATAGGATTCAGGAAGATGATCTGGCCACTCTAAGCCATTTTTATCATAACACATGTCCTCATTCTTCCTCCTCCCTGTCCTTTCTTCCACCCTCGTATTTCTTCTTCTCCCCCCTTTATAATTCAGGTGTCCCCGCCCTGCCTTTCACCCACCTGTCCTCTTCGTCCTTTACCCATGCACCTTTTTCACCTCCTCGCACCTTCTCCCTTTCTTCTACTGTCCTCCCTTTCTTCTCCTACTCTCCTCCCTTTCTTCTTCTACCCTCCTCCCTTATTTATTTTTCTACTTTATCGCATTATCTTTACTTGTTCTGATTTTTGTTGACCACTTCTCTTCTTTGTTACTCTCCCCTTGTCCTTCCTGTTCTTTTTCACTTTCTCGCCAATACAGTACTTTCTCCTATGTATCAGTATCAGTATAAGTATCGGTAGTAATATATCGGTACTCAAACTTTTGCCACGTTCAGTCTATACTATTAATTTTCACATCGTGCGCTGTTTTAATTTCCTCCCATCTGTTCATTTTTTTCCTTTTTACTTACTCTTTCGGTATGTTGGGTCGCTTACTTGATCCTGCACTTCAACATTTGTATAATAATTGCATGACATATACGATTATTTTTTCTAATTTTGCGTGTGGCATTGGTGAAGTTAGGGACTGAAAACCTTGCTTGGAGTCTAACTGTTCTCAGTAGGCGTGTTTTCAGATTTTGAAAGGACTGGTTTTAATCACATTGGAAATTATAGTCGATAAATAAATAATGTACTTGAAGTAGAGTTAAATAATTTGTATCTTCAGACCATCAACTGTTTTTTTCCGGTGATGCTTATTAGGGTTTTATGTGACAGGTGTTGTGTGATGGTTTCAGGTGTGTGTAATGTAATATCCAGTCCCATTAACCTTTACGAAACAGCCTGCTTCATTATTCATTCCTCATCAACATACAATAACACCGACTATCATGTTGCTGCCTCAGTGTGTTGGTGGAAGTGCAATATAGATTAATGCCAGTGACCTCCAGCCATTTATTTGCTATCCTGCACACACACACACACACACACACACACACACACACACACACACACACACACACACACACACACACACACACACACACACACACACACACACACACACACACACACACACAAGTAAAGCCACCAAAAATAATCCAGAGTGTGCACAGGCCCTGAGTATACCACTAAAGAGGATAATACCTGAAAATACCTGGTGTTTTGGGGGGAGGGAAGGGAGGGGGGTGTGGAGTGATGGTATGAAGACGTGGTGTGATGATGTACCCTAAACACCGCCACCTGTATTTAACTATCATTGTGCCGTGTGTGTGTGTGTGTGTGTGTGTGTGTCTTAGTATTTTACCTATTCATCCACTTCAACCATACACCACCCTATACACACAGCCAATTTATTTATTTATTTATTTTTTATCGGTGGTAATGGCCAGGTGGTGGGCTATTAAATCCAGATGTGGCCGCTTCACACTGTCTTCCCTCCATCCATCACTTCATCACACGGTCATTTTTACTCAGCCTCACCTGTGATAAAGGGCAGGGCAACACTGGCTCACCTTCATTACCACCTCATTACACCGCATCACTCAAACACTGGCTCATTACACTAGGTTATCAGTTATAAATGAATAATAGTTGGACGAATCACTAACCATAAAAAACTGATATTCTGCGCGTATTGGATCATGCTTAATGGCGTGGACTGATGCAAGTATATAGCTACATTGCAAGACATTAAAATTCTCTTGTAGTGTTGAGGCATAGCGGGGGTGACATGCAAAGCGATTATACTGTGTCCTGATGTACAGCATGTCTCACAGGACGAAATAATAGTACCAACAAAGGAGAAATGAAAGAGTAAACATATTAGGGTGATGAGAGAGGTGTACATTGTAGGTAAAGTACATAATGTAATAATGTACTGGTGGGTTTTGTGCTGTTATTGGTGGGGGTTGTTTTTGCACATGCTTAAGGTGGAAGGGTTGCGTCTGGGGTGGATTTTGAATATTACGAAATGGAAGAGAGTATTTTCAGTTCCTTAAGTCGCATTTTCTAGATTTAGAGACTCAGTTCTTAGACCGTTTGTAGGGCACGGGTGTTGCTGTTCCTGGGTGCTCCTTCCTGTTGCTACCTTTACCGGTATGTTTTGTTTTATTCTCAGCCGAAATATAACTTCATACTTTTCCTGCTTCTCTTCCCTCCCCTGATCCCTCCTTCGTCTTCTCGTTCTCCATCTCCTCCTCTCTTTCCTCCTGTAGTCCCTCCTTCGTTCCATACTTCTCCATATTCTCCTCTCTTCCCTCCCGTGGTCCCTCCATCGTCCCCTCCTTCTCCATCTCCTCCTCTCCGTCGCCTCCTACTACTCTGTCTCCTCCTCTTCTCCCTCCCCTACACCTCCATCTCCTCCTCTGATCCCTCCTTCGTCCCCTACTTCTCCATCTCCTGTCCTTCCTCCCCTACTTCTCCATCTTCTCTCCTTCCTCCCCTACTACTCCGTCTTCTCTCCTTCCTCCCCTACTACTCCGTCTTCTCTCCTTCTTCCCCTGATCCTTCCTCCCTTACTTCTCCATCTTCTCTCCTTCCTCCCCTGATCCTTCCTTCATGCCCTACTTCCCCTTCACCTACACACTTCTCCTCGTCCCTCCTGCCCTCGCCTCCCCATCACCATTACATCACTCACGCCCAACGACCCTTGGAACAAAATTACTAAGCATATTTTTACCTCAGCAGGATTACCACAACAGGGATTAAGGTTTTTACGGCATATATTTTTTCTGCAGGATATACTAGGGTGGTGGAGAGGGCCCGACAGGTACTGATAAACCTGGGCGCAGAAAATTCACACTAATTTTGATCAGGTAAAGGTAGGGAGGAGGGAACCAGGTGTACAGTTGCAGACATAAATACTGGGCTACTGAGCGACAAATAGTGAGACAGTGAGTGATGATTTTTGAGACCCAGTGAACCGAGCTTCTGAACCCATGACGCTTTTCAGATGTTATGGAAAAATTTCTTGATTCTTCGTCGGAAAGTGAAGCCAGTGTCCGTAACTATACACTGGAAATAAAATATTTAGTTAAATTTTCGAAAACCAACGATGGGGATGAGAGAGAGAGAGAGAGAGAGAGAGAGAGAGAGAGAGAGAGAGAGAGAGAGAGAGAGAGAGAGAGAGAGAGGAAATAGTGATAAGGATAAACTGCAGTAAATCAGTGGGTGATAAAGTCATTAAAGGCAGTTGTTTATGAGTGCTGAGGGAGTACTGGACTACTGGTGGAGAGAGAGAGAGAGAGAGAGAGAGAGAATCCCCCTGTAAACATTTTATCCAAAGAACACAAATGTTTTCCCTGATCTGAAAACACAGGCCACTCGTACCTTCCCTCCACTTACCTATTCTGCTTGTTTTCTTGTTTCTCTTGTACCCCCTCCCCCCCCAGACCTCGAAAAATTTACCTTACCGTGAAACCCAACTTTACTTTTGTCCTGTAGGGAGCAGAAAGGGGAGGGGAGGTAGAGGGGGTGAGGAGAAAGGGGAGAGGAGGTAGAGAGGGTGTGGAGAAAGGAGAGAGGAGATAGAGAGGGTGTGGAGAAACGAGAGAAGAGGTAAAGAGGGTGTGGAGAATGGAGAGAGGAGGTAGAGAGGGTGTGGAGAAATGAGAGAGAAGGTAGAGAGGGTGTGGAGAAAAGGAGAGAGGAGGTAGTGAGGGTGTGGAGAAAGGAGAGAGGAAGTAGAGGGGATGTGGGGAAAGGAGAGAGGAGGTAGAGGGGATGTGGAGCAAGGGAGAAGGAGGTAGAAAGGGTGTGGAGAAAGGGGAGAGGAGGTAGAGAGGGTGTGGAGAAAGGAGAGAGGAGGTAGAGAGGGTGTGGAGAAAAGGAGAGAGGAGGTAGTGAGGGTGTGGAGAAAGGAGAAAGGAAGTAGAGGGGGTGTGGGGAAAGGAGAGAGGAGGTAAAGGGGATGTGGAGCAAGGGGAGAGGAGGTAGAAAGGGTGTGGAGAGAGGGGAGAGGAGGTAGAGAGGGTGTGGAGAAAGGAGAGAGGAGGTAGAGAGGGTGTGGAGAAAGGAGAGAGGAGGTAGAGAGGGTGTGGAGAAAGGAGAGAGGAGGTAGAGAGAGTGGAGAAAGGAGAGAGGAGGTAGAGAGGGTGTGGAGATAGGAGAGAGGAGGTAGATAGGGGTGGAGAAAGAGAGAGGAGGTTGAGAGCGTGTGGAGAAAGGAGAGAGGATGTGAAGGTAGGGAGGGTGTGGAGAAAGGAGACAGGAGGTAGAGAGAGTGTGGAGAAAGGAGAGAAAGTAAAAGGAAAGTTGAGATGGAAGTGGAAGAAGTTACTGCCTGAGTAAATGGTGTGTGGGAAGATATGTTACTGAGGAGGAGTACAAAGGAATACAAAGGAGTACAAGGAAAGCAACCAGCAAAGGCCTTGTAGTCTGTACGCAGTTATTTGTTATAAGGGGGTTACAAGTGACATACGGTAATTATACGTGAAAAACAAGGATAAGATAGAAAATGGAGAGAGAGAGAGAGAGAGAGAGAGAGAGAGAGAGAGAGAGAGAATTGTTGGGAACACAGATGGAATAGAAGAGCGGAAAAGTTACAGATCAAAGCTGGGAACAGAAAGAGCAGGAAATTAGGTACGAATAGAAGCAGGTGGGGAGGGGGAGGCAGAGGGGAGGTAGGAGGAGGGGAGGGGAAAGAGGAGGAAGGGGTAGGGGAAAGCAGAGGTAAGATAGGAAAGGGTGGGGGAAGCAGAAGTGAGGCAGGAGGAGTAAGGGGGAAGCAGAGGTGAGATAGGAAAGGGAAGGGGGAAGCAGAGGTGATGCAGGAGGAGAAGGGGGAGGCAGAGGTGAGGGAGGGGAAGCAGAGGTGGGGGAGGAAGAGAAGGGGAGGCAGAGGTGTGACAGGAAGGAGAGGGGGAAAGCAGAGGTGAGACGAGAGGGGAGGGGGAAGCAGAGGTGAGGCAGGAGGGGGATGTAGAAGGGAGGGGCAGCAGGGAGGGAGTTATAGGGATTAATTTTGTCCCTGTAGTTCCCTCACTTGGGGATTATAAACCATAATTACCTCAGCAGTCACGATGAGAGAGAGAGAGAGAGAGAGAGAGAGAGAGAGAGAGAGAAATACCAAACACTAATTCCCTCTCTCGTTCCGTCCTTAGTACATCACCATCTCTCACCTGTCACAGTCAACACCTTTTCCATCACCATCTTTTAATCAACCTCCTGACATCTTTAACCACTTCACTCCAATGACGTATTCATTTTTTTTTTTTTTTTTTTTTTATCCTTGCTTGGACGTCATTAACATATTTTTCTTATTGCCTACTTTTTTTTTTTTTTTACAACTTCAACAAATATATACAGCCTTCATGGTCCCTTCCACAACACAGGATTCTTACAATATTGAAAATGGTTTTGTGGCAGCAAGAGTAAGTTTGGAAATGCGTCGTCGGGTTGAAAAGGCCAGAGCCATCATTAGGTGAAAACAATAATAGTATCCTTCAGTCACCCATGAAATATTTCCCTGTTTTCATTTCAGTTCAGCCCCTCCCCCCCGTTTTTTTTTTTTTTTTCATGTAAGTTTTCTTTCTGCCTCATTCTTTTTTCTTTGCTTGCCTGTTTTCCCTCTTTCCTCTCGGCGTCCTCCTTCCTTATTCCTCTCCTCCTCCCTTCTCCCCTTGCTCCCCCTCTCCACCTCCTTTCTTCCTTTCTTGCCCTTTTACTTCCTCCCTCCTGCCTGTCCTCACCTGTCTTCCCTTTGCCTCTTCTCGTCCGCCTCCTCCTTCCTTCTTCCCTTCCTCCTTTTTCTCCTCCTTCGTTTCCTACTCCCTCTTTTACTTCCTCCCTCCTGCTCGTCGTCGCCTGTCCTCCTCCTCCTCCTTCTCCTCCTCCCCCTCCTCCTCCTCCTCCTCCTTGCTTTACTATCCTTATCCTTCAGCATGTAGAGTTAGATCTTTTAGTCATAGTTTTATTTGTAACAAGGAGCCTCGAAAGGACCATAAGGTCTGTTGCTGTTTGCTTTCCTATGTAGTCCTCCTCCTCCTCCCTCTCCTCTTCCTTCCTTCCCTCCTTCCTCTTTTACTTCTTCACTCCTGCTCGTCCTCACCTGTCTTCTCTCTTTCCTCCTCCTCCTCCTCCATTTTCTCCACCTTTCTTCCCTCCTTCCTCTCTTCCCTCCTCCTCCTCCTCGTCCTCACCTTTGCTGCAATAACCGTGTGAGTGTGGCCAAGAAATATATCTCTCTCCCTCACCACTGTCTCTTAAAGTACTGTGTAAAATGGAGGAGGAGGACGAGGAAGAAGATTACTGTGAGGGAGGAGGAGGAGAGGGAGATAGTAAGAAGGAAATACGAGGAAATAGAAGTGTTGGAGGAGTAAAAGGGAAGAAGGAATGAAGGAAAAAAGGAAGATGTTTGAAGGAAGGAAGATGCGTAATGTGGCTGGGAGAAGTGAGAAAGAAAAAAATGAAAGTGACAAGGAAGTGGAGAAAGAAAATATAAAGAAAATGGAATTGTAAGAAAATGAGAAAATGAGAGAGGAAATGAAGGAGTGGTAAATATAAGAGGGAAGGAAAAGGGTAAGAAGAGAGAATGTGAGGTGGAAAGAAAAAAGGTAAAGGAGGAAGAGAGAGAGAGAGAGAGAGAGAGAGAGAGAGAGAGAGAGAGGGAGATGAGTTCATTATCTTTTTCATCTCTGTTAGGTTATTTACTCTACATAACGTCAGATAAATAATAATTACACACCTTCTCTCTCTCTCTCTCTCTCTCTCGCTCGCTCGCTCATAAAGCCGTTTACGGGAAGCCAGAATAAGTTGGTGTTATCGTATCGCAAGATAAAAGTACAAAGAAAAAAAAAAAGAAAAGAAAATGGAAGCGGACTGGAAGGCAGACTCAAAAATAGTGTAAAAGTTGAAAAAAAGAAAAGAAAAAAAAGAGGGGGGGTCCATTAATTGAAATCTGGGTTTAATCGGCCGTAGATTTTCATTACTGTAGTTTTACCCTCGCAGATACTGTGCTGGGAGAGAGAGAGAGAGAGAGTGTGTGAGTAGTGGTGGTGGTAGAGGGTGTGGTTGTTATTGCAGGGTTGTGTGGGTGGAAATATTGGGCTGTATTGTGGTGGAAGTGAGGAAGATCACAGGGACACGCCACCACACTGACCACACGACGGGCATACGTAGCATAGGTAGGGTAGGTCAAGATTGGCAAAGGTAGGTCAAGGTAGGTCAAGTCGGGAGGAGAGACTATGTCTATGAACTCGGGAAACCAGGTCATTCTGTGCATCGTGTTATTACCTCCATATCTTGTTCAATCTAGGAAAAAAAATTGAATCGAGACAGTGGTGGAGACAGTCTTAAGAAGTTCGTAAGATGGAAGGGTGAGGTCATGGTGATGGTAGGTGGGTGAGCGAAAGGAATACCTACATGGCCTCGTTCTGAAGAGGTTGAACGACCGATATTCTGAAATTAATGAACCCTCTTCTTCCGGCAGCTCAATAAATTCTGTGCACTCTCTCTCTCTCTCTCTCTCTCTCAGGAGCCGTCAGCTGTGTGGACTCTATATCAGGCTTTACTGAACCCCCCCCTTCCCCCCATTCCTGTTTCACCCCCCCATCTCTCCTTTTTTCTCTCACATTTTTCTCTTTGCCGCCTCTTCCATGTTGTTTCACTCTTATTTTCGTCCAGTGTTCTCATCTTTTGAAACATTTTCATTTTTATGCAGGTTTCAACAGTGCCAGTAGTATGAACGAGAATATGTACAATTATTGGCTTTCGTTATCGTTATCTTTTCGTTATTGCCTGCAGAAATCCACTAATAATTATCTGCTAACGAACAATCAGAACTTTCCCTAAATTGTGGTTTGAGTTAGCCGCCCAACTCCACTACAGTTTCTGAAGTTTATTTGTTAAGTTTAAGTTTATTTGTTCACTACGTAATCCGCCTTCGTGGTCAGGTTTAGTCTTGTAGTGTCAGAGATTCTTGTTTGCCATTTCCAGTGTATTACAAAACGTAGATAGGGTTAAGGAAATATGGCTGTTCTTATTGTTTATCTTTTATTATAATTTATCACAGACTGAAATCTATACGATAATGAGTGATGGTATTCTGGATTTTTGGATTGTTTTTTGATGTAACCTACCTTTGTAACAATTTCTTCTTGCCTTCCCATCCTTATCTTTCACTCGAGAATCGTAATACTTTATACACCTGTGATAGCCTGCAACACTACTAATTCCTTGCTACATTCATTATAACCTACTGTATTTTTTATATACTATACTACGTTTGTTGTAGTTAATTATATCACCCATTACACTAATTACAACACTTGCTTTTATTTTAAGTTTGTACTTGTCCCTCAGTGATTGGTAAATGAGTGTGTGACCCTTTTGCACTGGCTTTGCTGTTGATTTATTCTCCAACTATCCTATTCTTTCCTTTTCCTGGCTTTGTGTGCGCTACCTACAGGTGGAGAAAGGAGGCGGGATGATGATGATGATGATGATGATGATGATTATTATTATTGGTGATGATTATGATGATGATGATGATGACCAGCAGACTAGTACGGCACATTTGCTATAACCTACTGGTATTGCATTTTCATAGTCAGATGCATTTCCTGTCGCCTGGTGCAGTTAATACAGCATGGTGCATTAGATAATTACCGTACGTCATATATTTCTGGTGTGGTATTTCCTCTTTAAGCAAGTTTTATGCCTTTTAACAGTAAAGTCAAGTTTTATTTATGCTTTAACAAATAATTGAAGTTTAATACCTTCCTTAACTATAAAGTCAAGTTTTATGCCTTCCTTAGCAGTAAGGTCAAGTTTTATATCTTCCTTAAGAAAGTCAAGTTTTATATCATCCTTAAGAAAGTCAAGTTTTATACCTTCCTTAATAAAGTCAAGTTTTATACCTTCCTTAATAAAGTCAAGTTTTATACCTTCCTTAATAAAGTCAAGTTTTATACCTTCCTTAAGAAAGTCAAGTTTTATACCTTCCTTAATAAAGTCAAGTTTTATACCTTCCTTAACAATAAGATCAAGTTTTATGCCTTCCTTAGAAATAAGGTCAAGTTTTATACCTTCCTTAACAATAAAGTCAAGTTTTATACCTTCCTTAACAATAAAAGTCTTCCTTAACAATATTGTCACTAATAATGTCTTGCTTGTTTGCAGGTAAGTGGATATTACGATGCAGGTCACCCACACTTCCTCATCCCCTCACCTGCGTGCCCTTACCTACAATCCTTCGTGAGTATTAGCAGGCAAATTTGGAGCGGTATTCTTGCGCTGTTGGGAAGCGTACTAACACCTCCTCCTTACCGATTTATTCCTGATTCTGCTTCGTTATTGTATTCGTGTGTGTTACTCATGCAATCTGTGTCGCCATGAATAAGATATGAAGCAAAAAAGGAAAGATATTAATGTGTAGTTCAAGAATAAATCGCCAAGGAAGAGGTGTTAGGGACCCTCCTTACCTGGGACAGTATCTGAGCATCGTATTGAATACTTTACTCCGCTCACTTTAACTTGGTGTAAAATTCCCATCTGTGCATCGTCAGTTTTGAGCCTAAGAGATTAACACTAGAGAATGGTGCTAATCACGAAGAAGTGTTATGGAGATGATGTGGAACGTAGTATTGTCATAGCTAATTATTAAGAAGTGCTAAGGAGATGATGCGGAACCGTAGTATTCTGAAACCGACATGGAGGCGATTTGTTTGTGGCCACCTTTTGCGGGGTTAAGACGTCTGGCAATAGGTAGATAGATAGAAAGGATTATTTAGCACATTTATAAAACATGCTGCAGCCTTACCACTGGACCAAAAGCCTCAGTTAGGCTAATCCATGTAATATAAATTATTTGATATTGTAATCCTGTTGTTCCCAGGGGATTATATTGAGTATGGGAGACTATTTTTTTTTTAACTGGAGGGATTTATTAAAGCCTTCAGGAAAACCCCTTCAGTACGAGGCTCTTTCTAGGAAGCTGAATAAAATCGTCTTTAGGTAGCAAGAGTGAACCCTAAGATGTTGCCGTATTGAAAGGGTTAGGGTTCTCTCTCTCTCTCTCTCTCTCTCTCTCTGTCACACTGTTACGGAACAGAGAAAGATAATGTACTCTTTAAGTGAGAATACTAAAAATCACTACTGTCCCGTAAAGTTCCAGGTTCAAAACAAAAGAGTTAGGTAAAATTACAAGTTAAAGTTTAATGCTCAAACTAACAACAAAACATTCAGGACTCATAAGGATAATGTAATGACAAAAACAGGTTAAATATATGGTTAACTGCAATAGCCTCTATTAACACGAAATTAGCATGAGTAAATTTATCTAAGTCAGCCCTGATGAAATGAAAAACACTGGGTAATGCTCAGTTAATGAAAGATAAATAATTACAGATACAAACTATTATTACCACTGGCTGACAAAATGAATTCTACACAATTTACAATAACTTTCCAGGCCTAAGAATTAACCTTATGCTATACAGTACAAGAACAAAATGCAACAACACTTATACTCAAATCACACAGCTGCTAGATGGTTGGAGACTTCCTGAGAAATTCACAATAATAATAACTGTACAGGGGAGGACAGAGATGTGAACAAAATGAGGAGCAGATCTAAGTGGCAATGATGCAGAGACTGAGCTCATTATATAGGGGCCAGCAGAGCTTGATACAACTTATAAGAAGGACGCGCAAATGAAGCCATGGGGACAAAGAGTTGACAATCCCGCACTGAACAACAGAAAGGACGACTTACTCTACTATAACGGTAGAAGGGGGGGACTGAGGCAGAACACGCTCGTGATCAAACAGGCAGCACACTGTACGTTAGAATTACACAAAGGATGATGAAATCATAGTCTATGTAACACCTCCCCACAAAGAAAAAAGAAATTTACAAAGGAAATTTCTTATTACTCTAAAACAATCTGTATATGGCATTACAGAACATGCAAAAGTCTTTCCTAGTGTTACAAAACATGAGATCTCCCTAGCACGTCCAGTCATAGGTACTTGCCAGTATCCCTTTAACAAATCAAACTTACTTATGTACCTAGCCTTTCCGATCTTGTCTATGCAATCTTCCACGCGAGGGAGAGGGTAAGTGTCTGTTTTGGTTATCTGATTAACACGTCTGTAGTCAATGCAAAGCCGCTGTGACCCACCTGGCTTAGGGACTAGAGTGACAGGAGAACTCCACTCGCTCTGACAGGGCTCAATCATCATGTGGTCCAACAGGTAGCCAAGCTCCTTCTCGATGAGAGGAACTTTCACTGGGTTCACACGGTAAGGAGGCAATTTAATTGGCTTTGCGTCTCCAACATCGACATCATGCATCAACACAGTAGTTCTTCCTGGAGTGGCACGGAACACTTGCGGGTACTCCTGCAGTAATGCCGAAAACTCCTGCCTTTCCTCGGGAGGTAGATGAGAAAGCTTAGTCTGGAGATCATTCATGATATCAGGATTCTTCCCCAAACTATCACTCAGGCTCATGCTGCATGGGAGAGCTTCACTTGCAGACTCGGGTGGAACAGCTACAGTGCAGACTGGATTATTTTCGTCCCGCCTGTGATATAACTTTAGCATGTTGATGTGACATAGTTGCTTGTTCTTTCTACGATCTGGTGTGGCGATGACATAGTTGACATCACTGAGTTTCTTCTCCACGAAATAAGGACCACTAAACTTGGCTTGAAGAGGTTGCCCATGAACTGGTAGCAGAATCAAAACCTGATCTCCTGGCTGAAAGTGGCGTAACCTGGACTTCTTATCATACCAAGTCTTCATTTTCTCCTAAGCAGCTCCTAAATTCTCTCTCGCCAGCTGTAAAGCAGTGGACAGCCGTTCTTTGAACTTCATCACATACTCCAGCAGGTTGACGTCATCTTCCTCCGACAGCCAGCATTCCTTGAGTAACTTAAGGGGTCCTCTTACTTCATGGCCAAACAGTAGTTCAAAAGGTGAGAAGCCCAGTGATTCATTTGGAGATTCTCTTGTGGCAAATACGACGAATGGAAGACCTTTATCCCAGTCTTTCTGATGTTCCAAACAGTATTTCTCGAGCATCGATTTGAGTGTTTGATGATATCTCTCCAACGCTCCTTGGGTCTGGGGATGGTAAGCTGAAGACGTGATCTGGGTGATGCCCAACTCTTTCAGAGACTGCTTGAAAACATTCGACATGAAATTACTTCCCCAGTCTGACTGTACCTCCTTGGGCAGACCAAACTTTGTGAAGAACCCTAGCATTTCCTTAATCACATTCTTTGCTGAGATATTTCTAAGTGGAATGGCTTCAGGATAACCAGTAGCCATATCAATCAGGGTCAACACATAAGAAAATCCTGAAGAAGTCTTAGGAAGAGGGCCCACAATATCCACCAATACATGGGTGAAAGGCGCCTCAAAAGGAGGAATGGGAACTAGAGGTGCAACCCTTTCGGTCTGATTACACTTCCCCACAACTTGACAGGTGTGACAAGACTTACAATACCAGGAAACATCCCTGAAGATACCTAGCCAGTAGAAGTGTTTCAAAATGCGTGCCACAGTCTTCCTCACTCCAAGGTGTCCTGCCAAACTGGAATCATGAGCCACTCTAATGATATCCTGCCTACAAACACGAGGGATGACAACTTGATGTACAACCTCCCATTCACAGTCGGCTGATGCTGTTGGGGGTCTCCACTTCCTCATAAGTACTCCTGACTTTACATAATAACAAGTAGAAGCACCGGCTGACTCTTCTTCACTGTAAGCAGAGTTAGCTAGACCTTTCAACTCAGGGTCAGCAACCTGCAACTCAACCAACTCTTGACGAGACAAATTATCAACACTACGGGGTACTGCCTCATCTGGTGAGTGGTCCAAATTAGCAAGAAAAGTGTCAGCTAGGATAACATCATCATCATCATTATCCTCTAAATCACCAGTAACTTTAGACTTAGCCCTAGTGACAGCACATACAGGGAACACATCAGGGACATCACAATCCTGGGACGCAGCCACTGGCTCACTAGACAACTGAGGAGCTGGACACACTTGACTTCCACCAATATCATTTCCAAGTAATAAAGTTACACCTGACATTGGGAGTGTCTCAACCAACCCAACCATAACGGAACCATTAACAAAACCAGACTCTAAATTCACTCTGCACAGAGGGACAGAGAAGTAATTATTCCCTACACCTTGTAAGATTACAGTTTCATCAGAGGAATTAACATTAGAGCCTAGAACACTGGTCAGCATAAGGGATTGGCAAGCACCTGTGTCACGGTATATTTTAACTGATTTCCTGTCATTACTGTCCAGAGGACTGACAAAACCATCAGACAGGAAATTAGCACATGAACTCTTGAGAGTGTCACCCACGTTACTGCTCAAAAGAGGAGCTCCAACATGAGAATTTAAGTTACCCCTCAAAGCAGCTTCAGTTAACTCAGTTAAAGAATTCTGGGAACTCTCAAGAGTGGACACTAGACCAATTGACTGAATATTTAAAGACTCCTTTTTGTTCACATCACGCTGTCTCCTGAAACATTTCTCCGTAGTATGACCAAGCTTACTACAATAAGTACATTTACTTTTCTGAAATCTAGAGGTGAAGCTGGTATTTACTTCCTGAGAAACATCATCTTTATTCTCTTTCCTGTTACCTGTACTCTGAGTAGAGGCAACGTACTTACTCTCAGCTTTCCCTTTTTCTCTAGAATATCTCTTGTGAGTGAGAACATATTCATCAGCTAAAACTGCAGCATCAGACAAATTATCTACTCTTTTCTCATCAAGATATAGGCTTACATCTTTATAAATACACCTCTTGAAGTCCTCCAGCAAAATCATCTGCTTAAATTTACCAAAATCAGAATCCACGTTCTTAGAATTTAACCACTGCTCTAACAGATCTTCTTTGATTTTTGCATACTCAACATGGGATTGCTTATCTTGCTTATAAGTTGTCCTAAATTTTACTCTATAGGCTTCAGGAACAAGTTCATATGCCTTAAGAGTCAAGCCCTTAACTACATCATAATTATCACATTGATCCTGAGGCAAAGAGCATAAGTTACTTGAGCTTTACCGGTGAGAACAGTTTGAAGGAGTACTGGCCAATACTCCTTGGGCCAACTAAAACCTGTAGCTACCCTCTCAAACAACTGAAAATACTTTGTTAAATCAGATTCATTAAAAGGAGGGACAAGTTTAACATTTTTAGCCACATCAAAATCATCAGAGCTAGATGATCCAGTTCCACATTGTTTCATGCGATACTCATGGTCTGCCTGAATCCTAGCAAGTTCAATTTGTGCCTGAGCCTGTACCTGTGCCTCTTGAATACGAACATTTGCCTCCTTAACATCAGTCTCCTTAGCACGTGCTTGAAATTCAGCTTCCTTCACACGAGCCTCCTGCAGGGCTAGCTGTAACTTAGCTAATTCAATCTGCGTTTGCTCATTTGGAGGAGTTACATTAAACAAGCTTTCATTAATCATGTCAACAATTTGATCTTTAGAATGATGAGAGCGAACAGCAATTCCCAATTGTTGAGCAACGAGCTTAAGTTCATTCTTTGTTCTGTTTTCTATATCACACACTGTTTGCACATTTGACAAAAAATCTTTGGCTTCATCAAGTGTAGTAATAGTAGACATCATGAATAAGTAACAGTCACAAAATATCAAGCAATATCCTTATGATAATATCCTGAATATCCTGATGAGAGGTCGCCAAATTTATGTTACGGAACAGAGAAAGATAATGTACACTTTAAGTGAGAATACTAAAAATCACTACTGTCCCGTAAAGTTCCAGGTTCAAAACAAAAGAGTTAGGTAAAATTACAAGTTAAAGTTTAATGCTCAAACTAACAACAAAACATTCAGGACTCATGAGGATAATGTAATGGCAAAAACAGGTTAAATATATGGTTAACTGCAATAGCCTCTATTAACACGAAATTAGCATGAGTAAATTTATCTAAGTCAGCCCTGATGAAATGAAAAACACTGGGTAATGCTCAGTTAATGAAAGATAAATAATTACAGATACAAACTATTATTACCACTGGCTGACAAAATGAATTCTACACAATTTACAAAAACTTTCCAGGCCTAAGAATTAACCTTATGCTATACAGTACAAGAACAAAATGCAACAACACTTATACTCAAATCACACAGCTGCTAGATGGTTGGAGACTTCCTGAGAAATTCACAATAATAATAACTGTACAGGGGAGGACAGAGATGTGAACAAAATGAGGAGCAGATCTAAGTGGCAATGATGCAGAGACTGAGCTCATTATATAGGGGCCAGCAGAGCTTGATACAACTTATAAGAAGGACGTGCAAATGAAGCCATGGGGACAAAGAGTTGACAATCCCGCACTGAACAACAGAAAGGACGACTTACTCTACTATAACGGTAGAAGGGGGGGACTGAGGCAGAACACGCTCGTGATCAAACAGGCAGCACACTGTACGTTAGAATTACACAAAGGATGATGAAATCATAGGCTATGTAACAACACACACACACACACACACACACACACACACACACACACACATCATGTCCTTACAGCCTACTCTTTGTCTTAAATTGTATAATAATGTTAGTGTAATGAAAGGTTTGGTGGGAATGAAATGAAGTGAGGGGTGGGTGGGGGGAGAAGGAAAGGAGAGAGAGGGGAAACGTGTGGCGATGGGAGGGGTTCAGGAAGAAGGGTATGAGAGAGAGAGAGAGAGAGAGAGAGCACATGACCCTTTGGCGTGGCCGGGGTGAGGTGGGGTGAGGGTAGGGAGGGGGGAAGGAATGTAAACATAGCGGTTTAGGCTGGGCAAACCACACGTACACCCCCAACTGAGAGCTCAGAGGGGTAGTGTAGGGTAGGTAGAATAGGGAAGGGTAGGGTAGGGTAGTGTAGTGTAGGGTATGGTTGGGTACGGTAGGGTTGGGTAGATCAGAATGTGGTAGGATATGGTAGGGTAGGGTGGGGTAGGGTTGGGTTGGGTTGGTCAGGATGATGTAGGGTAGGGCAGGGTTGGTTTGGGTAGATCAGAATGTGGTAGGACAGGGTAAGGTAAGGTAGGTTAAGGAAATAGAAAAAGGTAGGATAGGGTAGGGTACATTAGGATGAGGTAGAGTAAAATGGGTCTGAATTGCTTACTATGTTTGTCGTGCTTACATTTCTGAAAAAAAAAAATAATAATAATTGCAAAAGACAAATGCTGACAAATATATGAGGATGCGTTAAAGGCTTTGTTGTGGAAGGTAAGAAGAAATATGGAAGAGTAGGGAAGGGTGGAAGGTGTAAGATCGTGCAGGAATCTTTGACAGGTGTAAAGAAAACATTTAGAGAGGTAGGAGGAGAAGGTGAAGGGTGTGAGGCTGTCTGAGATAAATTACAAGGAAGACAGTGGAAAGGACACGAGGGGAGGGGGTGATTGAGGCTTTTGTAAGACAGTGAGACAGCTGGGGAGGGTGAGAGACTGTGAGAGGGGAGGAAGAGGACAGCAAGATATAATGCATGTCACCATCTTGAATCTGAAAGGTTGAACAGAGATGGCAGGTAAATCAGTGTCAGAAAAACTTGAAGGGTGATAGCTAAAAGGAACTGTAGGAAAGGAAAAAAGAGAGAAAATGTGTACAAAAAGAGATTGAGAGGAAATTAAAATGCGAGAAAAAGAAACGAAGAGGAAAGGGTAAGCTGGAAGAAAAGGAAGGAAATGTGTGGAAGAAATATGGACCAGTATCGGTATCGGGTGTGTATTGCAGGTCAACGTGCTGGATGATAAAGCAGAAGTTATTTTTAATGGGAAACGGTTTATAAATCAGTAAAACAAGGAAATGCAATACAGGAAAAGAGGAGGAGGGAATGGGAGGAGAGATGATGCCTTAGGTGGAAGTAAATGTGTCTCTTTAATGGATGAAATATGCATCCCGTCTGTAGGTCAGTTAAAACATCACATTCCTCCGACTGAACACGAATTCCTTCTTATATCTCTGAAGGTTTAGAATTTTTATACACTAATATTGAGTTTTGAAAATATTCCATCCACGCGCTGTCTGTATCAGGTCCACTAACGGCACTCATTCCATTTTTTTTTATGAAAGAAAGAAGGAACCAAAGGCCAGGGGCCCGCAAAATTATTCCCTCCTAGAAAAAGGAAAAGATAACAGAGCGCCAAATTCAAGATCCGTTCACTTCGAGACCAACCCCTGTCGTTGTTATCCCTATTATCCCGTTTAGTTGAATATTAACCCTTAGTACTGAAAGGGTTAATAAGGATCTATCTCCTCCACTTCCTCCCCCCCTTTTTTTTTTCCCTTACCTGAGTATAATCGAACTCAAGAATTAAATGCAAAATACTACTACTACTGATGATGATGATGGTGGTGGTGGTGGTGGCGGCGGCGGCGGCGGCGGCGGTGATGGTGGTGGTGGTGGTTAATAATAATAATTAATAATAATAATAATAATAATAATAGTAGTAGCAGTAGTAGTAAGGCCTCTGCTTGTTTGGGTTAACTCCTTGGGATCGGAGAAGCGTCTTATCTGTTATTCTTGCCACCTCCAATCGATATATATATATATATATATATATATATATATATATATATATATATATATATATATATATACTGTATATATGTATATATATATATTATAAACATAGGAAGGGCTTCTCTTAGCGAAGGTGTTAGTTAAAAAAAAAAAAAAAGCTATGTTCAGTAAGTCGCCTGTAGAAATCAAGAAGAAGAAAAGAAGAGGAGGAGGAGGAGAAAATATGTCATCGAAGTAAAGGTGTTAATTTCGCCCACGTGTCTGCCCCAGCACACCTGTTGAGGCGGCCAGGTGACGAGAGGGGGAGGGGAGGGAGGGAGGGTGTAGGAAAGTGGGTCAGGTTGCCATGATGGACAAAAGGAAGGGGGATGAACTAAGGTGTGTGTGTGTGTGTGTGTGTGTAAGGATCAGGTGAGATAGAGGAGATATGTCATGGGAGTGGGGAACGTTGCCTCAAAGTCCTTTTATCGAGACCAACGCTTACAAAATTTGGTGTCGATTGATAGACAGGTAGGCAGATAAATACAGTATAGATAGAAAAATGGATAGATAGATAAAAGGATGGATAGAATAATTGATAGATAGATAGATAGGTAGACACAAACAGATGGATTGATAGATAGATAGGTAGACAGACAGAGAGACATAGGTAGATAGATAGATAGATCAGCATTGTATCCATCCACAAATTCTCAACTTGCCACGATTTCCTGGATAGTCAGAAATTAGTGGAAATGATGGCTATAAATATTTAAGTTACGGCTACAAAATCATCTCGATTTTTTATACATAGGAGCCGCGATGTTTGGGTGGTTAACGTATTCGTCTTGTGATGCGTGTGCCCAAAGTCCAGGGTTCGATCCTAGGCCGTGGCGGACATGTAAAGTGGATGTTGGTAGTGTGTCCCTTCATGTGTCTGCTTAATATATTCGTAGCTATACTCCTTTTACTTTAACCTGGCCATGAGTTTTGTCCTTTTGCAGGTTGTTCCACTTAGCTCACTTTTAGAATAAGTCATTACTGTGGCTCTGCACACTTTCCATAGCACTTCATCATGACTAGCATCGATTTCTAGTACTGATCTAGTGTCACAACTCACTGTTCAAGGTGGAGAGATGGCAGTTTTAGGCCAAGTTAAAGTGAGAGGGATATAGTTGATCTGCCGATGACACATTCAGATTCACATATACACACCCATTACAACACGTCCACTCTTACATCCCTCCTCCAAATATACTTTCCTCATTCGTACATCGCCAGGATAGTACAGGGTTAATTCTGACTGTCACTCTCCCTTCGAGTTAGTCGAGTCATGCAGTGGACCTGATATGGCGTGATGCAGAGGCTGATATTGTACTGTATTTTGGTTTTGCCGTTTTTTGATAAACTTTGAATTTCTTAGATACTTTTACATCTTTATTTATTTATTTATTTATTTATTTATTTATTGCAGTCTGAATATTTTTCTAAGGTAGGGTGTTCAAATTTGTCCCCCTCAACCCTCTCACTACGAGCTGTTTCTCCTGGACCAAATAAAATAGAGAGAGAGAGAGAGAGAGAAGTAACCACAAAATCCTGAGGGAGTAAGTAAGCGCAATTTTCCTAGACTGCAACCCCGAGATTATCATAATGAGATGTAGGCTGGGGGGAGGGGAAGATGGGGAGGAAAGGGATAGACAGGGAAGTGAAGGGGAGGTAAGGAAGTCAGCTACAGAGGGGAGGGGGAGTGAAGGGAGGAAAGAAGGACGTGATGGGAAGGCAAAGGAACGTGAAGGAGAATAGCAGGGGGAAGTGGGGAGGAGGGGAAGAGGCAGGGAGGGAAGGAAGGAGAGGGAGGAGGAGAAATGGGAAGAGGTGGAAGGGAGGGAGGAGAGAGGGGAGAGGGAAGGGGTAGAGAAAGAGAGGGAGGGAGGACATGATGGAGGTGACGGTGCAACATTTTCATAGACGTGCAATGTTTTGATGGTTGCATGGAGGACAGTACGAGGGAATGAGATGGTAAACAGGTGATGTCTTGCTTAGAATATCTCGCGCTGGGGAGGTTGCCAGAACCCACCTTATATGCAAAACAGGACTCTGCGAGATGATGACTGTGAGGGAATGGGAGAGAAAGTAACGTTGAAGGGAGAGGAAGAGGTTGGCGAGAGAGTGATGGGAAGGAAAGGGATGCAGAAAGTATAGTGAATAGAAGAAGGATTATAATGGAGAGGACTGAAAGATATATGTAAGAGAGAGGACTGAAAGATACAGGTAAGAGAGAGGAGTGAAAGATACAGGTAAGAGAGAGGAGTGAAAGATACAGGTAAGAGAGAGGAGTGAAAGATACAGGTAAGAGAGAGGACTGAAAGATACAGGTAAGAGAGAGGACTGAAAGATACAGGTAAGAGAGAGGACTGAAAGATACAGGTAAGAGAGAGGACTGAAAGATACAGGTAAGAGAGAGGACTGAAAGATACAGGTAAGACAGTGTAGAAAATGAAGAGCAAAGGAAACCGTGGTGGACTCGAACAGGAAGGCTAATTAATGTTGAATGTTGTGGGTTTACGGTATGGACGTTAGTGAAGCTTAGATCGAAATTTTCTCCCGTAACAACAACAGCTGCAACAACAACATCAACGATAACAGTAGTAGGAGGAAAGTAAGCACGCGCTACGCTCATTTAGTCAATCTGGCGCCTCATGACTCGGAGTAAAAACGCAAATTGGTATAACTGTTGACAATAAGTATTCCCCGTCGTGGCTGTTGTTTGTTTCTGCAGGATGAGGAAGAAACGTGGCCGGATATTACGCCCTCCTGTCCTTCCCCATCCTACGAAAAAAAGTCGCAGTTAAGGCATGGAATTAGGACCGTATTCTCGTCAGCCTATGTGGATTGTTAACACCTTTTCCTTAGCGATTTATTTTGCTTCGCCTTACCATTCTCCTGTATGTGACGACTTTCATTCCGATAAATATTGCAAAGGTGACATACAAAGAGTATTAATTACGAAGATTATTACAACAGAGAGAGAGAGAGAGAGAGAGAGAGAGAGAGAGAGAGAGAGAGAGAGAGAGAGAGACGCTGCAACGAAAATCCAATTAATCAAAGAATATTAACGTACTAGACAAAGGATAAACAGGTAAGGAAGAGGTGTTTGGGAGCTTCCTTAACCGACGGGAATACCGGCTTTTGTCTTCAGTGTTAATCATAAAATATATATATATATATATATATATATATATATATATTATTAACATCCGCGCCATTAAAAGAGACAGAGACAATATAGACAGAAACGAGGTGGCTATTGTTGCCTTCCCTTCACCTGAGGGAACTGGGCCAGACCTTGAACAGAGACGTGGGTACGTGAAAGTTGACGAGATTTAAGCTGGTAGACTTGCTGGTTAAGGATGCTGCCTAGCACCTCTTCCTTAGCGATTTATTTTTAGTTACGGGCGGTTGCTTTGTACGTTATCCATGTAGAGTATGGAGATATTGGAATGGCTGAAGTAATACAGAAAAGGACGTCAAGGTGTAACCTACGAAGGGAGCGAAAAGGTAAGAGAAGGAAGGAGTAGCAATATTAGATCTCAATAAATATTTGTAGTTAAAGAAGAGAAAGATAAAATTTAGAACGGGGACTACTGAATGAGAGTAAGCCAGAAGGTAGAGACAAGGAGAAAGGAAGAAGGGAACGGGAGAACATGCTGGAATGGAGAGATGAGGGGAAGGAGAAGGGAAGAGAGGAAGGGAGAGAGAAGAGGAAAGAAAAGGGGAGAGAGGAGGGGAAAGAAGGGGAGAGAAGAGGGAAAGGAAAAGGGAGAGAGAAGGGGAAGGAAAAGGGAAGAGAGGAGGGGAAGGAAAAGGGAAGAGCGGAGGGGAGAGAGGAGGAATAGGAAAAAGGAAGAGAGGAGGGGAAGGAAAAGAGAAGAGAGGAGGGGAAGGAAAAGAGAAGAGAGGAGGGGAAGGAAAAGGGAAGAGAGGAGGGGAAGGAAAAGAGAAGAGAGGAGGGAAAGGAAAAGGGAAGAGAGGAGGGGAAGGAAAAGGGAAGAGAGGAGGGGAAGGAAAAAGGAAGAGAGGAGGGGAAGGAAAAGGGAAGAGAGGAGGGGAAGGAAAAGGGAAGAGAGGAGGGAAAGGAAAAGGGAAGAGAGGAGGGAAAGGAAAAGGAAAGAGGGGAGGGGAAGGAAAAGGGAAGAGAGGAGGGGAAGGAAAAGGGAAGAGAGGAGGGAAAGGAAAAGGAAAGAGGGGAGGAGAAGGAAAAGGGAAGAGAAGAGGGGAAGGAAAAGGGAAGAGAAGAGGGGAAGGAAAAGGGAAGAGAGGAGGGGAAGGAAGAGGGAAGAGAGGAGGGGAGAGAGGGGGGAAGAAAATAAGGGAAAATGAGAAAGAAGAATGAGAGATGACGGGAGAACAGAAAGGGGAAGAAAGGAGGGGGCAGGAAATGCAAAGGAAACCAAATAGTGGTAAAAAAAAAATACTGTTCATTTTACGGATGTTTACTATACGGTCAAAGACAAAGATAACAAAGCGGGAAATGGAGGTATAGAGGGAGGGAGGGAGGGAAGGAGAAAAGATAAACAGGGAGAGATAGAGGAGAAAAGATAAACAGGGAGAGATAGAGGAGAAAAGATAATGACGGAGGGAAAGGGGAGAAAAGACGAAGAGGGAGGGAAGTGAAAAAAAAGACAGAGGGAGGGAAAGGGGAGAAAAAGATAGAGGGAGGGAAGGGAGAAAAAGATAGAGGGAGGGAAGGGAGAGGGAGAAAAGATAAGGAGGGGAGGGGGGGGATGTAATGGCGCACGCCACTTTCGCATAAATGGTTATTGATTCCGTCTTTAAAAACTAATAGTGGTGATGGAACTAATATGCTTCTTCAAGACGCTAGGCAAGGTGTGGTGGAGGGTCTTAAGGTATCATGTTTATATTGGCTTTTGTAATTATTCTCTGATCGTGGCATATGCAAAGGTGTATTCCTGTGACCTGAGGAAACTTCTTAACTTACCCCGTATTGCTATTGAGTAAGAAAGCACCCTAACATCATTTCCTAAGTGATTTATTTTGGTTATTACACCTTACTGTCCACTGTGTTATATAAATCCTCACAATATCGGTTAGATAACCTAGAAAAGGATATTAACTGGCCATATCCAAAAATAAATCACTAAGGAAGAGGTGTTAGGGAGCTTCCTTAAACAACGAAAGTACAAGTTCTTATCTGTTTATATTTCCACGACATGTTAATAGTATCTTGTATTTTATTTACGAATCCCTTTGAGTATTACTTTTTTTGACTCGATATTAAAAATTCGCTATCAGTATACACACAAACTAATATAATGCAAACTGATTCACTGTTAATAAGGTCACAGAGATCCTTCTAAACTCCAGTACATCAAGCAAACTGTTATCATGGGCTGGATGCGTCTAATTATACAGTCTTAGGTGCGGATATGCGAGCATCATCACACGTCTGCTAGTTAGTTTGTAGTTCGGATTTTTACCACCTATAGGTAGGATTGATTCTGAGGCGCCGTGTGACTCCGCCTCATCAATCACACGCACCGATTAAGTTGTAAATCAGCAGTCATGTACCAGCCATAGCCAAAGGACATATTTCATCCCATCAGTCTTCCTATCCAGCGGTATCCTGGTGTCATAATTCTCCACCAGATGGGTTGATAATGGTGTGATGAGTATTTATGACCGGAAGGAAAGGTAAACACAGGTAGTGGCAGTTTTGTGAGGCGTCCATCAGCCAGTACTATTGGATGGTTGGATGGTTAGGACAGGGTGGGTTGGGTTGAGTTAGGTTAGATTGGATTGGATTGGGTTAGGTTAGGTTAGGTTGGGTTAGGTTAGGTTAGGTTAGGTTGGGTTAGGTTAGGTTAGGTTAGGTTAGGTTAGGTTGGGTTGGGTAAGGTTAGGTTGGGTTGGGTTAGGTTAGGTTAGGTTAGGTTAGGTTTGGTTAGGTTGGATTAGGTTAGGATTCTGTCGCCGACCCACACAACTGAGTGGCCAGTCCCTCATTTAGTACAGTATCATTACTTTAGGACACAGTTTGGTGATTAAGATTTTTCATAATGGATTTCCCTTACTATGGTGAAATTACAGAAGCTAATTAACTACATCAAATTATTCGTTGGGTCTGGTTAGTACTTGGATGGGTGACCGCCTGGGAACACCAGATGCTGTTGGCATCCCTACGTGTCAAGTGGGGTTGGCGGAGGATTAGTGCCCCTCCCTGTAAAACGATTAACTCAAAGCCGTTGACCACCCCGTTTGGGATACATGGCGTCTGGCAATGAATGAATGAAAAATTATTTAAAATGTTCTGCATTTTTTGATGTATGTGGGCAGATTTATTTTTTATGTGTATTACCAGAAAGGATATAAATTTCGGCCGTATAGAAAGCAGATCTTGAATTTGGCTCTCCGTTATCTTGTTTTTGTTTTTTCTTGGAGGGAAGGATCTTACGGGCTTCTGGCCTTCGGTTCCTTCTTCCTTGCTTTAAAAAAAAATTATGGTGTGTGATGTTTGCCGCTAAGGACCACTTCAAGATGAAGTGCTTCCGGGAGGGACACACAGTACTGAACGAAGACTCAACAGAAATACTATCCATATATACTGCACTAAATGCCAAGATGATGTGAGCCAATAATTGCAACGTTCCTCTTTAAGTCCGCAAATAATGACACGCTGAGAATTCTACCGCCTCGCTCGCTGTGCCTCCACCAAACGTTGCACACAGCCTCGCCCTGCCACCGCCATGACAGGGTTCATTGTGGGTTGAAATGAGACTAAACATAAACTAAGTCGACCCCATATGACCTTGACCTTTGACCCCTTGACCTTGCTGACCGTATCCATGGTCCCTTCATACTGTATCACTGACAAAGTTGGGTCGAAATCCTTACGAAGTTCACGATATATTAGGCCCGCAAGGATAAACTAATTCGACCCCATATGATCTTGACCTTTGACCTCTTGACCTAACTGACCTGATCAGTTCATTATCTCCTCATATTGCATCAGTGACAAAAGTCTGGTGGAAATCTGTTGATGGATTCAGGAGATATCGCGCTCACAGGAGTGTTACGGACGCATGGACCCACGCACGCACGCCCGGACGGACCAGTCACTTACCGCCTCCTCTAACATAGGTGGGCAGAGGCATAAAAACATGGTATTTCATCTCTAAGGAACATAAAGGCTTAACCACCACACATCTACCGAAGCTAATTTGATTTACCGAGCCGCCAGTGAAAAGGTGTGTGGGTCGCTGCTTTACGTGCCATTATGTCACCTGAAGTTAGAGATAGATAAATAGATAGATAGATAGATAGATAGAGAGAGAGAGAGAGAGAGAGAGAGAGAGAGAGAGAGAGAGAGAGAGACAGACAGACGGACAGACAGACAGACGCTGTGTTTGTCCATTTCAGCAGCAGCGATTATTAGGACAGAAAAATGATGCCGTTGTCACCTTGAGTTGCTGCAGTAATTACCTGTGAGGGAGGGTTAAAGGAGGAGGAGGAGAAAGAGGAAGAAGAGGAGAAGGAGGAGGACAGATGCGCAAGAGGAGTGGATGTTTGAGGTGAGGGAAGGGATGTTTGGGAGGGGGAGAAGGGAGGACGAAGGATGAAAAGAGAATGTAAAAATCGAGAGAGAGAGAGAGAGAGAGAGAGAGAGAGAGAGAGAGAGGAAGCATTCTCTCCATGTCGGTCATAACACAAGAATGACAGTGGTAAATGAAACAAAAAAGGTGATGGGAAAGGATGGAAGGAAGGAAGTAAAGAATATGAGTAAAAGAGACGGTCTGTCGATAGTGGGGCGAGGAGTAGAAAAAAAGAAAGGAAAAATACAGAGAAATAACAGAGTGAAGACAAAAACGGGGAAATGCGAAAGTTCGACAAAGAAAACTAACCAGCATAATAAAAACTGACACTTATGAAGCCTGATGAGAGATGGATGGGGATTTTAAGTGCTTATGGATAAAGACACACAAAAAGTTTATTGCTATTATTTTTCATTAACGCGTCTAATGCACTGAATATGACAACAAATCCCAAACCAGCACTACTGTAACATTGTATCGATCGCGAAAAATATTACTTCTCCCCTTCACTGTAATGACTCCCTTTGTTTGTTCTTGATGACACCAGATTATTTCATTTATTTCTTAAAATGGCTGTGTATTGAAAAGATTTGTTTCCCGAGACTCATTCACCAAGATGATATATTGATTACTGTATATGTGTCATTTTGGGGAGACAATGTAGTGTTGTTGCTTTGAGGTTGCATAAAAAAAAATAAAATAAAAAATCCTAATGTAAAATGACGTAAAGGAAGAACTTAATTGTACCACTTTAAAATCAGAAGAGATGAATTTACCACACGTGTGACAGACAGACAGGTAGATAGATAGATAGTGATATTTTTTGCACCATTAAACATTAGCGTCCAGCACCATCACCCGCACCACCGTTCAAAGACAGTGCAAAACTTATGAGGCTTCCCTGAATTCATAGTGAGGCAAAAGTTTTACTTTTTAAGACACCGGAATATTAGATGAAGACAGGGAAATATGTGCCTGAATTGGTAAGAGGATTAGTCTTAGTTATTCTCCTTGATGGTAACATTAAGGTATAACATTTGCGCAATGAAACCAGTGGGACAGACTACTCGAATTGTAATTATATTTTTTCTTGAGCTGTTGTCTTAACGTAGTGTTTATGATAATCGGATTATTCGAGTCGCTATATTTTTTTTTTTTTTTTTTTTTTTGCGCTAAGTTAATAATTCAGTTCACTTCAGAACTACCAGCTTTTGTGCTCTTTACGAAGCATTCAGTAGTTTATGTGTGTGTATCTTTGTGGGTAATGGCTGTTATGCTTTCTGCCCTGATAGAAAGCCCTCCTCTTTTCTCTCCTTCTCTCACAATTATTGGTTGGAATATTAATTTAGCTTTACCGTGTCAGCTAACCTTATATAAACCAATTAGTCTCCTGTTTGGATTTCTTATTACACTTCAGAGGTGATACGCGTGTTTTAAAAGTTCCATGTCCTTATAAACCTACACATTTTTTGTATATATTACAGATAAACGTATCTTTAACAATCGCCATTATTATAGGAAAATTCTACTGTCCAAAAATTTATAGAGAACTCGAAGTGGAAATATAAGCTACACATCACGGCGAACCACAAAAAATTATGAGTAAGGATTAGGCTGAGATTATGTTGATTGATTATACGGTGGTTGAATCCCGAAATGAAGGCTTGAATGGTGAATGAATGAGGTGTAATTAATATTTCATTGTCCTCAGTCATGATCCTTCCACGTGTGTGTTGCGTTTCTCTTGTTTGTGTACCTTATCCATTCATTGTTTAATAGTTGATTTGTTTATGATGATGATGATGATAATGAGGAGGAGGAGGAGGAGGAGGATGGTGCAGATATTGATGATGATAATTCAAATGTTATGTTGATGATAATAATACAAAATAAATGTTACTGCTGCAGATGATAATAATACAAATGTTGATGATGATAATAATACAAATGTTGATGATGATGATAATGATATAAATGTTGATGATAATAATACAAAACAAATGTTAATGATGATGATAATGATTAAAAATGTTTATGTTGATGAAAATCATACACATGTTAATGATGATAAGGATGTAGATGGTGATATGATGATGACGGTGGTGCAGATGTTGATGATGGTGATGTTGATGATGGTAACAGTGATGACAAAGTTAGTAGTAGTTATGTCAGTCAGGAATGTGAGTGGTGTGGTGTGTGATGGTGAGAGAGACTTCACTGTTAGACTGTTGACTGCCACATCACCACATCACCATACACTCACTTTATTTTTTACACCATATCTGAAAATGTATTGTGCAGTATATTACAGTTAACCACCTTTTTGGCATGCAAGCGTGCGTGGAATTTAATGAAAAGCACACCCATCCACAGTATATATTGGCGTTGGGGAAAACACCATTTATAAGCTTGATGACTGTGTGTGTGTGTGTGTGTGTGTGTGTGTGTGTGTGTATTCACCGGGTCGGTCAGGATCACTGGATGGTCGTGATCGTCAGCATTTTATCCTCCCGGAAGGGAGCTGAGAGCTCATATAGTCCGATCTAAGGGCAAGGCTGTGACCTTCACACACCCACACACCCGTCCCCTTGCTCCAGGGGGACAGTAACCACCCACTTCGTCAGTGAAACTTTTCGCAACCTGAGCGAGGCGCGAACTCCCGTTTGCCAGATGGCAAGCGAGAACGTTACCACTGCGCCAGTGTGTGTGTGTGTGTGTGTGTGTGTGTGTGTGTGTGTGTGTGTGTGTGTGTGTGTGTGTGAGAGAGAGAGAGAGAGAGAGGTTGAATATGTTGAATCTCGCCAGACTGTGAGTTCATGAGTGGATCGTGACCTACCATCGCTGTCAGTAGAACAACACACACACACACACACACACACACACACACACACACACACACACACACACACACACACACACACACACACACACACACACACACACACACACACACACACACACACACACAGATTTATGTTGAGAGATGTCAGCCTACCTTATACATATTTCCTCATTTACCTGTTGAAATCTAACTTTACCTTTGTATTTATTTTTATACATGCACTCTGACCAACACAACAGTAACCAAACGAGTGAAAAAAAAAAAAGTTGAGGTATCAGGTAGAGCAAGCGAGATAAACTTTGCCTCTGTAAACTCGTGAGGTCATTTATATTTAGTCTTGGAAAAAATGTGTATTATTAGAAAAAAGGTGTATGTATGTTTTTGTTAATGAGTGAAAAAAAAACCTGATGATGAAGAGTATTATGAAGTGACACACACACACTCTCTTTAATTAGCTGACGTTGCACTGTGGTTTTACACTTACATAATTTCCAATAGTAGTAGTAGTAGTAGTAGTAGTGGAGTTAGTAGTAGTAGTATTGTAATGTTAGTGGAGGTGTTATTATTGTTATTATTATTAGTAGTAGTGGAGGTATTATTATTATTATATTATTATTATTATTATTATTATTATTATTATTATTATTATCAGTAGTAATAGTAGAATGTGACTAAGTGTTGAGCCTGATGCACACCACCACAGATGTTTACAAGTGAAATGTGCTGAAGTGACACACACACACACACACACACACACACACACACACACACACACACACACACACACACACACACACAGCACATGTCAGAGAAGTAATTCACGGCAAGGTGTAATTTTCCTTTATAACTAGTGTTGATGAGTATAGTGGAGTACATAGTGATCTGATGGTGAAAAGCTGTTGTCTCCTCACAAACACAGTAAAAGTACTTGAAGAGCACTTGGGACGTTCCCTGTACTTTGGTCTGCAATTAGGACTACTACAAATGATTACAGAGTACAGGGTAGAAATAACAGGTTAGTACATTCACTGCCATACCGTCTGTTTTCACTTTAGTCCTGTTATCGTCACGCAGTTTCATTCAGCGTAGGAGAGAAATAGTGAGGGGAATTGAAACGCCCTCCTGTAAGTGTTTGAGAGATATTTACGGAGTTGAATTAAATTACCCGGAAGTAGCTAAAACGAAGTGAAAATTATTGCCATGGTGGAAGTATTAGTGGTAGTAGTGGTGGTGATGGTAGTAATAGTACTAATAGTGTAGTAGTAGTAGTAATATTGTAGTAGTAGTAGTAGTAGTAGTAGTACCTGGTGGTGGTGGTGGTGGTGGCTGTGGTAATTGTTGTTGTCTGTGGTCTTGTCTTTGTTATTGTTGTTATTGAAACTACTGGACTTCATTAAACATCCTATTAGAGGCTGGGGATGGTATGGTTTAATATTATTCACATATATTATTCACTAACCAATGCTATTTAATGATTGGGGAAATTCCAAGAGAAGAAGAGGGGTTATTTTAGAGTTATTGTAAGGCTTGCATTTATTTTTCTTCGGTTTGTTCGTAGTGGGGTGGTAAAATTATAGCACACGTGTTATTTAGTGATCTTGCAGGTGGATGTGGGTATGATTTATCACTAGAAGACTACAGTAGAGTGGTGTGTGTGTGTGTGTGTGTGTGTGTGTGTGTGTGTGTGTGTGTGTGTGTGTGTGTGTGTATAAAGAGTAAGGCCGTGCACAAAGTTAGAATACCGTGTGAGTGTGTGTGTGTGTGTGTGTGTGTGTGTGTGTGTGTGTGTGTGTGTGTGTGTGTGTGTGTGTGTGTGTGTGTGTGTGTGTGTGTGTGTGTCCTTTACCTTATCACCTGAAGAACGGCACTTGACGAGGTGGTTAGTGAGGGATGATTGCCTCTTAAGTGTAGCTATAAGGGTAGGTGAGTATCGTGGGGGGTGAGGGACGGGAGTGATGACGGGGAGGGGACGGGAGAGAGAGAGAGAGAGAGAGAGAGAGAGAGAGAGAGAGAGAGAGAGAGAGAGAGAATGAATTCGGGATAAGTGAGAGTGTAAGACCTCAAAACTAATAATGGATAAGCTAGAAGAGAGCTTGAACGTAAGAGAGACTGAAAGAAAGAAGAGAGTTTGAAAGAAAGTAAGAGATTGAGAGAAAGAAGAGAGCTTGAAAGGAAGTGAGGGACTGAAAGCAAGAAGAGAGCTTTGAAGTAAGAGAGACTGAAAGACAGAAGAGAGTTTGAAAGGAAGTTAGAGACTGAGAGATAGAAGAGAGTCTAAAAGGAAGTTGGAGACTGAGAGAAAGAAGAGAGCTTTAAAGGAAGTTAGAGATTTAGAGAAAGTAGAGAGTGTGAAAGGAAGGTAGAGATTGAAAGAAAGAAGAGAGCTTGAAAGGAAGTAAGAGACTGAGAGAAAGAAGAGAGTTGGAAAGGAAGTTAGATTTTGAGAGAAAGACGAGAAGTTGAAATGAAGTTTGAGATGGAAAGGAAGAGTTTAAGTCAAGCTGTTTATAAGTACGCACCTCCGCCATGTTGAGCACTTTATATAGGCAGTTTGGGGTCGACCGTATTAATTTCCAGTGACCTTTTCTCTCTTGTACCTTATCGCTTTTACCACGTCGTTCATACGTCGAAATATACCCACAATTTTTTTCTGTGTTCCACCTGTTTGATTATCAGAAACAGACCGACAGACATATGAGGATGAAAACATTACCTCCATCTTCAGTAGCGGAGATAATAACTAAAAGCAGAGAGTGACATTAGGGAAGGAAAATGAACGGAAAATTAAAGAGAAAGGCAGGATAAAAGTAAAGTAAAATTAAAGAGAAAGAGAGAGGATAAAGTAAAATTGGAGAAAAAGGGGATGAATTAAAGTCAAATAATTAAAGAGAAAGGGAGAGGATAAAGGTAAAGTAAAACTGAAGGAAGAGAGGATAAAATTAAAGTCAAATTAAAAAGAAAGAGAGAGGATAAAGGTAAAGTAAAATTAAAGAGCAAGAGAGAGAGGATAACACTAAAGAGGAAGAGATAGTGAGAGGATAATAACAGTGAAGAAGAGGAAATTAGGAAGGGAGAGAGAGTTGTTCCCAAGACCCAGTAGAGTGTGTGTGTGTGTGTGTGTGTGTGTGTGTGTGTGTGTGTGTGTGTGTGTGTGTGTGTGTGTGTGTGTGTGTGTAAAGTCCTGTTAACTCTACCAGTAACACCTGTAATCAGTACCACCTGTCAGATCACACCTTACCTGTGATTAATTAAGGTGTTGTGTGCAGCGAAGGGTGTGAGGTGTGACCACGAATTTAGTAAGATAATGTAATAATAACGAGATAAATGGAGAAAATGAAAACGAATAATTGGAAATAAATAAGAAATAATTGTTCAATCATTTAATGTTCATTTAAAAAGTAAGATTCAGTGAAATTGAAACTAACTTATGTTTCTCTATAAATTTCGTGGCGTCTTACAATTTTGAAATTCGTCTAATGCAATAATAATTTATTTTAATGATTGGGATAGTGGAGAATAATCAGTCTTGTTTCAGAAATGTTCGTCCTGTGTCTGTGAGTGTAAAGCAAGGCGAGAATAGTGATATTTTTTCCCGTTTGTGTGTAGGAATTACGGAGACATAGAGAGGAAACTTTAGGGGAAAAATACGAAACTGTACAAGAGATGAAGTGAACTGTGAGAGGAGATAAAGGAGACCTGTAGAGAAAGTGGATTGAATACCAGTAGGGAAGAAGAGAGAGGTGGAGAGAGAGAAAACTGAGAGGTGAAAAAGAGGAAGCAGAGGAAAGGAGCTTTTGACGATTGAAGGTAGAATTAAGAGGTAGAGGGGTAGAGAGCAGGGAAGAGTGTGAAATGTGGTAGAAACAGATGGCGAGAGGGAAGGGGAAAATGAAAGAAGAATAGAGAGGGACGGACAAAGACCGAGAGAAAAATCTGTATAAAGTGAGAGCGAGATAAAGGAGAGAGGTTGAGAGACTTGCAGGCTGATAACAGGGAGGTCGGGGCGAGGTGTTATGTAGTAGGGAGAGAGAGAGAGAGAGAGAGAGAGAGAGAGAGAGAGGCTATTGGAGACACGAGACATGCTTGCCTCCCTTCATAACCTCTGTCACCAACATCCCTGCCTTTCCCTACCACCTGCCTCCCTACCTTCCCTTTGTCCAATTTCCACAGCAATCTTGTCTTCCTTTACCATCTGCCTCCCTGTCTTACTTTACCATCTTGTCCCACCCTGCACCCTGCCACTCAATCCTTTGTCACTTTCCCTGTCTTCCCACATTCCAATTTGCCTTGCCTTCTGCCTTGCTCAACTTACCCTGTCCTCCTCTCAGTCCCTTGCCTTCCCCTGCTAGTAACATCCCTGCCTTTTTCCACATCTTTCCTACCTGTTTTTACCTATTACTCGTCCCCTGCCTTCCTCACCCACCTTGCAACCCACCCCTCCTGCCTGACTGCAACTATCTTAGTGTGTTGTCATGTGTATCAATAGCAATCAGCTCTCACGCCCTCCCCCTCCCTCCCTCCTTTCTCTCCTCTCTCTTTATTCTGTTTGTCTCCCCGCTCTCACACACTCTCTCCCCTCACTCCTTTCTACCCCTCTCCCTTCCCTGACCCCCTCTCCTCTCTTTTCTTCTCTTCCCCTCTCTCCCGTCAGCCCTTTTTCTTCTCAGTTCGCGAGACCTCTTTTCCTCTCTTGCCCTTCACCCCTCCGTGTCCTCTCCTCCTCCTCTCCTCTCCCTCTGTCCAATTCTCACACCTCTCTCCCTCCCTCCTCTCCTCTCTCTCTCCTCTCCTTCCCTCTTCAGACAAGTGCTGGTACTGAGGATGTAAAGTGTAACCATCAGACAGTAATCTCAGTCAGACTCGAATTTGCCGAATAAACTCTCGCCATTTTTCAACACAAGTTTATTTTCCCGTGTATTTTTTCCGTGTATTTTTCCTGCGTATTATCCCGTGTATTTCCCCGTGTATTTCCCCGTGTATTTTTCCTGTGTATTTTCCCGTGTATTTTTTCCCGCGTATTTTTCCCGTGCATTTCTCGTGTATTTTTCCGTTTATTTTTTCCTGGTATTTTCCCGTGAATTTTCCAGTGTATTTTCGTGTATATTCCCGTGTATTTCTCCCGTGCATTTTCCTGTGTACTTTCCCATGTATTTTTCCCGTGTCCTTTCCCGTGTATTTTTCCTGTGTACTTTCCCGTGTACTTTCCCGTGTATTTTTTTCCTCCTTATGGGTGCCAGGTTTTTATCTCTTCTGTTCCTTTGCTTTGGTGTTGTTTGTCTTCCTCTTCTGTTAAGAAATATGCAAATATAGATGTACACATACAAAGTACATACAGCCCTTGTCCAGGATCACCTTCGCTAGCTGACACACTCTTTGTCTGTCTGTCTGTCTGTCTCTGTCTCTGTCTCTCTCTCTCTCTCTCTCTCTCTGAAACTAGTCTGCCAGGGAAGAACTATCGATGTCGGTGATTTAAAACTGACCTTCAATTCTTCCAGCGCCAGGACATCTTTTCTTTTTATTTATTTTTATTTTTTTTATTTTTATTTTTTTTTTTTACAATATTAGCTTTCCAGATAATTTTATTAAGCGTACGAAGGATGTCCCCTGTTCGGTTAGGTCAGGTCGGGTTAGGGTAGGTCAGGTCAGGTCAGGTCAGGTCAGGTCAGGTCAGATCAGGTTAGGTTAGGTCAGGTCGTCAGGTCAGGTCAAGTTAGGTCCAGTTACACCAGAGACACAGACAAACCCAGATACCAGTTCTCTGATATTCACAGGAGAACACTGCAGGTCAGTGTTGTTACTTTAGCTTAGTTTACCACCGCCACTAGGCCTCCATTTTCTTGCCGCACACCCTATCTCGTTAGCAGCACCTGGGATTACCTTCATTATTTTAATCACCAGCCTCACTATCAGATAATGGCCAACACCACCCTAAATGTTCCTCGGGATTTTACCAGTAACTGTAAAACTTCATTATCTGGTCAGGGTTTTTTTTTTTCGTTAATTGTGATCATTACGTACCGCACGGCTTTTTTTTTTTTTTTTTAATGCAAGGAAAAAGGAACCAAAGGCCAATACTCGCATGTCTAAATGGTGAAATTGGTGCATACCCTCCTTGTGAGTCATAGTATTTTTTTTTTTTTTATCCACGTGACTTTCGTTGCACCGGAACTTTACTCAGTTACCTCTCACCCCCCCTTTTTTTCTTATTTTAAGAGTAAGAACCCCGAGCTAGGCTACTTACACCCTGTATTTATGGGAGGATGTACAGCCTCACTCTCCCCTGTGTGGCATTATGTGAACAATACACTTCAGCCAACCCTCGGAATTAAACCCTTTCAGGCCCAACCGAATGGAGCGCCGTAACCCACTTGAACATCAGGCGTCATTTGGTTATAGGGTTACCACCAACGTAGTAAATGATTTCCTGGAACACAGAAAAACATTTGACTTGTCACTCGGTAGAATAAACCGAAGGCAGCATTACATCTGGTGAGTGGATGGTCGGCACACACACACACACACACACACACACACACACACACACACACACACACACACACACACACACACACACACACACACACACACACACACACACACACACACGTAATGTCAGTTTTGTTAAATAACAGGTTTGTGCCGTGCCAGCGCTAACACGGTCATCTGTCAAGGCTGGGGTTGTTCTTGCAGGGTTATTACTGCATCGTCATCATAATCTGGTCCTCCACTCTTTCCTTCATTATTCTCCTTCTTCCCACCCCTTTCCCTCTTCCTCCCTCCCAACTCTACCTTTCACCTTCGTTCCATTACCTCGCAGCACAGATCAAGGCTCAACAAACACCTGCAAACACGTACAGAACCCTTTTTTTTTTGTTTTTTTTTTTTTTTTTTTTCATATCCTGTCCCCTGCATGTACACATATACAGGCACAACAGCTGCCACGTGCACCCGTCATCAGGGAATCACATTTGCTTATGAAAATGACAGCTGTACACGAACCACCTGTTAAAATCTGGGGGGATATTTTGATGACGGGAAGACAATGAGGGAGCGAGGGAAGGAGAGAAATTGACGAAGAGGCTTGAGAAGAAGTAGAGAGGAAGGGAGGGAAGGAGGGAGAGCAGGAGACAAGGGGAAAAGTATAGAGGTAGGGAGGAAGGAAGGGAAAGCTGGAGAGAGAAAGGAAGGGAGGGAAGGCAGGATAAACTACAAGGAGAAAGGAGGGGGGAAGGGAGACGGACGGGGGGGGGGGAATCAAGGAGGAATGAAGGAAGGTAGGGCGGGAGACAGGGAGGATGGGAGGGAGTCAGAGAAGAAGGCAGGGAGGGAGAGTAATTGTTGATATTGTACGTTTTATTAAACAATCTACATAATTCTCTTCAATCTACATAATTCTTTGCTTACGAGGATTTTTCAACAACATTTCAGCAGAATACATCACACATGAGGCCAGAAATAACCAACAACATTTCATTTCATATAGTTTAAATTATGAAAACACGTAAATTGCCCCTAATAACAAGACGAATTGCGCTCAACCCCATTGTTTTCTTTCTTTCTTTTTTTTTTTTTTTTTTTGAAGTGTATGATACCAGTGGGTGCTTTGATGGTCAAATTAGAGGCAGTAAGTAATGGTTGAGGACTCCCGTCACACACCTGCCTGTCTTACGGACCTGTACTGAGCCGTGTGAATTTGTGAAGGTAGAGCAGGTAACATTAAGGTCAGGTGTGTGGTGTGTTCGAGGGTTTTGAGCATTTCTTATTTTTTTAATCAATTATTTCCATGTCTGTTTAGCTTCCTATTTACCTTCCATTATTTCGACTCTCATCATTTTTATTGCCTCTACCTTTCTTTATATTTACTGCCATTATTTTATTTATTGGCATTCATTTACCTCTAATTTTCTTTACTGTCATCATTATTATTTCTCTCTTTCTGTATATTTCAAAATTTTCGTTATTTTTCTTTTTCGTTTTATGTCCATTCATTGTCTTAATTCATTAATTTATCTTATTCTTTGTGTTTGTTTGTTTGTATAATCCCTTGTAATTCTCCTCTCTTCCATGTTCATCTGTTTCTTTTTCTCTCTAAACTTTCTTGTCGTATGTTCACCCTTTTTTATCCTTATATCGTTGTTCCCTGCTCATTTGAGAGAGAGAGAGAGAGAGAGAGAGAGAGAGAGAGAGAGAGAGAGGATTTAAAGATTTAGACTTTGAGAGTAATTTAAGGCTGCTCTAAAATGAGATCAGTTTTATACGTGATTTATTCACTCCCTTGTGAACTGCCTCTCTTCTCCCTCCCCTCCTTCCTTACTCTCCTGCCTCCCTCCTCTCACCCTTCCCTCCTCCCTCACTCTCCTGCCTCCCTCCTTCGTCTCAGCCACCTGGTTTCTTTTCCTGCCTCACTTCCCTGCCTCACTTCCTTTCTTCCTTACTCCGCCTCACCCTCCAATCTCCATCCCTCTCTCAGGTTTGTCTGTGTTTTATGAGTATTTTAGTGGTGTTGTCTGTGCAGCGTGGCCAATTGTCTGAACCTGCATCTGTCAATCTGTCTATCTATATCTGTCTCCGTCTGTCTATCTGTTTGTCTAATTTCTATCTATCTCAATCTGACCCTCTATCTATCTATCTGTCTACCTGTTTGTCTAATTTATGTCTACCTACCTATTTGTATCTATCTGTCTATCCATCTATCTGTGTCTGTCTATCCATGTCTGTCTGTCTATCTGCCCGTCTGTCTATCTATCTATCTACTATATTTATCTATCGATCAGTAAGTAATGTAGGCTTACTGCTGAACATATTAAACAGACACTCGTGAGGACGGCCTTGAGAGAGAGAGAGAGAAATAAGAAGAAACTTACTACAAAAAATAAACAAGAAACCCAAAACTGTCTTAGGTAAACACTATACCACACTGCAGCCTGGGACAGCATCAGTGTTGAAGCTTAGGTCTGGCCACTCTTTTCAACATGGGCGAATCACAGTTACGTAGCCATTTTCACTATTTTGTATTTATTTATTTTTTTTAACAGTCCCCGTCATTCACGCCACTACCGCTGATGTAGGTGTAAATACTTATGGTGTTCAGGTGTACCAGTTGCCCTATCTCCGGTACCCACTGATACCATCCCCGGATCAAATGTAGCATATTTTAACCATTATTTAAGTCCCCCTCATTCACGCCACTATCGCTGATGTAGGTGTAAATACGTCATGGTTCATCAGGTGTACAAATTGCCCTGTCTCCGGTACACACTGATACAATCCCTGGATCAAATGTAGCATACTTAACACACCTTGATTTATCACCTGCACGATTACTGCATGTACAGTAGTGAGGAGAGGAAGCAGAGAAACTATAGTCTTTTTGCGTTAACTTGGCCAACATTTTCGTCCTTTTGCAGCGAATTTAACGTTCCCAGTGGCAGAAGACAATACTTCGACTTTGCATCCTGTCCATAGCACTTCTTCGTGATTAGCACCGTATTCTAGTATTAATCTCTTGTTACAACTCTGCATTAAAGATTGATAGACGGCAACAGTATAGTTAAATTGTCCTTAAAAAAGAAGGCAACATTTGCACTAGGAAGCTTACTAACACCTCTTCCTTACCGATTTATTTCTGGTTCTGTTCCGTTACTGTATTCTTGTGTATTATGCAGTGTATGTCGATATTGGAAAGACATAAGAAGCAAACTATGATGATAATAAGGAGCAGTTCTGAAAATAAATCGCTAAGGAAGAAGTGTTAGGGAGTCTCCTTACCCAGCGAGAAGACGGGCCTAACACCGAGTCACAAATTCGTTCCCAGCCTTCGTGAGCTGTCCAGCATTTGGTATCAGTCCAGCATTGTGATAAATTTCCTGGAGCATTTGCCTCTGACACACTTTCCACTAAGCCTGATCTGCAAGTCGGTTCAGGGAGAGGAGAAATGGAAGGCTGGATTCTGTGATCAGTTATTCTGAGTGGGTGGAGGGTGTGCGAGGAAAGAGGACTGGAATATTGGGGCGAGGAAGAGAGAAGGAGTATAAGTGAGCAGGGATGAGGAGTATGAGTGAAAGAGATGATGCTGTGCGAGAAGAGATGATTGGAATACTGGGGCGAGGAGGAGAGGAGGAGAGAAAGAGAGCGGGTATGGGAAGTATGAGTGAATGAGAGATGATGGATAAAAGAAGAAAATAGGAAAGTAGGAAGAGGAAGGAGGAGTAAGATAAAAAGAAGAGTGTAAGTGACGAGTGATATGATGAGTAAGTAAGAGAAGTAGGAAAGAAGAAAGAATAAGAGTTGGACACAAGCTGAGGAAGAGGAAGAAGAAAATAGGTAAAGAAATAGCATAATTGGAGAACAGTGTGTGTGTGTGTGTGTGTGTGTGTGTGTGTGTGTAATTCAGCTCACTACGTAATTCTCAGTATTTCGTGATGTGTCGTACCATTTCTCCTTTCCCTGTCATCATCTTTGTAATTTTTTATATGCTTCATTACTGCATATTTTCCTGCCTCGCTCACTGCCGCTTTGTACTTTCCTGAAATTACCGCTTTTGTACCTGACGAATTGTGAGGTGGAAGGAAAGCGAGGGTGAGAGAGAATGAAAGAAAGGGAGAGAGAAAATATGTTAATTAATGGAGACGGGGAGAATCAGCGACTTGTTAGTGAGGAAAGGAAAAAAGGGGGAAGGAGAGAGATTTGTAAATGAAAAACGAGATAGAGATGGAGTGTGAGAAGGAAGAACTGGGGAGATAATTAGGGAGAAGAAAAATGATAGAGATAATAAGGCCGGAGGCAGGAAAGGACAGAATACGAAGAAAGAGGCATTAGAAGAGATGAGCAGTGGTAATGAATGGAAAGACTGAGGAAAATGAAAAAACGAAGCCAGATGAATGAAAAGAAGAGAAAGAGATTGAAACTTTGTGCAGATGCCGGAGAGAGAGAGAGAGAGAGAGAGAGAGAGAGGGAGAGAGAGAGAGAGGCTGCGTGTGTGTGTGTGTGTGTGTTTAAGGAGTAAGGGTAATTTTAAAGAGAGAACTATGAATGAATGAGGAATGCGGACGATGATAACAGGCATTTCTCTTTTGTCAGTTCATTCCCTCCTGCCTCCCTGTCTATCCTTCCATCCATCCATCCATCCATCCTGTCTCCCCTTTCTATTACCTTTCTATCTATCCTAAATCTATCCTTCTCCATTTATCTACCTACCACATCATTCTTTCCTTCGTCTATCCAGCCACCGTACCTCTCCACCCATCACCCTATCCCCGACCACCCTCACCTCGTCACTAAACCAGCAGGTGAAGACACAACCTGTAATCTAGAAGGGGGAGTCATTTCCTGTGTCTCTCTTACCCCTCCACACACACACACACACACACACACACACACACACACACACACACACACACACACACACACACACACACACACACACACACACACACACACACACACACACACAGGTTAAGTAGCAAGTGCAGGCCTAATTGGAATTCCTTATAGTTATGGGCAGACTGATCAGTTACGCTAATTGGTGATTCTTTTAGCTGTGGGTTGTGGTAAAGTTAATTGAAGACGTTTCCTAACACCTCTTCCTTAGCGACTTATTTTTGGATATGGCTGATTAATATCCTTCTGTACGCTATTTATGAAGAGTATGGAGATGTTTGATGGATGTATAAAACAGAAGACAGTCAGATGTAATAAGCAAAATAAATCGCTTTGGAAGAGGTGCTAGGGAGCTTCCTTAACCGACGAGAATACGTATCTAGTGTCTGACAGTAGGGAGGTAGATAAAATAGAATGGTAGATGGATAGGTAAATTTATTGATTTGCCGAGTGATTGATAGAGCTAGCTGAACTGGTTAATAGATATGGACAGATAGATATATAGACAGACAGACAGATAGATAGATATGTAGATAGATAGATATGTAGACAGACAGACAGATAGATAGATAGATAGATAGATAGGTAGGTAGGTAGATAGATAGATATGTAGACAGACAGACAGACAGATAGATAGATAGATAGATAGATAGATAGATAGATAGATACACAAGTAGACAAATTGGTAAAGAGTGTGTGCAGAGAGAGTGGGCTAGTGTAATTCTGGTGACCTACCCAACCATATCATTGTTCAGTGAGCCAGTCGCCAGCACACATTTACCTTAACAAGTCCTGCCGCTAATTACCCCCTCTCGTTACGCAGGTGTGTAATGTAATTGTCATCTGGTTCGTCATTTTATTGTGGACGACTGCATGGTGAAAGAGACTGGCTTAATGAGGTGTGTGTGTGTGTGTGTGTGTGTGTGAGAGAGAGAGAGAGAGAGAGAGAGAGAGAGAGAGAGAGAGAGAGAGAGAGAGAGAGAGACTGCTTGGTGAAAGAGACTGGCTTAATAAGGTGTGATTAGCCTTGGTCGAGAGAGAGAGAGAGAGAAGGTAAGATGTAGTGAAGGGGGAGATATAAGGTACTAGAAACAAAATATTGATGATGTTGAAGGGGAGGGATGTAACGTGGGTGGGAGGAAATAAGAGAAAATAAAGTAGAAATTGGAGGGAAAGATTGAAGGGAAGGAAGGAAACTGGAGGAAAAAACGAAGGGGGAAACTATATCTTAACCCTTCCAGTACCCGAGTCTCCTTTAGGCTCAATAAAATGGGCATAATAAAGTGGTCTGGCTGCTGGAAGAATGAAATAAGAGGCACTAATAATGAAGAGATAATGGGAGACCATTTTTGTACTGTTTCTCCCCTGCTAGAGCTTTCTCCTATCCATCCATACATCCATCATCCAATCCTATGTTGCCCTATGAGGAGCGTAGGGGTCCGGGGCTAGGCAAGTTGGTCTAGACATTTAAGATGAGTGACCAGCCTCAGTCATCCCTGAGTGGCATTAAATGAGCAATAAACCCCAACCATCCCTTGGATATAAACCTGCACAGGTTCAGTCCGACTGGAGTGCCTTAATTTCCCACTAAACCACAAGGCTCCATGATTTGGTTATATGGTTACCACCCAGCGTAGTAAATGGTTTCCTGGGGTACAGGAAACCATTTGGCCTGTCACTCAGTGTGTCCTGACAAGTGTAGAGTCACCCATAGGCAGAAGGAAGAGGAAAGAATGAAGGAAAGAAAGGCAGAAAAGGGAGTGTAACGTCACCCGTAGGCAGAAGGAAGAGGAAAGAAAGAAGTGGAAGGAAGGAAAAGAGAAAAGGGCAGACACCCAAAGCAGCACTACATCGAATGAGTGGATGGCGAGCGTCCCCACCTACCACCAACCTGGAAGAAAAAATATCTGCCGTTAAAAGACTGTATTAAAATACCTGTTTGTACGGAGGGAGTTACTAAGATCACGTAGAGCACACAGACCTAGCGGGCCCTGTGAGGCGGCCCAACCGTACCCATATGATAAAGAACCTGGATCCCATTACGATGAGGACACAAACCCCGGCCCACCTGCGGCTCCCTCCCACCCACCGCCCCCTCCGGGAACCCCAGTGAGAGGAGGAAAAAGTACCTGCAATATTTACTGCCTGGGAGTGGGAGGGGTTGAGGGAGGGGAGGGAGGATACGGGGAAAGGAGGAGTAATGGAGAATGCTATCATGTATTTAGGGCATTAACGTTAAAGTGAGATAGGCTTGGTGGAAGGTGTGTGTGTGTGTGTGTATGTGTGTGTGTGTATGTGTGTGTGTGTGTGTGTGTGTGTGTGTGTGTGTGTGTGTGTGTGTGTGTGTGTGTGTCTGTCTGTCTGTCTGTCTGTGTGTGTGTGTCTGTGTGTCTGTGAGAAAGAGAGAGAGAGAGAGAGAGAGAGAGAACAAGACTAAGACGGAGAACAAAAATGAAAGGACAATGTGCCTTGCGCACAAGGGATGATGCATGGCTCTTCAGTGGTGTGGTGCTGAGTGTGGTGTGATGGTGGTATGATGTGGTGGTGGTGGTGTAGTGGGGTGTGGTACCGTTGTGTGGTAATTGTGATGTGGTGTAGTGGGGTGTGGTACCGTTGTGTGGTAATGGTGATGTGGTGTAGTGGGGTGTGGTAATGGTGATGTGGTGTAGTGGGGTGTGGTAGTGGTGATGTGGTGTAATGATTGTAGTGGGTGGTGTGATGTGGTGAGGTGTGAGAGTGGCGGTGATGTTGGTGTGGGGTTAGTTTGGCACTGATGACTGTAGTATACATATATTATCGCCAAAGTAAGTAAATTGATGGCTGAAATTCTGATATATCATTTTAGCTACCGATCAGTGACATTATTCGAGGTAATGAGAGACCACAGGTAGTGAAGGTAATGATCCCATAAGGTAGGAAGTAACCCTTTATCCTGGAGTGAAAAAGTAAAATGTATTGATGAGTTTTAGCTGAGGAAGGTGTAGAAGCGATAGTGACAGACGATGAAACGGGACCGTAGGAAATGCCAGCTACGAGTTAAGGAGAGGGAAGGGAGAATGGCTTTGAATTACAGGTCAGGGTTGTTAGTGTGGGGTTAATGAGCAGGTACGACGTTTATTGCCTCTTACATTGCATTTGGGAACAGGTACTCGTAACACGGAGGAGGTATTGATTTATTAGCATCAGCATAATTTATTAATTATATTCTTGGGGGAAGCAGCCTAGGTTTATAGAGAGATAGATGTAGATGTGTGAGGTGTGCAAGGTGGTGGTGATATCTTGGCTGCCTGAAGGTGGCCGTTAGTTTAGTTATTAAAACAGCACACGTGCCGGTATATGTCTTCTAGATACTATGTGTGCTGCTTGCTACTTCAGCAGGGTAGTGGCCAAATCAGGACACCCTATAGCTTCACTCAAAAATGTATATTTTGGTTAAATATGCATGGAAAAATTGTATCAGAGACTGGAAAAAGGAGGGAGCCACATCCATCTCGATATTCCTTGATATTCTGGGCGTGAAAAACTGGAAAGGTCCCAGACAAAGTGAAAGGCAGACGCAAGACAGATCAAGAGTCTTTTCATTCTAGAAAGTTGGATGTAAAAGTAGTAAGAGTTTATCCAGACAGCTGAGTTTTATAATTTGTTAATGTTTCCTTATTTTGCTTTGTTGTACTGTTGTTATGTAACTATATAACAAGATATTTTTACTGATATTAACTTCGTCATTGTAATGGTCTTTTTTTTTTTATGCTTAATAGCTTAACCCCAGACGATTTTTTTTTTAGGTTTAGGAAAGACTTCTCTGAGTTCATGGGTATAAGTATCCCTTCACTCCAGCGTCATTTTATCATTATTTTTTCAATCGTCAAACGACAATTTTTGGTCTAAGGGAGATTTTTGGAACTAGAGGGATTAGTTACAGCTTTCAGTAATCCTTCCACAACTAGAGAACTAAATATAATTACCTGGAGCAAGAATGATGTATATATGACGTACTCGGGGTGAAGTGGTTAGGGCTGGACCACCTAGTAAGGAGCGTAGGGTCTGTATGGTTTGTGTATATGTGTAATTAGGTGTAGCGTAACTCATAGTCCCCCCCCCCCCTCTCTCTCTCTCTCTCTCTCTCTCTCTCTCTCTCCCCGCCCCCCAGGTTCTCGGTCACCCAAACACCCACACCACAGATTCCTGCCCCCCTTCCCACCCCACCCAACATACTCACATTCCAACCCTCAACCCTCCACCCACCTCACCTCACATACCCACATTCCTGCCCCCACCGCACCCCGCATACCCACATTCCAACCCCCAACCTTCCATTCACCGCACCCCACATACCCACATTCCAACTCCCCAACCCTCTACCCACCCCACCCCACATACCCACATTCCAACCCCCAATCCCCCACCCACCTCACCCCTTCCTCGTGGCCAGTAATCACACCTGCTCAGCTCGTTAGCCGCGGTGATAAATGCTGGTTTTCCCTCGTTGAACCAGGTTATTATCCTGTTGTGTTCGATACCATAGCATGTACGTCCATCAGGGCCACGGTGTCTTGGAACAGGTGTGTGTGTGTGTGTGTGTGTGTGAGGGTAAAAAAGTAGGTGTAGGTGGGTGTACATGTGGGTGTGGGAGGGTGGAAGGCGTAAATGTGTGTGTGTGTGTGTGTGTGTGTGTGTGTGTGTGTGTGTGTGTGTGAAAAAGTAGATGTACGAAGAGGAAGATGTACATGTGGGTGTGGGAGGGTGGAAAGCGTAATTGGGTGTGGGAGGATACCGGTAGTATGTTGGAGGGTGTGAAAATGGGTGTGGGAGGGTGTAAGTATGTGTGTGTGAGTGTAAATTTGGGTGTAAACGTGGGTGTGGGTGGACGTAAGTATGTATGTAGGTGAATGTAAATATGGATGTGGTGTGTGGGAGAGTGTAAATGTGGGTGTGGGAGAATTTACACAGGGACTGGGTGTAGCGTGTAACTCAGTAAATCTTGTTAATTGATGTTGCCAGTAATCTGATAACCCGCTACACTGTGGCTGTTGATTTAACTCCTGTGTTGAAAATTAAGGTCAGACTGAGAATATATACTGTGTTTGGCGGGGCTGTGTGGGTGATGTGTTTTGTTGATGTGCTTGTGTGTAGTGAAGAGGCCTTGTGTTGTAGAAATATTGGAGAAGATGATAAAGATACTGGATGATAGGATGCCGTAGTGTAAATGAAATAGGATAAACAAGAGGAATAGTAATATAAATGGAAGAGGATAAAGCAAGAGGAAGAGTAATATACGAATAATGGAAGAGGTTAAACAAGAGGAAGAGTAGTATAAACCGAAGAGGATAAAACAAGAGGAAGGAGGAAGGATGATGTGACAGCAGCGGGAGAGAGTTGTGTATAATTCATGGTGGAGACTCGTAATCATTATAGGTTCAGAATTTGATGTGGTAAACTCTAAGAGCATTTTGTGCCGCGCTACGTGATATTTTTGAGGGACGTAGGTGTGGCCAGGGTGGTTGCTTGGCACTTGATTCCTTAACTCCCATTTCTTTATCTAATCAAGATGAAGCCGTTTGATTCATCTGCTCTGCTAATGGGATTAACTAAAATTATATCTAACAATTCGATAGACTCTCCTAGACTTAATAAGACTTTCTGAAGATGGGAGGACGTAAATATAAACAAAAATGAGCACACAGCTGATCAAAAGGCTGAACATTTAACCTTGCCTTGTTATCACGAGTTATTCTTGCCTGACCCTCAACCCTTCCATCAAGTTTGGTCTAATCAGGATCAAAATTGCTTATGTAAACCTTGACCAATAACCTGAAGTTCTCAAAATCAATTCATTTCATCCTTGACTGACCCTACTGCCTTCCACCAAGTATGGTCCAAATCGTGTCAAAAGTATGATTTATAGATTCGAAAATTTATCCCTGCCCTGTGACCATGACCTTTGACCGACTGTACAAAATCGAATAATGTCATTGTTGCCTGACCCTTAACCATTCCTCAGTGTTCGATCTAAATATCAGAATTGTTTGAGGTGACCCATGCTTGGTGACTTTGACGCTTAACCCTTTGTTCTCAAAACCAAATCCCTTCATCCTTGGTTGACCGTCAACTCTTCCACCGAGTTTGGTGTAAATCGATTCGAAGCTTTCATTTATAGTATTTACACACGAACACAAAGACAGACAGACAGACAGACAAATAGAAGTGCAGACAGAGCCAGACAGATAGAAAGACAGACAGACAGACAGAGACAGACAGATAGAAAGACAGACAGACAGACAGACGGACAGACAAATAGAAGGACAGACAGAGACACAGATAGAAAGACAGAGACACAGATAGACAGACAGACATATAGACAGACAAATAGAAGGACAGATAGACAGACAAATAGAAAGACAGACAGACAGACAGATAGGACAGACAGACAGACAGACAGATAGAAGGACAGATAGACAGACAAATAGAAGGACAGACAGACAGACAGATAGGACAGACAGACAGACAGACAAATAGAAGGACAGACAGAGACAGACAGATAGGAAGACAGACAGACAGCCAGACAGACTCCCCACACACGAGTTGAGTAAAACACTACCCCCCTGGGCTATAGTGTGTGAGTGTGAAAGCATCCTCGGGCTGACTGGGTTAAACTTTATCCTGGCTTTGACTACAGACAATATGAGTCAGTAACTTTGGCCACCACTGACTGACTGACTGACTTTTTAGCTGACTCACTGACCGGCCTAGGCACTGACTGTGACTCTCTCGGCACCTGTTGCATGACCCAATCTGCACCCACACCACCTGGCACTCTCTTATGGTGTGTGTGTGTGTGTGTGTGTGTGTGTGTGTGTGTGTGTGTGTGTGTGTGTGAAGGGGGAGAGAGAGAGTAATGATGAGAGAGAATGCTTGGAACTCAGCATCTAAGAGAATTACTAAAGGTGAAAAACAAACATAATTGCAGAGTAAGTGTAGGACGGAGAAAGAAACTGAGGCAGAGAAAGGCCTGATGATTTACAAATGAAGTGACCATGAAACAGCAGTAAGGATATATAATGTGAAAAGAAAACTGAAAGGAAAGGAAAGGAACGCGATGAACATAAAGCTTATTTGAGGAGACCCAAGGTTGGAAAGATTAAATACCAAACTTTGATCATTTGAACCACACACACGCACCGTAAAACTTTGAGGCAGTTTGAAGAGTAAGATCAGTGTGGAGCAAGATTGGAAGTGGTTTTTGGCGTGTCCTTGCCCTAGCCAGAGTTTTAATGAATTACTGAGAGAAAGAAAAAAGGGATATCGCCGGTGAAGAAAGGTGAAAAGAGAAATTGAAGAAGGAAATGAATACTGAGAGACAGAGGAAATATTGTTAGTAGCAGAAAAAAATGAACTATAATTGAACCCTTCCCTTCTGATAACCTACTGCCTCTTACTTAACATAGACTTCTCATTTTTTTCTTCCTCTCTTCCCCCCCCCCCTATCCGAACTCTTATTTTTGAGATTTTTGAGCCTCAGTATTTTCTCCCATCTCTTAGTCCTTCCTTCACTATTTCGTCTTGTTTTCAGTTCTTCAGTTTCCTTTCACCATGCAGTTTCTCCATCACATCTTCCTTCAGTAATTTCCTTCCAGTCACATTCCTTTTCAGTGTTTCTCTTTCCTGTGCAATACTCCTTCTCTTCTTTCCCTCCTTTTCTCCTCTCAGTCTTTCTTTTTCTTTGTACGTCTTCTACCTTTCGTGATTCTTTTTACGTCACTTAACTTCTCCTTCCATCCTTCTTTTCTTGCTTCTCTTTTCATCCTTCTTCTCTTGTCCCTTCATCCTTCTTTTCTTGCCTCTTTTTTCATCCTTCTTTTGTCCTTTCATCCTTCTTCTTTTGCTACTCCTTCCATCCTTCTTCTGTTGTCTCGTTCCATCCATCATCTCTTGCTTCTCCCTCCATCCTTCTTCTTTCTTTTCCTTCCATCCTTCGTCTCTTGCCTTTCCTTCCATCCTTTTTCTCTTGCTTTTCTTTCCATCCTTCTTCTCTTGCCTTTCCTTCCATCCTTTTTCTCTTGCCTTTCCGTCCATCCGTTTTCTCTTACCTTTCCTTCCACTCTTCTTCTCTTGCCTCTCCTTCCACTCTTCTTCTCTTGGTTCTCCTTCCATCTTTCTTCTCTAGCCTCTTTTCATCCTTCTTTTCTTGCTTCTCTTTTCATCCTTCTTTTCTTGCATCTCTTTTCATCCTTCTTTTCTTGTCTCTCTTTTCATCCTTCTTTTCTTGCCTCTTCTTCCATCCTTCTTCTCTTTGCCACTCCTTCCATCCTTCTTCTCTTTGCCCCTCCCTCTATCCTTCTTCTCTTGCTCCTTCCATCCTTCTTCTCATGCCACTCCTTCCATCCTTCTCCTCTAGTCTCTCCATCCATCCTTCTTCTGTTGTCTCGTTCCATCCTTCATGCTTCTCTCTCCTTCTTCTGTTTCCACTCCTTCCATCCTTCTTCTCTTGCCTGTCTATCCCCTCATATCTTTTCCACCCACCCCTTCTCTTCCTCCCCTCCCAGTCCACCACACAAGGCACCATCAAAACATGGCTGCCCGTCCACAACTTTCCTTCACTGAGTTATGTTGGAGACTCTTTGCTGTGAGGCCCTCTTTCCCTGCCCGAAGGAGGGAGAGAAAGAAGACTGGAGGAAAAGAAAGAGGAATGATGGTAGGGAAGGAGTGATGGGTATAATTAGAGAGAGAGAGAGAGAGAGAGAGAGATGTGTCTAAGTTGGAGAATTAACGAGAAAATTATAGGAAAAGAAGACTGGATAGTGGAATATGAGAAATGGAAGATGAATTAATGACAGAAAAATGACATGATGAGAGGAGAGAGAAAAAAGAGATTGAGGGAGGGGGGGGAAAGAAAGGAGGGGAAAGTGTGACAAGAATGGATTGAATTGTGTGTGTGTGTGTGTGTGTGTGTGTGAGAGAGAGAGAGAGAGAGAGAGAGAGAGAGAGAATCAGCCCGTTCTCATCCGCTGACAAACACTGCTGCGGTCATAATGAATATCGACGGTCAGCAGTGGATGTGTTCGTGTACCTGATGATTAATTTTTCTGCACCGTTTAAATATAATGGTCAGCTCGCCAGTCGATGTGACCTACTCAGGCGCCGCGTGACTCCGCCTCATTACTCACATTTAAGTTGTAAATCAGTGGTCATGTGCCATCCATAACCCTGTGCATGACACCCCCCCTGCCCAGTCTTCCTGTCAGAGAGAGAGAGAGAGAGAGAGAGAGAGAGTGACAGCAAGAGGAAATGAATTGTCTGACGAAGGTAAGAGGGAGGGAGAATAACAGACGTGATATTGAGGTTATAAGGAGAGAGAAAAAATGAATAACATTCCCGAAAGACAGTCACGATCATGGAGGAAGGGAACGAGAGAAAGACAGGCAGTAAGAATTGTGGGAGGAAGAAAAACAGATTGAGTGGAAGAAATCTGAATATGGAGGAAGAGACTGAGAGATTGACCGAGAGGGAGGAAGAGAAAGAGGAGGACTGTATGAGGTGAAAGAAGTGTTTTAATTACACAGAGTCTTGGGAAAAATAAACAGAACAGATTAGTATGAAGGAGGGTAAATAAGGAAAATAAAATGACTAGAATAAAGGCAGCTGGAAATGATGGAATGAATGAAGGAAGGAGGGGAATTCAATTTGACGTGTCCCCAGGGGGCCAGAGGAGGAAGAGAAATTTGGGGTACAACTGATGAGGAAGACTGGACGGTGGAAAGGGAGAGGAGAGAGATGAAGAAAACTGAGGGAGGGAGGGAAAGAGAGAGGGAGAAGTTTGGGTGATGAGTCTCCCGAGAGGTATACACGTTGGAGTGGGACCTGGCCTCTTTCCCTCTCCTTGTTCTTTCTCCATTTTCAATCTTTCTCTGACTTATTTTTCTCTGTGTCTCAGTTTCCTTCACCTCCCCTCATTCCGAGAACTCTTTTCGTGTTTTGTTTTGATATGTGTCCTGAGTCCAGCCGTCTATTCATTCATTCATGCAATCATTCATTCGTTTGTACATCTCACCCCTCTTAACCATATGTTGTCATACATTTATTCATCCATCCATCGGTCCATTCCTTCCTTCCTTCCATCATTGAATCATTAATTCATTCTTCCATCCATCCATCCATCCATTCGGTCAATCATTCATTCATTCATTCATTTATTTATCCCGTCACACATTCTGACCATCCGTAACTTTGTATTTATTTATCCATCTACACATACCTCCGACCATCTATCCATCCATCCACTCGTCCATCCATTCATGAACCCTGTAGTCGATTTTGTTCAGCTGAGGAAGAGCCACGAAAGCAAAAATGATTCGGCACTTCCTGGAGGATCAATGTGGCCGAAAACAAATAATTCTGGTACTTTACTGCAGCAAAAGTCACATGGTTTTATTTAATACAGAGAAACCCACCGCAGCCA
>NC_136995.1:15428204-15455704 GCF_032717465.1 Coenobita brevimanus
GGGGAAGGTGGGGTGTGTGGGGGAGGGGAAGGTGGGGGTGTGGGGGAGAAGTAGGTGGGGAGTGTGGGGGAGAAGTAGGTGGGGAGTGTGGGGGAGGGGTAGGTGACGTGTGGGGGAGGGGAAGGTGGGGAGTGTGGGGGAGAGGAAGGTGAGGAGTGTGGGGGAGGGGAAGGTGGTGAGTGTGGGGGATGGGAAGGTGGGGAGCGTGGGGGAGGGGAAGGTGGGGGGTGTGGGGGAGGGGAAAGCGGGGAGTGTGGGGGAGGGGAAGGTGGGGAGGTGGATGGATATTTCGGCCTGGGGGTAGGGTTCGTCCAAGGTCGGGATGGGTCCAAGCATCTGGTGGGTTCGGCTGGGGTACAATTCGGTCCACTGGCAGGGTATGGTGCAGGATAGCCATTTCGGTAACACGGTACGATATGAGAGTCGAAACTGTGTACGGTACTACTCGCGTTACAGTGAATGTGGCTTTAGTCGTCACTGTTATTGTAATTTTCTTTATCATCACCATCATCATTACCTTCTTCATTGTCATCATCATCATTATTATCACCATCATCATCGTCATCACCATCGTCTTCTTCCCTTCTCTTAGTTAGTTTCTCCCCATTTCACCTTTCCTTCCTCCTCCCCTCGTCTCTCTCTCTCTCTCTCTCTCTCTCTCTCTCTCTCTCTCTGTAATTCAATTTTTCCTTCGCCCCTTCCCTTCTCCTCTGTCTCCCTCTCCTCCCCCCCTCAGTCGGGTCAAATTCCACCTCTCTCCCCTCCTCTTCCTTAACCTATATTCCTCCCCTCCCCTTCCTCATCTCCCCTCTCCTCTCCCTCTTCAGCACCTCCTCTTCCCTCGGTCATTCTCTCCTTCCCCTCTTCTCTTCCTTCCTCATCCAGATTCTTTCCTCTCTCCCTTCCTAAACTTAAGCTCCCCTCCTCCTCCCCAGCTCTCCTTTTCCTCTCCCCTTCCATCCCCCAACCGAGTTCTTCCCCTTCTCCCCTCCTTTCCTGTTTCTTCTCCCATTCTTTCCTCTTCCTTCTCCCTTCCATTCCTCTTCTTTCTCACCTTTCCTCTTCCTTCTCCCCTTCTTTCCTCTTTCTTCTCCCCTCTTTTCCTCTTCTCTCCTCCTTTCCTCTTCCTTCTACCCTCCTTTCCTCTTCTTTCTCACCTTTCCTCTTCCATCTCCCTTCCTTTCCTGTTCCTTCTCCCATTCTTTCCTCTTCCTTCTCCCCTCCTTTCTTCTTCTTTCTCAACTTTCCTCTTTCTTCCCCTCACCCCTCTCAAAAGCTAAATTTCCGTCTCTCTTTCATCTTCATCAAGGCAAATTCCTCTTCCCTTCTATTTTTAACTCCAACCCTTCCTCCCTTCCCTTTCCCCTCCCCCTTCTCTTTCCCCTTCCCTTTCCCCTCCCCCTTCTCTTTCCCCTTCCCTTTCCCCTCCCCCTTCTCTTTCCCCTTCCCTTCTCCCTCCCCCTCCCCAGCTCTCTACTTATTTCCCCCTATTTTCCCTCCTATTCAACCCTTTCCTGTTTCATCATATTTCCAATTTCTTCTCTTTTCCTCTCCCATACCTAATCTATACTCCTTCCTTCTTCCATCTCCTCACCATATTCTCCTCCTTTATCTCCCCTCCCTTTAATATTCCTCCCCTCCCCTCCTCCCTCATACCTTCCTCTCCCCCTTCCCCATAGTGTTGAATTTCCCTCCTCTTTACTCCCCCCTCTTCTTTCCTCTCCCTCTTCCTCCTCCCGGCCGACTTTTTCCTCTTTCCCCTCCTTCAACTATAATATTTTTTCCTCTTTCCCCTTACCTGAACCCTTCCTCTTCCCCTCCCCTCAGTGCTCAACTCCCCTCCTCTTTCCTCCCCTTCTTTCCTATTTCCTCCCCCACACTGATCCTTTTTCCTCCCTCATCCCTCCTCTTCTCCCCTTTCTAATCTCACCCCTTCTCCTTTTCCGAAATTCTCCTCCCTCTCTCCACCCCACCCTTTCCTCTCATCTCCCCCCCCTCTCTCTTCCCCCAGTCCAACTCTCTCTCTTCCCTTCCCTCTCTAGACACAACACTTCCCCTCTCCTCTCTCTTCCCCTCTTCCCTTTCCTCTCCCCTCCTCCCCTCTCCTCACAAACCTTAACTCCCCTTCCGTCCCCTCTCCTTTTTTTCCCGCAACCGAATTCCTCTCTCCCCTCCTCTCTCTCTCTCTCTCTCTCTCTCTCTCTCTCTCTCTCTCTCTCTCTCTCTCCCTATGTCCATCCCCATTTTTATTTCCACTCGCTCCTCTCTCTCTCTGTCCATCCCCATTTCTATCTCCACTCCCCCTTCCTTCCCCTCCTCTCTCTCTCTCTCTCTCTCTCTCTCTCCCAAATCCTGCAACCACTCTGGCGGTGCAATATTTCCAAAGCGTGAAATACAAGGGGGTGTATTTTGGCAAGACCAGCTGAGTATGCAATGTGGCAATTTTGGCCTGGGAGGCTGCAGATATACGAGAGAGAGAGAGAGAGAGAGAGAGAGAGAGGGAGAGGGAGAGGGAGAGAGAGAGAGAGAGAGAGAGAGAGAGAGAGAGAGAGAGAGAGAGAGAGAGAGAGAGAGAGAGAGAGAGAGAGAGAGAGAGAGAGAGAGAGAGAATGAGTAGTGGAGGAGGGGGGATGGAAACAACCAAGAGGGAAAAAAAATAAAACTGGTTGAAATGGAAAATGGAAAGTTACTCTGGATATGGAGGGTTGGAAGCCTGGATGGATGGAAGGATGGAGGGTGGTTTGGAGTGGCAATAGACCGGGGGGGGAATGGATATTACTTTTTTGAGAGGGGGGGGAAGAAGAGGGTGAAAAAGGAAATAAAAGTGATAAAGATTTGAGAAAAGTGATGAAAAAATAAATCAATCTGTGGATGGATGTTACTGTATTATTATTATGACGTTGTTGTTGTTATTGTTATTATTATTATGAGTAGTAGTAGTAGTAGCAGCAGCAGCATCATTACTACTACTACTACTACTACTACCACCACCACTACAACAACAACTACTACTACTATTACTACTACTACTTGTAAAACTACTACTACCACTACTACTAGTGGTACTGGCTGCAGGTGACTCTACACTGAATGACACGACAAATAGGATCCTGTAACCCAAGAAACAATTTACTACGCTGGGTGTTAACCATATTACCAAGTAACGCCTGGTGATCTAGTGGGTTCAGGTACTCCAACTGGGACACGTATGGATATTTACTTGAGGGGAGGATGGGGTTTACTGCTCACATAATGCCACTCAGGGGCGGGCGAGGCTGGTCACCCTACCTTAAATCTTGGGAATGAGTAACCTAGCCCTGGACTCCTACACTCCTCATGGGGCAAACGACTGGATGGCAGATAGAGAAGTTATAATGGAAAAAAAATGGAGAGCGAGAGACTAACGAGGAGTGTATGTAAGTGAGGTGGAGGGGGGTAGAGGGGGGAGGAGGCCGAGGATGAAATGGAGGGATGGAGTGGAGAGGTATATGAGAGAGAGGTGTGAGCTGCGAGGAGGGCAGTGAAATGGCGGGGGACAGGGCGACATGGAAGCGATTTTTTTGTGGCCACCCCTTACGGGATTAAGGATTCTAATAACAGATAGACAGATAGAGACAGGAACAGAGACTGAAGCTACTGTGCCGATAGAGAATGGAAGTTATCTTTTTTATTTTTTTTTCTGAGATGAAAAAGAAGAGTGAGAGTGAGAGAGAAAAAAAATAGATAATAAAAATAGAGTGAAATGGAAGCAAACACGGAAACGAAACTTGGGATTTTTTTTTTTTTTTTTTTTTTGAGGGGGGGTGGAAAAAAGTAAAAAATGAAAAAAAAAAAAAGGAAATTACACGAACTGAAACGGAATGCATTAGGGACTGGAAATGAACATAAAAATGGATCTGTTTCCGCTACTCAATGGACGAAAGGATTGAGGGGAAACTGAGGAAAAAAGAAGGGAAAGCTGAGAAAAGTAAAATGGGGGAAAGGGGAAAGGAGGAAAATGAGGAAAAAATGGAAAGTGGGGAAAACAGTGCATAACAGAAGGAAAGAGGGTGATATGGAAAAACATGAAGAGAGGAAAAAGAGCAAAATGAGGAAAAAGGAGGGGAAGAGGGGGAGAGGGAAAAAGAGGGGAAAGAGAAAAAGGGGGGAAAGAAGAAAAAGGGAAAAAGAGGGGAAGAGGGGAAAAGAGGGAAAGGATGAGGAAAGAGAGGAAAAGACAAAATTAAAAAAGAGGGGAGGGAGGGAAGAGAGAAAACGAGGGGAAAGAGGGGAAAAGAGAAGATGTAAAAAAGAAGGAAGAAAGGAAAATGAGGAAAAGGAGAAAATGAAAGGAAGTGAGAACTGAGGGGAAAAATGAAGGGAAAAAAAGAGAGAAATAACGAGACACGGGAGAATGACAGAGAATTTCCCCTTAGATGAACTGAAGGAAGAGACTGAAAGGCGTGACAAATGACCAATAAGAGTCGAAAGAGTGATGGAAACTGAGATGGAAAGTATTCTGGGGATGGGAGAGAGAGATTTGCTTCTCTCTCTCTCTCTCTCTCAATATTTATTGCATATCATAAAAGCCTTCAAAGCTTCATATAAACGCCATATATCAATTATTTCACAGTGTCTGGAAAAACAGCCTCTCTCGCTCTCTCTCTCTATCTATCTATGTCTGTCAGTGTATCTATCTTTTTTCTTTTTCTCCTTTTGCTATATCACTCTCCCTTTTTCCCTCTCTCTCTCTCTCTCTCTCTCTCTCTCTCTCTCTCTCTCTCTCTCTCTCTCTCTCTCTCTCTCAATGTATCTGCCTATCTATCTGTTTTCTTTTCCTCCTTTTGCAATATCACACTCCTTTTTTTCCCAATCTCTCTCTCTCTCTCTCTCTCTCTCTCTCTCTCTCTCTCTCTCTCTCAGTAATTAGGTCAACTACCTCTAAACTGTACTTAACTTCCGGCCGCTGTAATAAACTAATTAGGTCACCTGCCTGCCCAATCGGAGGAGGAGGAGGAGAAAGAAGAAGAAGAAGAAGAAGAAGAAGAAGAAGAAGAAGAAGAGGAGGAGGAGGAGGAGGAGGAAAGAGAAGAGGAACAAGAAGAAGAGGAAGAAGAGGAGGAGGAGGAGGAGGAGGAGGAAGTGGTGGTGGTGGTGTGAGCAGAACTAAGAGAAGGAAAGTAAGAAGGAAAAGATGAAAAGGAAAGAGATCAGAAAGACGTAAAGGAGGGGGAAGGAGGAACTAGGAGGCGTGGGAAGGACGGGGAAACAGGGAAGAGGAATGAGGATGAAGAGGAGCAAAAGGATAAACAGGAAATGAAATAGGAAGAAAAATAAAAGAAAAATTAAGTGGGAAGCAGAAGAAGAAAAAGAAACTGAAAAAAAAGGGGAAAAGGCGAAAAAAAGGAACAAGAGAACAACAAAGAAGAGGAAGAGGAAGGATAAAGAGGAAGGAGGCAAAGGAGCAATGCAGAAAGACGAGAAAAATACAAAAGAAAAGGAGGAAGAGGAAGAAAGAATATGAAAACGAAGAAAACAGGGATAAGTACAAAAAAAAATAAAAATAAAAGGACGAGGAGGAAAGAGGAAGAGGAAGAATGAACAAGTTGCGAGGGAGGAAGGGAGGGAGCAGGAAGAAGGAAAGAGGAAGGAAGAGAGGTAACGAGGTGAGGGAGGGAGGGAGGGTGGGAGGGAGCAGGGAGAAGGAAAGTAGACGAGGAAGGAGGTGAGGAAGGGAAGAGGAATTTAAGAGAGATAGTCAGCAAACACCTGCAAAGTTTGACGGGAACGACCAAAAAGGAGGAGGAGGAGGAAGGGAAACAGAAGGAGAAGAAAGAGAAAAAGGGACAGGAGGCGGAGGAGGAAGAGAAACAGGGGGAGGGAGAGGATGAAAAACAGAAAATAAAAGCAGGAAAAGAAAGAAAAAAAAAAAAAGAGAAACAGGAGAGGGAGACAAGGAAGGAAGAAGAGGAAGAAAACAGAAAGAGGAAGAGGAGGAGGAAGAACAAGGAAGAAAAAAGAAGGAAGAGGACGAGAAGAAAAGAGGAAGAAAGAGGAGGATGAAGAAGAAAAAGGAGGATGATTTAGAGGACGAGGAGGACGAAAATGTAGGAGGCAGAGGAAGAAGACAGAGAAGGAAGAGGAAAAGGAAGAGGGAGAGGGGAAAGAGGAAGAGTAACAAGGAAGAGGAAGGGAGGAGAATGAGGAAGAGTAAAAAGGAAGAGGAAGAGAGGAGGAAGAGGAAGGGCGAGAGTTAAGGAGATGGAGAAGGTAAGCTGATTCCCTCACTCGGGTAAGGTAGTTTGCCGGGTAAACACCTGAACACTTTGACGGTGCCGACGAGGAGGAGGAGGAGAAGGAGGAAAGGGAGGGGGAAGAAGAGAAAGTGGGCAGAAGGTAAAAGATTTGGAGGGAAGCAGTAAATGGAAGAGAGGAGGAGGATCACATAGGATTACATAGGAAAGCAAACAGCAACAGACCTTATTGTCCTTTCGAGGCTGCTTGTTACAGAGAAAACTATGACTACAAGATCTAACTTTACATGCTGAAGGATAAGGATAGTAAAGCAAGAAGGCTCCCCCCACCCCCAAACCCTCCAGGAAAAAGTGAGAAAAACCACCATGCAGCATGGAAAAACTGACATGGAAATTTCATAGGAAATACTGGAAAGGAAAAGACACATTCTATAATACTTTGTCTAAAAGCTACCCGATTGAGTAACCTGAAAGAGAAAGTAAACAAATAAACTAATGGTTACGGCATGACATTATAAACCGGTACACTGAGTTAATGCGAAGTCTGTGGACATAACGTGGAAACTAGACACTGCACAGTGTGGATGTTTAGGGGTGGTGCAGCAGCCTTGCCTGGCGTTTTTAAGGTAGGCGGCAGTCAATCAGGCCCTAGCTCCGTTCACTCCACTGAGACATGGAACTCTCCCATGTGGGACAAGTACACAAGTTTCACCCTGAAGCAGTGACCCCTGGTACCTTAAAATCCCGATGGTGGTCACTTGACTAACAGGGACCCTCAGTGATCCACAGCCCATCACAGGTCGAAAGTAGGAGTAGTGACCATTAACTCAGGGTTATCTGTGCAGATCCTAATCTGTGCTTATATTGCTTTCTTTGCACTGGGGAGATTGAAAAATATATAAGACGGGTGTCTTAGATAAAAGGGGACTGCACAGTGCTGTGTGGATGTGCAATGCACAGAGCGGATGTTTAGAGGTGGTGCGGCAGCCTTGCCTGGCGCTTTTTAGGTAGGCAGCAGTCAATCAGGCCCTACCTCCGTTCACTCCACTGAGACAAGGAACTCTCCCATGTGGGACAAGTACACAAGTTTCATCCTGAAGCAGTGACCCCTGGTACATTAATAAAATCCCGATGGTGGTCATTTGACTAACAGGAGGAGGGGGAGGAGGAAAAATAAGAAGATTGAAGGAGCAGGAGAAAGAGTAACAAGAAGACACGACTATAAGCGGCGGGAAGGAAGAAAAGAGGGAAGGGGGGGAGATAGAAAGATAGAGAAAACAGGAACAGAAGGAAAAGGGAAAGAGGAGGACAGAAGGAAAGAGGAGAGGAGGAAGAGAAGGGAAGGAGGGAGAGTGATGGACAGGGGAGGAAGGAGGAAGAGAAGGAAAGGGGAGGAAGGAAGAAGAGAGAAGAAAAAGGGAGGAAGGAGGAAGAGAGAAGGGGAGGAAGGAAAAAGAGATAAGAAAAGAGGAGAAAGGAAGAGAGAAGGAAAGGGGAGGAAAGAGGAAGAGAGAAGAAATAGAGAGGATGGAGGAAGTGGGACGGAAAGGGGAGGAAGAGAGAAGAGACAAGGAACGGGAGGGGAGGAAGAAAGAAGATAGATGGAGTAGTTAGGAGTACAAATGAGTAAAAAAAACTTATGTCCACAACCGTACCTTGCTTTTAATTAGCTCAGGGAAAGGACCATTTACCTGTTCGCCGGAAATGAGGTCATGGTCGCCCTTACCTGTAAAAATAAGGATAAATTACTATGCGATAAATGTGCTTAGCTAATAATGAGTATAATAATAGATGATGATGATGATGATGATGATGATGATGATGATGATGATGATGATGATGATAATAATAATAATAATAATAATAATAATAATAATAATAATAATTTCAGTACAAGTAGTAGTAGTAGCAGTAGTAGTAGTAGTAGTAGTAGTAGTAATAATAATAATAATAATAATAATAATAATAATAATAAAAATAGCAGCAGCAGCAGCAGCAGTAGTAGTAGTAGCAGCAGCTGCAGTGGCAGTAGTAGTAGTAGTAGTAGTAGTAGTAATAGTAGTAGTAGCAAATTAAATAAATTAATTACTACAAATAAACACGAACTAGGAATCAAGAATTAGGTCAGAGGGTTCCCAAAATTTTGAGAAACCGATCGAAAATTACTGAAACTATAAGGATTCCAAAAAATATCCGGCAATTCCAGGGAGGAGAGAGAACCGGGGCAAAAATGAACGAAAATTTTTGAAACGCGGTTGAAACCCTTAAAAAAAAAAAAAAAAAAAAAGTTTTTGGAAATTATGCGGGTTGAGGACGAGGGTGAAAAAAAGGAAAGAAAGAGAGAGAGAGAGAGAGAGAGAGAGAGGAGGGGAGTTCTCATTACGACGATGTAATACAACGATAATTAAATGAGAAAAGATGAGAAAGAAAGAAGCAAAGAAACAAAACAAAAAAAAAGAAAGGAGGGAGGGAGGGAGGGAGGGAGGAAGGAAGGGAGGGAGGGAGGAAGAAAAGAAAGAAGGAAGGATGGAGGAAAGAAAGAAATGAAGGAAGGAAAAGAGCACAACACCCAGTTAAAGAATGTAAATCAACCTGAGAAAAAGAAAGAATGAAAGTTCAGGAAGTCGGGTTAGATAAAAAAAGTTAGTGTGGAGACAAATTAAATTAAAGAGAGAGAGATAAAAGTGAGCAAGGTAAAGATAGAGAGGCAGGAAGCAGTTCACCCGCATGGTTAATCCCTCAAGAAACGCTCTCCCTCTCTCTCTCTCGATGTATCTGTTTACCTATATTTATGTATTCATCTGTGTATATATCTACAGTGTGTGTGTGTGTGTGTGTGTGTGTGTGTGTGTGTGTGTGTGTGTGTGTGTGTGTGTGTGTGTGTGTGTGTGTGCCAATCTATCTGTCTTTATGTATGAATGTATGTCTGCTTGGCTATCTATCTATCCATCCACATATCTATCTATCTATCCATCTACCTATCTACCTGTAACTCCGTCCTTGATTCTATTTATCTATTTTTGTCTATCCATCTATTCCTTTCACTATTTCATCTATTTCTTCATTTAATTCTTTTACAGTGAGACAGACCGTCTCCTCTCTCTCTCTCTCTCTCTCTCTCTCTCTCCAATTAGTAATTAACTGTCTTAGAGCGAGAAAACGTTCCTTGATTTTACCCTCGCCTCCTCTCGCCAATTCTCGATAATTCTCGGAGTTTCTCACCAGGTCTCGCCTTTTGTCGAAAATTCTCGTCTTTTCTCGTCAATTCTCGTAAATTTTCGCCAAATCTCGCATTTTTTCAACACTTCTCGTGTTCTCTCACCAATTCTCTTCTTTGATCGAATTTTCTCACCAAATCTCTCTCTCTCTCTCTCTCTCTCTCTCTCTCTCCTAGTTCTCGCATTTTCTCACTACGTCGCATCTTTTCCTCGCATTTTATCGCCTTCTCGTACTTTGTCACCCGGTCTCGCTTTCTCTCGCCAGTCCTCGCAAATTCTCACCAAGTTTCGCCTATTCTCGTATTTTCTCACTCATTCTCGCAATTTTTTCACGTCTCGTCATTTCTCACTAATTCCCGCTGATTCTCGCCTTTTTTCGCCAAGTCTCACGGCGTACAAAGTTTCTCCGAGTCACTCAGTTATTCTCGTTTTTTTTTTTCTTTTTTTTGGGGGGGTTTCAAATATCCAAAAAATTCTTTTTGATCAATCTGCCGTCTAAAATAGCTTACATTTTTTATGCATTCTCTCTCTCTCTCTCTCTCTCTCTCTCTCTCTCTCTCTCTCTCTCTCTCTCTCTCTCTTGTCATATTATACATTTATTATATTAGTAGTTTTGTTTTCACTTACCTTTCTCAAAAAATAATTTACCTCTTTCAGAATTACTCAGCCAATCTATTTATCTATCTAGCCTCTGTCTGTCCAGCGGTTTATTTCTGTCTATCTAACTGTCAATCTATCTGCCCATCGATCTACCTATGTCTATCTATTTACCTTTCTGTCAGTCAACCACCTAACATCATCACAGGGATCTATCCAATTCTATTTTGTGTGTGTGTGTGTGTGTGTGTGTGTGTGTGTGTGTTAATGTATGTTGGCATTTATGAATATAGGTATGTATGTGTATATGTATGCATGTATGTCTGTGTGTTTGTACTGTAAGAAAAGCCCAAAACACACACACACACAAAAAAAAACTTTTAATATCAGTTCAATAGAGTGGATGATTAGAAGCCGTGGGGGACCGTCCTATGATGAATGTGTGTGTGTGTGTGTGTGTGTGTGTGTGTGTGTGTGTGTGTGTGTGTGTGTGTGTGTGTGTGTGTGTGTGTGCGTGCGCGCGCGCGCGCGCGTATGTATGTATGTAGTATGTGTATGTATGTATAAGTACTACACTAGACGGAAAGAAATATGCTTAATCTGTTTTAAAGGCGCTTGTATGTATTCAATATGGACGGTGGGTGTTGGCGCCGAAGTGGTGACATGTTGAGGTGTGTGGTACGTAGGAGGGATAGTGGTCCTCAGGGAACGGGATGGCTAGCAACCGGATCAGAACCTGAATTAAGAAGGCTCCCTAACACCTCATCCTTAGCGATTTATTTTTGGATACGATCAGTTAATATAATTTTACACGTTAATAATAAAGAGTATGGTGATATAAGAATTAATTAAATACCACAAAAGGGGTTAGCAGGTTGTAACAGGCAAAATAAATCGCTTAGGAAGAGGTGTTAGTGGCTGGTATGAGTGTCGAAGGATTATGGGATTTTTTTTTTTTTAATAAAGACTATGAAAGTGAAAAATTCTTTATATATATCTTCAATGAGACGATACACACACACACATACACACACACACACAAAGACTACATAAACACACACACACAAAGACTACATAAACACACACACACACACACACAAACACTTCTCCTTTCTTATAAATGTCAGCTCAGTGGAATCGAACCCAGGACAAGATATCTGGTGGACGCAGACGCAACCTACTCGACCACCTGAGAGTCCGTGAGAGAGGTGATGAAATATTTCCCTTAGTTTATTATTCTGGGCGAGTTAACCTGGTGCTGAAGGGTTTTAATTATTTGTGGCTGGTGATTCTCTCTCTCTCTCTGCCGTGAATCTTGGCATCTGTCTCGCTCACTGTGTTGTTCCTCTCTAATTTACATTCTTTGACTCTCTCTCTCTCTTTAAATATTTATCTTTTCACAACTTTCCTCTCTTTCTCTCCCTCTCTTTAAACATTTATCTTTTCACAACTTTCCACTCTCTCTCTCTCTCTCTCTCTCTCTCTCTCTCTCTCTCTCTCTCTCTCTCTTTAAACATTTATCTTCTCACAACTTTCCTCTCTTTTTCTCACCTTCTTTCTCTATCCCACGCCCCCCAAACTTCCCTGATAATCTAACTCCGAAAAAAAAAAAAAAAAAAAATCTCCACCCACTTCAAGGCCCACACATACCCACCCTGACTCACCCTCACAAACTCACATTATTCACTATTCTTTCTTTATCCTTATATTTTCTCATTCATTTTAAGTCTTCATTCATCTCTACACTTCGTCTTTCAATGTTACTTCACCTAAATTACGCTGACTACCACTGCCTACCTTCTTTACTAATCTACGCCCATCTAAGAGGTTAATCTGACACACACACACCCTACCCTACCTTACCCCACCCTACCCAACCCAAACCTACCCAACCCCATCCTACCCCACCCTGCCCAACCCAACCTTACCCTACCCGACCCCATCCTACCCCACCCTGCCCAACCCAACCCTACATAACCCTACCCAACCCAACCCTACCCTACACAACATAATCCTACCCAACCTAACCCCACCCAACCCAACCCCACCCTACCCAAACTTACCTTTCTAACCCCTGAACCTCAAGCCACAATCAAGGCAACAAACAAATAAACAAGTCAATCAAGCCAAGCCACCCCCTCCACGCCACTCTGTCTTCCTCCTTGTCTATGGCGTTTTTGTCTTTATCAATTTCTCGTTACTGCTGAGAGAGAGAGAGAGGGGGGGGGAGGGGAAGGAAGAGGGGAGAATGAAGAGGAAGGAGGAGGAGGAGGAAAAAAGGAGAATGAGAAGGAGGAGAAAGAAGGACGATGGATGGAAAGGGAGGGGAAGAGAGAGGAAAGAAGGAAGGAAAAAGAAAAGGAAGTACTGAGTAGAAGGACAGGAAGGAGAATGAGGGGAAATAAGGGGAGGAGAGGGAAGAAAGAGGGAGGGGAAGGGAGGAGGAAGAATGGGGAGAAGGAGAAAGAGGAGGAGGAGAAAAGGGAAAACAGAGGAAAATGACGTGGAAGTGAAGGAGGCAGAAGGGGAAACTATTCTTTACTTCTTTCTTCCGCCATCTTCTTCAGTTTCCTCGTTCCTCCCCCTCCCCCCCAAGGGGAGTGCGGGTTCCCACTTCTTGTCTCGCTCTAGTAATGGAAGACCTCTCTCTCTCTCTCTCTCTCTCGCTCTCTCTCTCTCTCTCTCACTGACATATTCCACTATCACAATATTTCGCTGTTCAGTCCCTTCTCTTCCATTCTCTCTCAATTTTCACTGTATTCCTCTCTCTCTCTCTCTCTCTCTCTCTCTCTCTCTCTCTCTTTCTCTCTCTCTCTCTCTCCCCACACACACACACACATACACTATTTATCTATCAATCTACCTATATCTCATTAGTTTTTGTTATTGTTACCTCCAGATATTTCCTATCAAAAAAAAAAAAAAAAAAAAAAAAAAAAAAAAAAAAAAAAAAAACACGATTTCCTGAGGGCTTCATCTAACTCCATAAGGTGCAAACTCTACCCTACGCTGAGTAAAATCGTCTGGACTGTAAAAAAAAAAAAAAGACCACCTTGTACTGGCCCACCTGCATTTAGTTACTGTCTTCAAACCACCTCAAGACGATTTACAAGACGATTTTATCTAGACCTCTTCTCCTTAGATCTTTGCCCCCAGTACCTCAAGACGATTAATAAGACGATTATATTTACATCTCTTCTCCTTAGATCTTTGAGGTGGTTTGGCCATGTGGAGAGGATGGAGAGTGAGAGACAAACGAGGAGAATGTATGTGAGTGAGGTGGAGGGGGAGGCCAAGAATGAGATGGAGGGATGGAGTGGAGAGGTATATGAGAGAGGGGGGGGTGAGCTGGGAACAGGGCAATGAAATGACGGGGGACAGGGCGACATGGAGGCGATTTGTTTGTGGCCACTCCTTCCGGGATTAAGGCGTCTGGCAATAGATACATAGACAGACCTTAAGATGCGTCTCTCCTCCTCCCTACACCCCCATACACCCACCAATTTCGACAAGCTCTTACAAATCCAATATACCTCTCTCACCAAACTTTCTCGACTCCCTGGGAATCCATAACTTACTTTGAATATCACATCAAAATTTCAGGATTATTTTTTTTTTTTACTCCTGGAAAAAAAAAAAAAGTGACAGGTTCTGTGTGTGTATGTTTAGTACTTTTTTTTTTATTAAGTACACTGTATGTAAGTTATAGTGCTAAAAAAAAATCATAACAGATATAAGTGCAGTTGTGTATGTGGTGTGGTGTGGCAGTGTGTGGTGTGGCAGTGTGTGGCGTGGTAGTGCGTGGTAGCAGTGTGTTCTGTTGCAGTGTGTGTGTGTGGAATGTGTGGTAGCAGTGTGTGGCGTGGCAGTGTGTGAGTGGCAGTGTGGTGAGACAGTGTGTTGTGTGGTAATATGTGGTGTGACAGTGTGTGGTGTGGTAGTGTGTGGTGTGACAGTGTGTAGTGTGGTGGTGTGACAGTGTGTGGTGTGGTGGTGTGACTGTGTGGTGTGGTGGTGTGTGTGGTGTGGCAGTGTGTGGTGATACAGTGTGTTGTGTGGCAGTGTGTTGTGTGGCAGTGTGTTGTGCGGCAGTGTGTGGTGTGGTAGTGTGTGGTGTGGCAGTGTGTGTGGGTGGCAGTGTGTGGTGTAGTAGTGTGGTGTGATAGCACTGTGAGGTGTGGTGGTGTGTGGTGAGACAGTGTGGTAGCAGTGTGTAGCGTGGCATTTCACACATTCTTCCCTCTCAATCGTCAATTTTTCTCACTTTCACACTTTTCTAACGTCAGGATACTTACAGAATTTCTTTTACATCTATATTTTCCTCCTTCCAATCTTGTCACTTTTCCTCATCTAATTTTCCCCTTGGTTTTCACTCGTTTCCCCTCACAATCCCTTCCCAAGTCTTCCCCTCGTTTCCCTAAATCTATACTTTTTCCTCACCTACTTTTCCCCTCACCTACAGTACATTTCAGATTATCTACTTTTTCCCTCATCTGCTTTTCTCCTCTTCTACTTTCCTCTCTTCTACTTTTCCCCTTCATCTTCACTTCTTCCCCTCTCATTCTCACTTTCCCTAAATCTTCCCTTTGTTTCCCCAATTCCTTCTTTTTTCCCCTTTCACATTTACATTCACTTCCCTCTCCATCTTTCCCTTTCTTTCACACTTTTCTTGTCCACATTTTCTTCCTCAAAGTTCTCTCTCTCTCTCTCTCTCTCTCTCTCTCTCTCTCTCTCTCTCTCTCTTTAATTTCTTTCCTTGACAAACATTCCTTTCCCATCTTCTCTAAAAATATAAGGCTATCACAAACTTGAGAGAGAGAGAGAGAGAGAGAGCAGGTCGACAGAAAACCACCTACAAACAAAAATAAATCAGATGATTCTCTCTCTCTCTATCCATCTGTACGTATCTTTTTTTTCTCCTTTATATATTCATTTCTCTCTCTCTCTCTCTCTCTCTCTCTCTCTCTCTCTCTCTCTCTCTCTCTCTATCTGTACGCATGTTTTTGTCTGTCTACTTTCATTTACGTATTCATCTCTCTCTCTCTCTCTCTCTCTCTCTCTCTCTCTCTCTCTCTCTCTCTCTCTCTCGTCCCAAAATACCAGCCACACAGAGGGAGTCAAAAATGATATATGCATTTTTTTTTTTCGGCGTTAACCAGGGCGGGTCTGGGATTTTCTGGCCGGTTTTAATTAGCTGTGTTGTTGCCATTAATTCTTTAGAGAGAGAGAAAAAAAAAATAATCTGCAAAGAATAGATAGACAGATAGATAGACTGGCATATAGACAGACATACACAGATAGATGAATATAAACAGAAGATAAACAGCTATATAAAAGGGGAGAGAGAGAGAGAGAGAGAGAGAGAGAGAGGCTGCGTGAGTGATGTAGTGGTTTTTTAATTAGTGAAGCGGAAGAGTTCATGTTGCAATGCACTGCCTCACACTGCAACACCCACGACAACAACAACAACAATAACAAGAACAACGACAATAACAGGAGCAACACCGGCAACAGCAAGAACAACAGCAACAACAACAACAACAGCAACAACAACAATGAGTACTGATGCCTGAGAATGAAATGATGATGATAATAATACTTATAATAATAATAATAATAATTATGATGATGATAATATTTATAATAATAATAATAATAATGATAATATAATAATAATAATAATAATAATAATAATAATAATAATAATGATAACAATAACAATAATAATAATAATAATAATAATAACAGTATTATTATTGTTAGTAATAATAATAATAATAATAATAATAATAATAAGAATAGTAACAACTAGAATTCTTAAACTGCTGAAGGAATATGCAAAGAACTCTATACTCCAGATGATAATGCCACAATCCAGATTGGGGAAAAAAAAAAAAAAAAAAGGGGGGGGCCACACTTGAACATCAGATATGGTGTACAGTCTTTGAAATGTACACAGTATTACGGTCAAGGTCATTCATACACTGCAAATCATGTTCGCTCATCACCCACTACATTTCCACCGAGTTTGGTCAAAATCGGCCAAACACTTTCCTATTTAGCACTTTCAGGCATGAGGCGGCCATGTTGATTTTCCTCGATATCTCAAAAAGTATTTGTTGGATCTCAATATCTACGAAGATCTAACCAACATGTAAGAAAAAAAGAAAAAGAAAAAAGAAAAAGGGTCAAGAAAAGATCCCCCACTGCCAAGACGTAAGAAAAATGTCTCCAAGAAATAAAGATATATAGAAAACTCTCAGCAAAACACCTTAGCTAATGTTCTTGCAATTTTCCACGATAGCTCTTTTGCTACTTTGTTTTGCAAAGCTCTCACGGAGGCCTCGCAACTTGCAGAGTGGTTCCCGGTTGCATTTACATTGCAGACTCCTCGTTGCAGCTGGGTGGGAGGGAGGGAGGGAGAGAAGCAGGAGGGAGAGAGGGAGGATGGGAAGAGAGGCAGGGAAAGAGGCGAAAAGAGAGGCAGGAAGACAGGGAGGGAAGGAGACAGAAACAGAGGCAGGGAGGTATAAAGGGAAGGAGAGAGAAAGGGAGAAAGAGATACAATGAGGGAGACAGACAGGGAGAGAAACAGGGAGAAAAGCAGGAAGACAGGGAGGAAGTGAGGCAAAGGGGGCAGCAGGGCAGGATGAGAGACGAGCAGGGAAGTAAGAAGGAAGACAGGGAGGAAGTCAGGCAGGGGTGGGGATGGGTGGGTGGTGTTGGGTGGTGTGGGGCTGAGGGGGGGGGGTCTTGTGTTCTCAGAGGTTTCGCAACATTTATTCCTGAGCGATTTATTTTATTTATATATTTACCATGGCATTCTATTGTGTGTTGCTTCTATCGTTTCATATGTCTTTCTATTCATCTAGTTATTTATCTATCTATCCATCTATCTAATCATTTATCTATCTATCCATCTGTCTATCCACCTATCTATCTATCCAGTACTATCTATGGCCAGACGATCTAATCCTGTAAGGGGTAGCCACAAATAAATCGCCCTGTCCCCTGCCATCTTGCTGCCTTCCCTCAAAACCACACAAGAGAATATGCCTAATTGTGACGTGCTGACAAAATCGCCGCTGAAGAGGTATTAAGCAATCGCAGTCCTAAAAGATTCCCTGGCTTCTTTTCCTTCCCTTCTATTTATTTCTGATTTTTGTTCTTCTTTATTATAATTATTTTCCTGTTATTAATGGCACTTCTTCGTGACTACTTTTTTCTGCATAAGCACGTTATTATTTTCATTTTTATATTATCAGTTACGATCATTTTCCTCATAATTTTCCTTATAATTATATACACAGGTTGTCCTGGGAGGAAAGGGAACAACTTTAGGAAAATGACAGATGAGGGACACCAATATAAATATAAACACACACACACACACACACACACTATATATATATATATATATATATATATATATATATATATATATATATATATATATATAAACAGGTCCAAATCTCAATCGTCATAGAGTTATTGTTATTGACGATCTTATAGGAGAAAATAGCTAACTTTCTCTCTCTTTCTCCCTACCTAACCCAAATTCAATTACTTTCCCATGTCCGTGCATGCCTCACCCACACCCTGCCTCACTGACAACCTGCCTTACCCACATCCTGCCTCACCCACACCCTGTCTCACTCACACCCTGCCTCACTCACACACTGTCTCACTCACACCGTCTCACCCACACCCTGTTTCACTCACACCCTGTCTCATCCACACCCTGCCTCACCCACACCCTGTCTCACCCACACCCTGTCTCACCCACACCCTGTCTCACCCACACCCTGCCTCACCCACACCCTACCTCACCTACACCCTACCTCACGCACACCCTCCTTCACCTTCACTAATACCTCATCCACACCCTGCCTCTCCCTGCTCAATACATCACCCTACCTCTCCCCTACACCCTTGCCTTACCGAGATATTTACCTCTTTCTCTCTATACCTCACCTACATCCAGTATTACATCCCCTATTTTTTTTTTTAACCCCTCCTGCCTCAGATACAACACTGCCTACCCTCGTCTCTGCCTCAACATCCAGTTACAACCCCATCTCTCTCTACCTCTCTCTGCCTCACCAACAAGCCTGTCTCTCCTTGTCTCTGCCTCACTCACTCTGCCTCTCCTGCCTTCCCCCTGAGCCATCCACAACCCTGCCTTACCCACATCTCCACCTCAGCAACATCCAATTACACCCGCACCGCGTCTCAGGCCATACCTACCACATCTCTGCCTCACTCACGCTGCCTCCCACCTGCCTCCCCCTCACCCCCCACCCTGCAGCGCGAGGCAACAGGTGTTAATTGAATACTCCACACCTGTATCCCCACCCCAGCCCACCCCACATCCAGCCAGTCCACCCTCGCCACCCCTCCCCACCCCAACCACCCACCGCACCCCACTAGCCATCCACCCCACCCCACCCCAACCACCCACCGCACCCCACTAGCCATCCACCCCACCCCACCCCAACCACCCACCGCACCCCACTAGCCATCCACCCCACCCCACCCCAACCACCCACCGCACCCCACTAGCCATCCACCCCACCCCACCCCAACCACCCACCGCACCCCACTAGCCATCCACCCCACCCCACCCCACCCCGCCCCGCCCAGCTCCGGGAAACACTTGTCGCTCTAAATGAATATACTTTGAGAGAAGAGGCGTGGTAGTGGGCCTGGTGGAGGGGTAGGATAAGATAGAATGGCGTAATAATAGAAGCAATAAAACTGTTTAGCGGTAGTCTTGCATGTATAGTGAGACGCAAGGTATATGAGTGGTGCGTGCTGACTTTATTATTATTATTATTATTGTTATTATTATTACCTTTTTCGAAGATAAAATGTGTGTGTGTGTGTGTGTGTGTGTGTGTGTGTGTGTGTGTGTGTGTGTGTGTGTGTGTGTGTGTGTGTGTGTGTGTGTGTGTGTGTGTGTACTCATTCCAACACGACCTACTATCCATCTCCATCTTAGCCCACCTCAACCACTCCTTTCCACCCACCCTGTCACTGCCTCCTGCCCCACCTTTCACCCACACCTCACCACCCCATCTTTCGAGTTAGTAAACCTCCCGTCAGCTGAATAAAATCGTCTGTAAAAATGTAAAAAGTATAAAAAGTAAAAGTATAAAAAGATGTTCTCGCACTGAAGCGGTATTAGTAACGTGAACCCAGTGGACTGCAGGCTGAGGTTGTCCTATTCAGTCCACCATCTTCCTTTTGGGGGATAGGGAAGTAGATGAGGGGCTGCATAACCAGGTAGTTGAGGAAGGTGCCAGGTAAGTGTAGGTAGACGTCAGGTGGGTGTCAGGTAGGTATAGGAAGGTGTCAGGTAGGCAGTAGGTGTCATGTTGGTGTAGGTAGGTGTAATGATGGTGTAAGCAGGTGTCAGGTAGGTACTGGCAAGTGTCAGGTAGGCGTAGAGAGGTGTAGGTAGGCGGAAGTAGGTGTCAGGCAGGCGTTGGTAGGTGTCAGGTGTGTCAGGTAGGTGTAGGCAGGTATCAGGTAGGTGTCAAGTAAGTGTCAGGTACCATTACATACCTAGAACAATTATTACACGTGTCATTCTTCTATTATCACCCCGGTCTATTGTTTCTTCGACTTGATATTGTGTTATGTTACCGATTAATTCACTGGCTATCGTTATTATGACCTACTTTCTCCCGCCTCATTGAGTGTCCACCTCCTATTATTATTATTATTATTATTATTAATACTGCTACTACAACTACTACTGTTATTACTACTACAACTACTACTACTACGACTACTACTACATTTATTATTATTATTATTATTTTTATTATTATTATTACTATTATTATTATTTTCCTTTGGGTGTTGGACAGGGACGCCTTCAAGTGGTGGCACTGATACGACTGGTGTGTGTGTGTGTGTGTGTGTGTGTGTGTGTGTGTGTGTGTGTGTGTGTGTGTGTGAGAGAGAGAGAGAGAGAGAGAGAGATACAAGCTCTACCTAAATTCTCAAAAATACAGAAAACAATAAATGAAAACAAAAGTCCATTAACAAAATCACATCCACTGGCCACAACGCAGTTCTCTCTCTCTCTCTCTCTCTCTCTCTCTCTCTCTCTCTCTCATGTTTTTCATGTTTTATCTTTAGTTATCTATCTTTTTTGTCTACTTGTCTTACTCATCCATCTCTCTCTCTCTCTATTTCTTTCTCTGTTTTATCTTTACTTAGGTTTCTCGCTTTTTTTCTACTCTCTCTCTCTCTCTCTCTAACGACGGCTTGGTCACCGGGAATTGGTTATAACGCGAGGGATATAACGAAATTGTGTACCTTAACGAAATCACTTACTGGTGTATGAATAGTGATGGTTGGAATGTGTGTGTGTGATAGAGAGAGAGAGGGGGGGGGGCAAAAATGGTGTTTTCTCGTTTCGTTAATTGAAAAAAAAAATAATGAACTTACAAAAATATGAAATGGTTTTTATATTTGCCAGTACACATGTCTATTATCTCTAATTGTTTTTGTTTATATAAAATTATGTTTTTTCAGTACCTGGTAAAATCCATCTAGCTTTCTATTTACCTATCTGTCCGTCTGTCTATCCATCCATCTATCTATATGTATATATACTGCATATATATCAAACTATCCATCTAGGCTATCCATCCATCACTCTACCCATCCATCTATCCATCAATTCATCTATCTATCTATCTATGTCTATCAGCCTGTGTGGAAGGAAAGAATATCATGATGCTTTTCGTGGTCGTTCAAAAATCTATCTATCCATCCATCCATCCATTTATCTATCTATCTATCTATCCATCTGTTTTTCAAGGGGGAAAGGAAGATTATGCTGTTTTCTCCTAGTGGTTAAAAAATTCTCTCTCTCTCTCTCTCTCTCTCTCTCTCTCTCTCTCACACACACACACACACACAATCATCTCTTTCTCACACATTACTCTCTCTCTCTCTCTCTCTCACTCACACACACACACACACACACACACACACACACACACACACACACACACACACACACACACACACACACACGCATAAAACACATTGGTAAACCAAAGCACGTGTTTTTTCGCCATTAAAGGCACAGAAAAAATGTTACATGTTTTTCAGAATGAAAAAAAGGAAAATCATTTTTTTTTTTTTTTTTTTTTGCGTTCCTGGAATAAAAACATATAAACAAAGGGATTGCCAAGGTAATCTGCCTGTGATTGGATGGATAGGGTGTGACGTCATATATGAGGTGTGACGTCATGGATGACAGCGTGTGCATTGTGCGTACATGAGAGAAATAGAGAGAGAGGGGGGGGGAAAGGGAGGGATAATGGTGGGAAAGACAGGAAGGTGAGTAGAAATAGTGAGGAAGAGACGGAAAAGAGAATGAAAAAGGAGAAAAAAAAAAAGATAAAGAGAGGAGGGGGGAAGGAGAGGAAAGAGAGAGAGAGAGAGAGAGAGAGAGAAAAGAGAGGGGAAAAGAACAGGACTAAAGAGATATTGATCTGAGGGAAGTGGGAGACGGAAAAGAGCAGGGAAGAGAGAAAACAGAGAGGGGAAAAGGGAGAGAGAAAAAGCACAGACAGTTAAGAGAAAGGAGAAAATGAAAAAGAAAAAAAGAGAGAGAAGGCATATGTGAGAGGGGTAAGGGAAAGAAATGGAAAAGTGAAAGAAGAGTGGAAAGATAGAAAATGCTGTAAAAAAAGGATTAGGTGGAAAGATGAGGGAATGAGGATGTGAGAAAAAGGAAATGGGGAAAAGAAAGAGGTAAGGAAGGAAGAGGAGAAGAGGTAAGGAAGGAAGAGAAGAGGAAAAGAAAGAGGTACGGAAGGAAGAGGAGAAGAGGTAAGGAAGAGAAGAGGAAAGGGAGCAGGGGGAATAGGAAAAAACAAAGGGAAGTGAAGAGTAGATGGAAGGAGGGAAAAAGGGTGAAAGGAACAGAAGTACCAAATGAAGGTGAAAGGAAGAAAGAAAGGAGAGAAAGGAAGATGAGAGGAAGGGATGGGACATGGTTTAGCAAACTATAAAATGAAGGAAAAATATATATAATTATGAAAAGAAGAGGAAGAAAATGGGAAAGGGGAAAAATGAAGGAGAAGGATAACAAAGTAAAATGAAGAATGGGAAAGGAAGGAGGGAGGGAAATGTGAGAGAAGGGGGAGACAGAGAGAGGAAAGGGGAAGACGGGAAGAGAAGGAAAAGTAGAGGGAAAAATAAGGAGGAAATAGGAAAGAAGGGAAGAGAGAAGAGTAAAAACGAGAGTATGGAAAAATGGAGAAAAAGGAAAAGAAAGATGTAAACGGAGAGAGAGAGAGAGAGAGAGAGAGAGAGAGAAACGAAAGAAAATGGGAAGTGAAAACAAGAGAGTAAAACGAAAAAAAAAAAAAGTCACCCCATAATTATTCGCTAAGAAATAGTTTGTCCAAAGTTCACAAACAAAGAGGTCTTGGAGGAAAATATCTGCAGTGTGTGTGTGTGTGTGTGTGTGTGTGTGTGTGTGAGAGAGAGAGAGAGAGAGAGAGAGAGAGATGAATGTTAAGATTATAAAAAGACAATTAAAACAGTAGAAGGGGTGCACACGTTGGACAGAAGTACAACACGCTACCACTTGACCACCGCGGCTCCTCTATCCACTTACCAAGTCCCCCTAACGCCTTGCAATACCTTCCTTCAATTATCTACTTTATCTATTCTTTTCAACTATCTATCTACAAGAATGTCACGTGTACTTCTTCCTTCACTTATGTTTCTTAATTACATTTCTTCACTTCCCTAACTACCTGCCTACTTACCTACCTACTTACAGGAACGTCCCAAGTCTCTAAATTCTCTTCCTCACCTACCTACTTACCTGCCTACCTATCTACACGAATATCTTGTCTCGTAAATTCCCTTCTTCACTGAACTACTTACCTACCTACCTACTAACCTACCAGCCTTAAAAGACCATTACGTCTTGTAACTTCCCTTCTTTACTTACCTACTAGTTACCTACCTACCTATCTACCTACAAGAATGATCATGTCTCGTAAATTCCGTTCTTCACTTACCCACGTGCTTGCCTACTTACTTCTTTACCTACAATAACATCACAAGTAAATTCCCTTTTTCACCTGCCCACCTACCTACCAACAAGATGATACCGGTAACATACCCACGTGTAATTCTTCCTTTACTAACCTTATTATAACTCCTTCGTCATCTGGCCTGTCCCTTGTCACTCTCACGCCTTCTTCAACTCTGAATTCCGCATCTATTATTCCTCTTCTCTTCACACGCGCAAAAACACAGCAAAAAAAAAAAAACGAAATAAAACACAGACACCCGGAAAAATTGAGATAAAAACACGTACACCTCCACTAAAGCGAGATCAAAGGGAAATAACGGTTACTCAGTCCGTTAACAGAACTTCATAGCCAGCAGGAGTACCCAGATGAGTTTAACTATTTAATTTAATTTAATAATGACTAAGAAACAAGAGTATCACCACCCTTGCTATCTCTCAGTTCACATAAAATCATCCTCATTCCAGCCCAACTTAATATTTTCTACAGGAACTAAGAATTGATTGTTAAAAAATACGTTTGATATTTATTGATGGCATCAGAGTACATATTTCATGGTCTCTCGCCACCATCCTCCTCCCACCCCCCTCACAGCTCAGTTGCCAAATCTCCTAATTAACCCAAGCTAATTACAAACCCTAAATGACACCTCCACCGTTAATTGCAAAGTATAAATATGGGAGAAGTGATAGAATAGGCAGGAAAATACACACGTGAGGAACTTTTAACACTATCTTCTCCCACGGGCATCCAGATTTCACGCATCACTCTCTTACTCCCAAGCCAATCCCTCCACAACCCCCTCCCTCTCCCCCTTCCCCTGCCCCTCACCCCCCCCCTCACTACCTCAGCGCAGCAACCTCTCTTATGAACATGGAGATATAAAGAATTGCTTACTATAATTCAATAACTAATAAAGGAACATTATGAAGGGGTTGAATGTGATTGCTGTGTTGGTAGATTTAGATCAGTTTTTGTCGCTTTTACACCCTTTACTCTCTCTCTCTCTCTCTCTTTGCAAACCCTTCTCCCTTTCGCCTCCTCGTCTCTCTCACCCTCCACCCTTCCCCTCTTGCAAATGTGTACGTTCTCTCTCTCTCTCTCTCTCTCTCTCTCTCTCTCTCTCTCTCTCTCTCTCTCTCTCTCTCTCTCTCCACACACACTGTCACGTCTCATACTGCTAAACTTTCAACCTCGCACAGCCCCACTACAGTACACACTGCCACACCTCATACCACCGCACCAAACCACACCACATTACAGGGTACCACATCTCACTGCCACACCACACACTTTCATACCACACCATAGAACAGAATGCCACACCCCACATGACCACACAACACACTGCCACACCACAAATCACCATGTCACTCACTGGCACACTACATACTACCACACTACACACTGCCACACCACACACTGCCACACCACACACTGCCACACCACACGTTGCCACACCACACATTGCTACACTACACACTGCCACACCACTCACTGCCACATTACACACTGCCACACCACACACTGCCACATTACACACTGCCACACCACACGTTGCCACGCCACACACTGCCACACCACACCTCGCCACACCACACACTGCCACACTATACACTACCTCACTACACACTGCCACACCATACACTGCCTCACCACACACTGCCACACCACACACTGCCACACCACACACTACCACACCACACTGCCACATCACACACTGCCACATTACACACTGCCACACCACACCTCGCCACACCACACACTGCCACACTATACACTACTTCACTACACACTGCCACATCATACACTGCCATATCATACACAGCCACACCACACACTACCACACCACACACTGCCACACTATACACTACCTCACTACACACTGCCACACCATCACACCTCGCCACACCACACACTGCCACACTATACACTACCTCACTACACACTGCCACATCATACACTGCCACACCACACACTACCACACCGCACACTGCCACACCACACACTGCCACACCACACACTGCCACACCACACACTGCCACACCACACACTACCACACTATACACTACCTCACCACACACTGTCACATCACACACTGCCACACTACACACTACCACATCACACACTGCCACACCACGCACTGTCACACCTCTCGTCTGGTCGTTCAAGTCAAAATTACTCACACACAGTAATAACAGTACAATAGGTTGATTACTAATTATATGTCTAAGATACCTACACCTACACGCTCTATGAACAGCTAATTTGAGAGAGAGAGAGAGAGAGAGAGAGAGAGAGAGAGAGAGAGAGAGAGAGAGAGAGAGTCTAATCCTTCAAAATGTTTCACAAATCCTTCTTCACTCAGGCTGTAAGAAAGGAAATGGAGGAGGAGAAACATGAAATATTATAAGAAAGAAAGACAACAAATTTTTGAGTCGTTCAAATGAGGGCTGCTGAGGAGGAATGGAGAGAAAAGAAAAAAGGGAGAGGAGGGGAGAAAGGAAGGGGGAGGGAAAGGGGGAAGAAAGAGGTGAGGAGGGGGAAGGAAGGGGAGAGGAGGGGGAAGGAAGGGAAGAAAGAGGGAGAAGGAAGGGAAGAAGGAGGGAGAAGGAAGGGAAGAAGGAGGGAGAAGCAAGGGGGAAAGGGTGATGGAAGGGAAGAAGGTAGAAGGAAGCAAAGGAGAGAAAAAATGAGCAAATGGAAAAAAAAGAAAAAGGGAGTCAATGTGGACGAGGAAATGATGGAAGTGAGAAGCAGAAAATGTGTGTGTGTGTGTGTGTGTGTGTGTGTGTGTGTGTGTGTGTGTGTGTGTGTGTGTGTGTGTGTGTGTGTGTGTGTGTGTGTGTGTGTGTGTGTGTGTGTGTGAGAGAGAGAGAGAGAGAGAGAGAATAGCCATGAAAAGAAAATCTGCATTCCAATAGAAAGACCGAAATGAAGATAAAATTACATGAATACCCCCTCCTCTCTCTCTCCACAAGAACCAATTCTGTTCAACTGAGAAACCCTATACTCTTTTCACTCTAACTTGGCCTAAAATTACCATCTCTCCATCTTGAATTCTGAATTGTAATAATAAAACTACAGAACGGTGCTAGTCACGAAGAAGTGCCATGGAAAAAATAGGCCAAGTTACGGTGATAGAACTATAGTTGGAAATTTGAGATTATTTATATCAATCTTTTGTGTGTGTGTGTGTGTGTGTGTGTGTGTGACTCTGGGCATAGGCTTAACACCCGTTCCCTAAGGCCCAGCAGTCCTACGTACCACACACCTCCACATGTCACCACTTCGGCGCTAACACCCACCGTCCATATTGAATACATGCAAGTACTGTAGGACTGCCTTTAGAGAATTTATTATAATTATATTTCTCGTTCGCAAGCAGCCTCTTCAATCCAATGACGCATATTCAGGTCCAGGGGAGCCTTCACGTGGTGGCACTGATAGAATCGGGCGGGCGACTGTCCGGATATACAAGGGTCCCTCACCTACCTCCCTATCCCCCGAAAGGACGATGGTGGACTGCAGAGGGGCAATGTCAGTCTGTAGTCCACTGGGTTCACTTTTTGATGGGTCTGGAACCACAACAACAACAACAAAAACAACCAGCAATAATAACAAAAACACAGAGGGTATTAAATTGTTGCTGATACTGTAACAGCAGCAGCAGTAGTAGTAGTAGTAGTAGTAGTAGTAGTGGTAGCAGCAGTAATAACAATAGCAGCAGCAGCAGCAATAGTTGTTGTTGCTGCTGCTGCTGTTGTTGTTGTTGTAGCCCCAGGTTCAAGTGAAACATGAACCTGGTGGACCGTAGGCAAAAGCTGTCCCTCTCCTATACTGTATACACACACACACACACACACACACACACACGGGCGAAGTGAAAAAAAAAAAAAAACGTAAAAAATCCTCCCCTATACCAACCACAGAAAAACACGAGGACAAAAAGAGACTAACAGTGAGAGCAAAAAATATCAAAACATGGAACGAAAATGAAAAAAAAAGAAGAGGCAACAAAAATGTGACCCCTAAACTGACAGAAAAAACGTTGTAAACAATAAAGAAAATGGGATGCAGGTGAGAGAGAGAGAGAGAGAGAGAGAGAGAGAGAGAGAGAGAGACAGACAGACAGACAGACAGACAGACAGACAGACAGAGGAGCAACTGGTGAAACAAAAACAGTGGAACAACAGTGGGTGAAACAGGAGAAAACAGACGAAACAGGGAAAGAACGAAAGACAAAACAACGAATGAGGTGAAACAGCAAGCAAGTGATCGAAACAAGTGAAATTCAAGGTAATACAGTGATTTAAAAAAAAACATGAAAACAAATGAAACAATGAAATAAGGGGAAACAGGTGGTGAAATAG
>NC_136995.1:15460704-15463204 GCF_032717465.1 Coenobita brevimanus
GGCGGGAAAAGTGAGAAGGACTAGAGAGAGAGAGAGAGAGAGAAAGAGGGTGATATAAGCCCTTAAAGAAAATAACTAATAAAAATAAGGGAAGGAAAATGAAAGAAAAGTGAGATATAATAAAGGAATAAAGGAAAATAAATAGGGAGAGAAAATCAATGGGGCAGGGAGGGAATTATGAAGAGGGAGGAAAGATGGAGGGAGGTAATGAATAGGAAAGACGGACAGGGAGAGGCAAAGGGAAAAATGGGGAGAGGTAGAGGGGAAGAGGGAGAAGGAAGAAGTAAGAAAGAGAGGAGGAGGGAAGATGAGGGTGGGGGAGAAGGAAGAAGAGGGAGAGGAAGACGGAGGAAGAGGGAGAAAGGGGGATAAGGGGAGAGGAAGATATAAGAGGAGGAAGAAGAGAGAGAAGGAAAGGGTTTGGGTGAGGAAATGGCAAAACTTGGGTGTGGGAGAGAGAGAAAGGAAGAGGAGAAGAGAGAAAGAGAAAAAGACGGACGAGAAGAGAGAAGCAGAGAAAGGAGGAAAGGAGAGAAGAGAAAGGAGGGAGAGAGGAGAGGAAGTGAAATTAGGAAGGGAAGATAGAAGGGGAGAGGATGAAGGAAGAGAAGAAGACAGAAACGATAAAGAGAGTGGAAGGGGAAGACGGAGAGAGGTAATGAGATGGAAAGACGAGGAGGGAGAGGGGAAGGGAGAGGAGAGAGGGAGGAAAAGGGGAGAGGAAAGGGGGAACGAGAGACTGAGGGGAGAGAAAGATGGGAATAGTAAGGGAAACGGAAAGAAATATGAGAAAGAGAGAGAGAGAGGGGGGGAGGGGAGAGGGAAGGGAATAGGAGAGGAGAGGAGAGATGAAAAGGGGAATATTCGAATGAGAGAGGGATGGAGGCGGAAAGGGGGGAAAGGGGAATAAGAGAGAGGGGGAGGGGAAAGGAGAGGGAAGAGGCGAGAGGAAAGGATACGGGAGAGGGAAGAGGCGAGAGGAAAGGATACGGGAGAGGGAAGAGGCGAGAGGAAAGGATACGGGAGAGGAAAGGATAGGGGAGAGGGGAGAAGGAATGGGGAATAGGAAAGTGAGACGATGAGGTGAAAGGTCAGGGGTTAGCAAAGACTTTTTTTTTCACTTTTCTCCTTTGTTTTTCATCCATCTATCAAACTCTGGGTATAGACCGATTGTTTATTTTTATTTATTTATTTATTTATTTTATGCTCTTTGGACTGTTTTCTAAGCCCAGGAATTCTAGCAGCCCCCCAAAGTCACATGCCACCACTTTGACACCAATACCGAACCGTGTATACTGAAGCAAGCTGGGGTTCTCTCTCTCTCTCTCTCTCTCTGGGCTGGTGTGATGGTGTTAAATGTGGTAGGTTTATATGTTAATGGGTGGCCAGAAAAACTACTACTACTACTACTACTACTACCACCTCTGGGCTGATGTGATGGTGTTAAATGTGATACGTATATATATGTTAATGGGTGGCCAGAAAAACTACTACTACTACTACTACTACCACTACCACTATACTACTATTACTACCACCACCACCACCACCATAACCTCTGGGCTTATGTGATGATGTTAGATGAGGTAGGTTTATATGTTAATGGGTGGCCAGAAATACTACTACCACTACTATTACTACTACTACCATACTACCACTACTACCATACACCGCAGCTCACAGTTGGCTACACCCAGCCTTAAAATTACACCCGGAGAACTTTTCCAGCCAAATCACCTGACTACGTAGTGTGTAGAAGTTTTTGTAATTAATGACCTAATATGACCCTAATTTTCAAAGTTGGCATCACCCTCGTATGAAAGTTTTATTGCAATATTTCAAACGGGACTATTATTGTTATTATTATTGTTATTATTATTATTGTTATTATTATTATTATTATAATTATTATTATTATTATTATTAATGTTATTACTATTATTATCATTATTATTAAAATTATTATTATTATTGTTGTTGTTGTCGTCGTTTTATCATTATTTTGTTGCAATATTTCTGACGGTTCCATTATTTTCATTGTTGTTGTTATTACTATCATTATTATTGTTTATTATTATTATTATTATTATTATTATTATTATTATCATTATTATTCTTATTACTATTATTATTATTATTATTATTATTATTATTATTATTATTATTATTGCTTGTAAAGACATTTTATCAAGTACAGGAAGAAGGTACAATAGAAAGATTCATGTGGTCTCTCTCTCTCTCTCTCTCTCTCTCTCTCTCGTCCAAGGTAAAACCGGAACACCCATCCATAATGCCACAAGATCGCGCCCCAAATTATTCAGGATGGACTGAGGTCGCTTTCCCTGTCTCTTCTACCTGCTGTTAAATATTTCAGGTGACAGGTGACAGGAAGAGGGGGGGGGGACGGGGAGCTGTCTCTTCTAGCCCTCTGACTTTTTGGGAGAGCTGTGAAAAATTAATGATGGAATGATTGTTTGGTTTGAGTGTTTGGTAGGAAAAT
>NC_136995.1:15465704-15480704 GCF_032717465.1 Coenobita brevimanus
GAGAGAGAGAGAGAGAGAGAGAGAGAGAGAGAGAGAGAGAGAGAGAATTATATAATTTTTTGCGGGATCATTTTGGACCGGGATAGAAAATTGCTTATGTGTATCAAAACATTCTCTCTCTCTCTCTCTCTCTCTCTCTCTCTCTCTCTCTCTCTCATATTTTATCTTCAGTTTTCTCTCTTCTTTTGTCTGCTTGTCTTATTTTTCAATCTCTCTCTCTCTCTCTCTCTCTCTAGTTCTCTGTCTTCTTCTGTCTGTATATAACCGGGCAGTGGAGCCACCCCCTTTATATCAGTGCCACCACGTGAAGGCGCCCCTCTCCCGCACCCAACCTACAAAGAAATGAGAGTCACAGAGCCGTGCCACACCCACACAAACAAAACAAGGGCGCCATATTGTTTTGACCCGCATCCAGCATGAAAAAGAAAACAAGCAAGAAAATAGTTAGGATTATCTGAGCTCCCCCTGCAATATTAAGCCCGTTTTCTGTGTGTAAAGGAGGTTAATTACAGGTAAGAAAGACACAGCGCGTCATTGCAATACTTAGAGAGAGAGAGAGAGACAGTGACAGATAGAGAGAAGCAGACATTTGAGGGAGGGAATAAAGACTAAAAATAGAACACTGGAATAAGGGAACACACGAAAACTTCAAACAAAGGAGTTGTGTGTGTGTGTGTGTGTGTGTGTGTGTGTGTGTGTGTGTGTGTGCGCGCGCCCCCCCCCCACACACACACACCATCCTCTCGCTCGATGCAGTACAACCTTCAAATGACTGCCCTTATTTACAAGCCCATTTGTTCTTGTATTCCAAGAAACCATTTGCTACGCTGGGTGGTAACCATAGTCGGCCTAAAACTGCTATCTTTCCAGTCCGCATTCTGAGTTATGGGAATAGTGTAACAACAAAATATGATGTTAGTCACGAAGAAGTGTTGTGGGAAATATATAACACCAGAATATGTTAGTCACGAAGATGTGCTGTGGAAAGGATAAAGCTAGTCACGAAGAAGTGCTGTGCAAAGGACGTAACACCAGAATACAATGTTAGTCACGAAAAAATGCTGTGGAAATAAACACCAGAATAAGATGTTAGTCACGAAGAAGTGCTGTGGAAAGGATATAACGCCAGAATATGATGCTAGTCACGAAGTGCTGTGGAAAGGATAAAAGACCAGAATATGATGCTAGTCACGAAGAAGTGCTGTGGAAAGGATAAAAGACCAGAATATGATGCTAGTCACGAAAAGTGGTGCCGCTAAAATGTCTAAACTATACAGGACGAATATTTAGGTCAGGTAAACACAGAAGGGTTATAGTGGATGCCGGTCGGTCTAGTGGATTCAGGCGGTTCACATGTGCTAATGCTGCTCAGGGAAATGTTACTTGTCAGCCTTGCCTTCAAATATCTAGTTACACTGACCTAGACCCTTGCTCCTGATGGACTGGGTCTGAAGTGGATGATGGATAGCTGCATGGATGGGTTTCTCTCTCTCTCTCTCTCTCACTCTCTCTCATGCTCAATCTTTGGTTTTGTCTCCCTACTTTGCTGACTTGTCCTTCATTTCTCTCTCTCTCTCTCTCTCTCTCTCTCTCTCTCTCTCTCTCATGTTCAATCTCTAGTTTTGTCTCCCTGCTTTGCTGACTTGTTCTTCAGTTCTCTCTCTCTCTCTCTCTCTCTCTCTCTCTCTCTCTCTCTCTCTCTCTCACACACACACACACATATTATTCATCAGTCTATATATCTATCGCATTAAAGTCTTGTCAGTATACGCCTTTCACCTTAACTTGGCCCAGATTTTCGTTTTTTTGCAGCTTATTTCACGTAGCTCAGAGGCAGAATAGGACAAGACTGTAACTACACATTCTTCCAACAGCACTTCTTCGTGACTAGCACCATATGATCCTCAACCAAAACGACAGTCCTTTCATCTTAACCTGGCCCAGAGATTCGTCTTTTTTTATAGATTATTTCACGTAGCTCAGTGGCAGGAAAAGATATTACTATGACTCTATCCCCTTTCCACAGCACTTCTTCGTGACTATCATCATAATCTAGTGTTAACTTCTCATCACAACTCAGCATTCAGAATCGAGGGATGGGAGTTTTTGGGCCAAGTTAGGGTGAACAGAGTATAGCATTATCACCCCGTCCATACCCACCCACCACGCATACCAGCCCGGTAACACCTTTTCCTAAGCGATTTATTTTGCTTATTACACCTTACTGTCCATATTCGTGTTGCATAAATCATTCTAATATCGCTATACTCTGGACAGATAACACGCAAAAGGATATTAACCAGCCTTATCCAAAAATAAATCGCCAAGGAAAAGGGGTCAAGGTCTGTACGGGATTATACTCAGATATAATGAGAGAACAGACTTGCATGGGCGTGAACATTACACGTGTTATGATGTGAACTGCTACCTTGTTCTCTGTTCTTTGAGGCTAAAAATATAACTGTGTGTGTGTGTGTGTGTGTGTGTGTGTGTGTGTGTGTGTGTGTGTGTGTGTGTGTGTGTGTGTGTGTGTGTGTGTGTGTGTGTGTAAATACACAATCGTGACGTACCTTGACAGGTGTTCAAGTATGCATTCAGGTAGGCTATGTACGCATGTTAGGATGCATGAATATATGTACGTATGCTTGTGTATGTATGTATGTTTATGTATGTATGTATGTACAGTATGTATGTATGCGTGTGTGTTTGTGTGTGTATGTGTGTGTATGTATGTGTATGTATGTATATATGTATGTATGTGCGTGTAACCCCGACAGACATGACTCACCTCACTACATGCACACTCTCACGCCCCTATCCTTGACACCTTCAGACCAAGGACGCGTTTGGCTTTACTCCCGTTGATAGCAAGTGATGGTAGGGTCTGTTTGGACTTCAGGGGGATTTACACTACAACAAGAGAGGCTGAAAGAATACAAGAAGGAGGGACTGAGAGAATACAAAAGGGGCATTGCAAGAATACAAGAAGGGGCACTGAGAGATTACAAGAAGGGGGACTGAGAGAATACAAGAAGGGGCACTGAGAGAATACAAAAAGGGGCATTGAGACAATACAAAAAGGGAAATTGAGAGAATACAAAAAGGGGGACTGAGAAAATACAAAAAGGGTCACTGAGGGAATACAAAAAGGGGCATTGAGAGAATACAAAGAAGGGACACTGAGAGAATACAAAAAGGGGGACTGAGAGAATACAAGAAGGGGGACTGAAAGAATACAAGAAAGGGGACTGAGAGAATACAAAAACGGGGCACTCAGAATACAAGAAGGGGTGCTGATAGAATACAAAAAGGGTCGTTGAGAGAATACAAAAGGGGGACTAATAGAATACAAGAAGGGGAGCTGAAAGAATACAAAAAGGGGCATTGATAGAATACAAAAAAAGGACTGAAAGAATACAAAAGGGGGGACTGAGAGAATACAAAAAGGGGGACTGAAAGAATACAAAAAGGGGTGCTGAGAGAATACGAAAAGGGGGATTGAGAGAATACAAAAAGGGGGACTGATAAAATACAAAAAGGGGCACACACAGAATACAACACCCGCACCCTACAACGAGTATAAGGGTCGAACCTTGGATTGTCTTGTAACCTTGACCTCCAATAGGTTACTCTCACAAAATCAACTTACTCCATCCTTAGGCCACCCGTCACTCTTCCATCAAGTTTCGTATAAACTGGATTAAGATTGAGTTGGTGTCTCTCTCTCTCTCTCTCTCTCTCATACACACACACACACACACACACGTAAATCACTCCCCAAACGCAAACCACCTAAGTTACCAGGATTCTCTCTCACCTGAGTTAACGAAGCGAATACAGGCGAGCTTAAGTGTGTGAGGAAGTGATGGTAAATAGTGAGGAGAGAGAGAGAGAGAGAGAGAGAGACAGACAGACAGACAGACAGAGCAATGAGGGAAGGAGGAAAGGGGGAAAGAAGAGATTGAGAGTGAGGATGTGAGGCAGTGAGATAGGGACGGAGGTAGTGAGTGAGTGAGTGGGGGAGTGAGAGGAGAGAGTGAGTGAGTGAGAGCGGTGAGGGAGTGAGTGGGGGAGTGAGAGCAGTGGGGGAGTGAGAGAGGGAATGAGGAAGTTGGAACACTGAAATGCAATGGTGTTGTGTGGCATCCCTAGGGTGTTGGAGGTTGGGGGAGAGGGATGAGGGGGAGGGGGGAGAGGGTGAAGGGGGAGGGGGAGATAAGGAGGAGGGGATGGATGTTGAGTAGGGGAGGTGGAGAGGAAGAGGTGTGGAGGGGGAATGGATTTGGGGTTGGGTAGGGGAAGGGGAAGGAGGATGTCAGGGGGGTGGGAATGGGTGTGGGATAGGGGAAGGAGGGGGGATGGGGTGAAGGTGAAGGGGAGAGGGGGGGGGTGTTGCAGACATTGAGTTGCACCCCCGAGGCATCAGCCCAGCTTACCAGCGTGCGTGTTTGTTTTGCCAGACGCACGCACAATCCCAGAGTTGATTTGGCCAAGCAGAGAGAGAGAAAACACACACAGGCATCTAAATTCATCTCTAATAAAACACATCTAAATTCGTCTAACACACACACACCCTACCCTCCCTCCTTCATCTATTCCTCTTGTCTTGTACTCAAGGGTACCAGAAATGTACCCTATTTACGCTAATAATAATAATAATTAGTAATAATAATGATGATGATGATAATAATAATAAGAAGAAGAAGAAGAAGAAGTAGAAATAATAACAATAATAATAATAATAATAATAATAATAATAACTAATAATAATAATAATAACAATAATAATAATAATAATAACAACAACAACAACAATAATAATAATAATAAACTGCAATCTCCCCAACTTGAGTACTGAGTTGCAACGATAAATTAGCACTTTGATGCTAGTCACGAAGAAGTGCTATGGAAAGGTTACAGTTTCAATATTACCCTTACCTGCAACTGGGCTATGAAAAATAAGCTGCAAAGGAGTGAAAATCTGAGCCAAGTTAATGTGAAAGGAGTATAGGTGCAACCCCAGGATAAGGAGGAAGAAGGAAGGAGTTGAGGGTTATAAGAGGGTTACAAGATGAGTTTAGTGGTGTCCCTTAACGCCTCCTCCCTTGCGATTTATTTCTGGATATGATTGGTTAATACTGTACGTTAATTATCAAGAGTATGGCGATATTAGAATGATTTATGCAAGACTACAGTAAGCTGTACCAAGAAAAATAAATCGCTTAGGAAGAGGTGTTATGGAGCTTTCTTAACGGGCCAGACATACAATCCAGAGACACGCCCAGGCCCACACCAGCACACTGAGCCGTCCCCACAACACACAAGATACCCCTCTGTCAATTTTTAGTGGATTTCTTGATGAACGACCCTTGTATATTTTGCCAAACACACACCCAGTCCCGGAGTTCACCCCTGTCTCTCGCATGCCCCTCTGCCACTACAAGCCGCCCTCCCTCCATGCACTGCCTTCCCTACTTGTTAATTACTCTCTTTCCTTACTTGTGGAGAGAGAGAGAGAGAGAGAGAGAGAGAGAGAGAGAGAGAGAGAGAGAGAGGAAAGGTGAAAAGGAGGGAAGGAAAGGGGAAAGGAGAGAAACAGACAGAGAAAGGGTAGGAGAAAAGGTGAAAAGAGGGAGGGAAAGAGAAAAAAGAGGGAAGGAGAAAAGAAGAGAGGGAAAGAGAAAAAAGAAAGGGAGGGGGAAAGGGGAAAAGAGAGAGAGAGACAAAGGAGAGGAAGAAAGACAGAAGGAGTAGAAAAAAAGGGGGGGGGAGGGAAAAAGAGCGAAGAAGAAAAAAAGACAACAAGAGTAGATGTTTCGTGAGACAGTGATAAAATGATAGATATGATTCAGTGAGATTTGGACAAGGAATATATGTGGTTGATGATCATTCTCTCTCTCTCTCTCTCTCTCTCATTGCTCTTTCCTTCGCTATTTATTTCCTGTATTCAATGATGTTGGAGAGGATGGACTCAAATATACGTTTCTCCACACACACACACACACACACACACACACACACACACACACACACACACACACACACACACACAATCCGGATATGATTCAGTGTCCTTCAGAGGGAAAAAAAATAAAACACACACACACACACACCAGCTAGTCAGTCATAACCCTTCTCTCCCACCATTACTGCCATTTTCCCCTGCCACTCCACGCCACCCTCCCCCATGTTCTCACCTTGTTACCTGGAGCATGAGGGAACTTGGAGAGGTTAGGTGTTTGTTAAGACAGACACACAATCCCTGAGTCTGCCTCTCGCGTCACTACATAACACAACACACACAGACATAAACTATCTATGTATATTCTAGCTAGCAGACAGATAGATAGACAGACGGACAGACAGACACAGAGGTAAATAGACAGACAGATAGACAGACAAACAGACAGACAGATAAACAGAAAGGAAGTCAAGTCAACACCATTCCCTCCGTCAGTCATATTCCCTTCTTCTACTTCCTTATCCCATAACGTAAGAAAGAAGCTAAGATTTTCGTCATTCTTCTGTTTATTTCGTCTAGCTCAGTGGCAGGGTAAGATAATGCTACTACATTCTTTCCATCGCACTTCTTCGTGACTAGCATCAAATTCTAGTGTTAATCAAATTGTTACATCTCAGTAGTCATGATGGAGATTATTATTTTTGGCTAAGAGTAAAGAGATTAGAGCGGTTAGATCTAAAGAGTGAATGTGTGTGTGTGTGTGTGTGTGTGTGTGTGTGTGTGTGTGTGTGTGTGTGTGTGTGTGTGTGTGTGTGTGTGTGTGTGTGTGTGTGTGTGAGAGAGAGAGAGAGACGTCGAGTAAATCAAATCACCAGCCTCAACCTTAAAAACAGAGAATCATCATCATCATCATCATCATTATCATCACCACCACCACCACCACCACCATCATCATCATCATCATCATCACCTTCTCCACCATCATCATCATCATCATACTACCACCACCATCATCATCACAATCATCATCATCATTACCACCACCACCACCACCACAACCACCACCAAAATCATCACCATCATCATCACGACTTTTACCACCACCATCATCACCATCAATCATCATCATCATCATCATCACAGCCATCCTCACCACCACCACCACCACCACCAATAATAAAATTCGTCATCTCATTTTTTCATAGTCTCAATGGCGGAAAAAAAATTAAAAAGAAAAAATGTATGTGGATTTGGGTCTTTGATGGACTTCCGGTGAGTCAAAAAAAAAAAAAGCTTACCTGGGCTATAAGGCTGATTGATAAAATGTGGTAAAATCAGCGATGAATTATGGGAAAGAACGAATTATATTTAAAAAAAATGTGGCACAGAGTCGCATAGCAAGAGAATATTTTTTTTTGTATTAATATTATTATGGTTATCTATATCATTATTATTATTATTATTAGTATTATTATTATTATTGTCATTATTATTACTATCATTATCCTCATAATTATCATTAGCCTCATCATCAGTTATTATAATCACCACTATCACTACCATCATCATTATCATTATTTTTATCGTTACCATCATCATCGTCATCATCATTATCATTATCATCATCATCACCACCATCATTATCACCATCATTAGGCTTATCATCATCACCATCACCATCATTATCGTCATCATTATCACCACCATCATCATCACCATCATTATCACTACCATGAAACTTACATATGCCTTGAATTGTTGTTGTTTTTCTTAATTATTGTTGTTGTTGTGGGCTTATCCAAACGTAAACTCGGTGCACTGCAGGCTAAAATCAACCCCCCACCCTCCTTTCGGGGGATAGGGAGGGAGATCAAGCGTGTATAACCAGACAGCTCCACCACCCAGCTATATCAGTGCCACCAAGTGAAGGCGTCCCTCTCCACCATCAATAAACCACCCAAATATCTCCATGGCAATGGAAAAAAGTGAGCATTGACTAAAAAAAAAAAAAAAAAAAAAAAAGGATATATTCAGAAAAATTCCAAATGATATAAATTGAATTAAACACACCTAATAAAAAAATATTGTATATTTTTATCAGGTAGTCGGATGCTGAAACACACACACACACACACACACACACACACACACACACACACACACACACACACACACACACACACGCGCGCGCACACACGCGCGCGCGCGCAATTTAACATCAACAAACGAGCTTTGCAATCAACAGATAAAATAAGTACCATGTGAAGCTTTGGCATCAAAGAATTTACTGTATGCTAAATGAGAGAGTATTATTGACAGAGAAAGAGAGGAGGGAAAGATAGAGAGGAATATTTCGTGTAAAAAGGTTGAGAGAAATAAATCCTTAAATAGGAAGACGTGTGAAAAAGTGAAAAAAAATTTGGAGGGAAAGACAGGGAGGAGTATCTAGTGGGAAAGAAATTGGGAGGAGTATGAAAAACAGTGAAAAAAGATGAGGAGTATGGAAGAGGAGAAAGATAGGGAGGAGTATGGAAAAGAGAAATATAGGGAAGAGTATGGAAAACTGAGACATAGGGAGAAGTATGGGAAAAAAAAAAGATAGGGAGAAGTATGGAAAACAGAGAGATAGAGAGAAGTATGGAAAAGAGAAAGATAAGGAGGAGAATGGAAAAGAGAAAGATAGGGAGGAATATAGATAGAGAAGAAAGAGAGGGAGGAGTATGGAAAATAGGAGAAAGAGAGGGAGGAGTATGGAAAATAGGAGAAAGAGAGGAAGGAGTATGGAAAAGAGGAGAAAGAGAGGGAGGAGTATGGAAAATAGGAGAAAGAGAGGGAGGAATATGGAAAATAGGAGAAACAGAGGGAGGAGTATGGAAAAGAGGAGAAAGAGAGGGAGGAATATAGATAGAGAAGAAATGTAGGGAGGAGTATGAAAACGAGAAAGACAGGCAGGAGTATGAAAAAGAGAAAGATAGGCAGAAGTATCAGTGGGAAAAAGATAGGGTGGAAAAGAACGGCAATAGCAATAAATAAAATTTAAAAAATAAAACACGGTACAAACCCCCAAATGGAAAAAGTAAATAAAAAAATAATACCTAATAAAAAAGCAAAAAAAGTACATATAAAATTTTGATATGAATAAAAATGGGCAAGAAACGAAAAATTATACACTAGAGAAGCGAAAAATTATACACCAGAAAAACGAAAAATGATATATATATAAAAACGAAAAATCATACATCACAATCGAAAAATTATACATCAAAGAACCAAAAAATTATACATCAGAAAAACGAAAAATTATACACCAGAGAAGCGAAAAATTACACCACCAAAAAACATTTAAACATTTAGAATAATATTAACAAAAGTGAATGAGCTCAAAATACTACTGAAATGAAAAAAAAATGTTAATAACATACGAAGGTGCCTCTCTCTCTCTCTCTCTCTCTCTCTCTCTCTCTCTCTCTCTCTCTCTCTCTCTCTCTCATATTTGGAGTGCTCTACTAAGACAAAAAATCGTCTGGTGGCCACATGAGTAAAAATAAAAAAAAAAATAAAAAAAAGTGTATAGAATAAAGGAAAGAAAAAAGTATGAAAAAAGAAAATAAGAATAGGTACCGTACAAAAAATAAAAACAAAAAAAGTATATGGGAAACAAAAAAAGTGATGGTACTAAATATGAAAAAAATCAAAAGAATACAAACTAATAATCCTCCAAAATAAAACAAATACAAAAATACCAAAAAATCCATAAAAATATATTAACATCCTAAAATGCAAATATGATCCACAGTAAAAAATAAAAATAAATAAATAAAAAATGAAAATCCAGCCCAAAAATACCCAGGTAAATAAATCGCAATATTAATAAAGGGAGGATCAGTAACAGGCCAACGCCATTAATAACCCAGACGAAATTACCAACAATAACATCAATAACAAGGACGAATAACTGGGCCAATTCCATTCTGCTCCCCCCTCCCCCTTCCCTTATAGTCTCCCCTACCCAATGCCCTCCTCTGACCCCTCCCCCCCCCGCCCTTCTCTTCATCCCCTGTGTCTCCGTGTTTTTATTTCCCTCATCCCATTCATCCCCTCCCCCACCCCCACCCACTCCATTATATCGTACTCCCCCACCCCCCACCCTACCCCATCCCCCTGTTTCCCTCCAGTGTTTGCAGCCTCCCCTCCCCCACCCCTCCCCCCTTACCACGGCCTGCAGCCTCTTATCGCCCTCCTTCTCTGTGTGAAAGTGTTTACATCCCCCACCCCCTCTCCCACCCCTCCCCCATACTCCCACCCCCTCCCCTCGACCCCTACCAACTCCATTCCCCACACTCCAACCCTTCCCTCTATCAGTGTTTGCATTTCTCACCACATACACACACACACACACACACACACACACGTCCCCCCTCCTCTATCAGCACTTCCACCCCCAACACACCCCTTTCCCGTGTGCCAGTGGTCAGCTATCATGGGTTGGGGCAGCTGACTAATTGCCACAACACAATACGCCAGCCTCCCTCATATACACTCACTTTTTCCACCATATATCCATTTGTGGGGATGCGCTGAAAAAGTGTTCATTCATTTATTTTACAACGGTACATACGGTACATATGTAATAGGAAGATTGTTGGATGTGAGAGTTCTGAGAGGGGAGGGTGGAGGTATGTCTGACCACTACCTGGTGGAGGGAAAGTTAAGAGTAGGTAAGAGATGGGTGAGAGCTAGGAGGGTTAGGTGTGGCAGGGAGGTTTTGAAAGTGAGTGAGTTGGATAAAAGAGAGAAAAAGATAGAGTATCAGGAGAAATTGAAAGATGAGTGGAACGCAGTGAAAGATCGGGAAAATGGCAGTGTGGAGGAGGAATGACAGTTGTTTAAGAGTGCTGTGGTGGGGCATGCAGAAGAGGTGTGTGGTGTGAGACGTGTGGGTGGTGGTGTAAGAAAAGGAAGTGAATGGTGGTGCGAGGAAGTAAGTATGGCTGTGGCTGAGAAGAGACGGGCATATGAAGTGTGGCTGCAGAGGAAGGATGAGATGTCATATGAAAGGTATAAGGAAAAGAGGAATAGAGCGAGAAGGGCTGTGCGTGATGCTAAAGTGGCAGCAGATGAGAGGTGGGGTAGGCGGCTGACAGAGAATTTTCAACAGAATAAGAAAATGTTTTGGAAGGAGGTGAAAAGGGTGCGAAAGGGAGAGTCTGGGAAGGAAGAACGAGTAAAAGCAGAGGATGGAAGGATGTTAATTGAGATGGATGCAGTAAGGAAGAGATGGGCAGAGTATTTTGAAAGATTGTTAAATGTAGAGGAGGAAAGGGTGGCTGAGATTGTGGCGGATGGAAGGGTGCAAGGAATAAATGTGTTGGGAGAGTTGAATGATTCTTTGATCACGAAGGAAGAAGTGGAGAAGGCAGTAAAGGATATGAAAACAGGGAAAGCTGCAGGTATGGATGGGTGTGCTGTGGAGTGCCTGAAGGGTGGTGGAGTGACTATTGTTGAATGGTTAGTAAGATTGTTGAATGTGTGCTTTGAGAAAGGTATGGTGCCAATTGACTGGGCAAGTGCTTGTGTGGTCCCATTGTATAAAGGCAAGGGTGATAAGTATGAATGTACTAGCTTTAGGGGTATAAGTCTGTTGAGTGTTGTAGGTAAAGTGTATGGTAGAGTGTTAATTATGAGAGTTAGAGAGGGTACAGAGGGAGTGATTAGTGATGAGCAGTGTGGCTTTAGGAGAGGGAGGGGATGCGTTGATCAGGTGTTTGCTGTGAGACAAGTGTGTGAAAAGTATTTAGCGAAAGGCAAGGATGTGTTTTGGGCATTTATGGACTTAGAGAAAGCGTATGATAGAATTGATAGGGAGGCTTTGTGGACTGTTTTAAGATTGTATGGACTTGATGGTAGGTTACTAAAAGGGGTGAAAAGTTTTTATGTAAATAGTAGAGCGTGTGTAAGAGTGGGAAATGCTGTGAATGATTGGTTTCCCGTGAGAGTGGGGCTGCGACAGGGATGTGATGTCGCCTTGGTTGTTTAATATTTACATGGATGGTGTTGTAAGGGAGGTGAATGCAAGAGTTTTAGGTGGTCTGAGTCTGGTAAATGTTGATGGAGGAGAGTGGAATCTGAAGCAGCTGCTGTTTGCAGATGATACTGCACTGGTGACTGATTCAGAGGAGAGATTGAGACAGTTGGTAGAGGAGTTTGGAAGGGTGTGTGAAAGGAGGAAATTGAAAGTAAATGAAAATAAGAGTAAAGTGATGAAGTGTACGAGGTTGATAGATGGTAGGGGGATGAATATAGTTTTGAATGGTGAGTTGCTTGAGGAGGTAGATTGTTTTAAATATCTAGGGTCACATGTTGCTGTGGATGGAAGAATAGATGCAGAAGTGAAGTTTAGAATAAATGAAGTAGGAAAGGTGCTGGGAGGAATGAAAAAAGTGTTTAAATGTCGTTCGCTTAGAATGGATGTAAAGAGAAGGCTGTATGAGGGTGTTGTGGTACCGACTGCATTATATGGGGCTGAAACATGGAATGTGGGTGTAGCAGAGAGGAAAAGTTTGAATGTAATGGAGATGAGATGTCTGAGGAGTATGTGTGGAGTGACGCGTATGGATCGAGTGCGAAATGATGAAGTGCGAAGGAGAACTGGAGTTGTTCGGGAGATGGCTGGTAGAGCTGAGCAGAGGGTGTTGCGATGGTTTGGGCATATGGAGAGAATGGATAATGAACGATTGGTGAAAAAGATAACTAGATCTGATGTGAGAGGTGTAAGGCTGAGAGGGAGACCACGAATAGGATGGATGGACAGTGTGAAGAGAGCGCTGGATGCGAGAGGGATGTCTGTTGAGCAAGGAAGAGTGACTGTGCGTGACAGAAATAAATGGAGAGAAATTGTGAATGAATAAGTGATGACGCAGCCCTGAGGGGATATTCTCCCGCATTTGGTCTGATCAGCTAGTCAGGTTAGGTGCGGGTAAGGGGATGGGTCTGTTATGATGTAGCAGGGGTAAACCAGTTCTGCTGTCGGGCCCTGCTGCGGATGTCACTGATTGCATTGCGCAGTTGACCCTTGTGCGGTGTGATGCGGTGAGGATCTGTCCGTTCTCCCCCTTTGGGGCTAAGATGCGAATGAATGTGTTTGAATGGATGAGTAAATGGAGAGTGAGTCGTCCTGTCTCGGCTACCTCCCTTTCCTTGGGGGAAGCAGCCTAGGTATATAGATAGATAGACATACGGTACCTACACAGACGCACGTACATGCATACATACATACTGTACATACATACATCCACACACACACATACATACTACATACAGTACATTCATACATCCACACACATATACATACACACATACACAGCCAATATTGATACATCATGGTGTCAAGCAGAGGGATGTGATGATGGTGGACTGGTGTTTTTGTGGCCGTGAGTTCGATCCTACATACGGCAGGGAAAATAATCTCGTGGTAATCTATTCAGGATTCCAGGGGCTTGAATGGTGAGTAAATGAGTGTGTGTCCCATTTACTTAAGTGGGTTTTATTCAGTTCTCCTTCTATCAGGCTCTTTTCTTGCTCATCCTATCCATATGTGGGAAATGAGGTCTGGGTGGTGGTGGTGGTGGTGATGGAGTACAGAAGCCTGCGCACACGATCATATACTGTACATACATTAAATAACTACAGGTATATACACACATATACACATGACATGTATTTTTCTCCATATAAATACGCAGATACACAGAGGTACACAAATATATAGATACAGACAGACACACATACAGACACACACAGATACAAATACACACACAAATACACAGATAAACAGATACACAGATACATAGATAAATCCAATACACAGACACACAGATATAGAGATACACAGACACAGACAGACATAGTATATATACAGCTTTGGTTAACAGCTCTTTTAAATGGTTTCAAACATTTTAAGATTAATTAAACTTTGCTCAATTAAATAGTAAGCATTTTTAGGTGGGCGGGATTCTTAGCTTAATAGTGCAGAATCCAGGGAGTGTAAACGGATTAATGACCACGTCTTGCCATGGAAAATAGGTCCATATAATACAGACAGACATACACATATACACAAACACATACATACATACATGCATACACAAACAAGCATACATATACACAAACACACACACACACACACACAAACAAAGCCATATCAGATCGTAATTAGTAAATAAATCTCGCATTTTTACCAATTTTCATATAATAGCGCTGTGAAAGAAGGATGAGAGAGAGAGAGAGAGAGAGAGAACCACGTATTATAACATTCATTTCACACATAAAACACACATCACCCTATATATATTCCACTACATATACATTCACATCATATCCACATCCACTCCAAATATATATATATATGAAACTCTCCCTTTATATATACACACCCTATACACATTCATATATATTAACCCGTGACCTCACAAAAGCAAATATTCAACACTCACTCATGTATATATATTACCTGCTCTCTCTCTCTCTCTCTCTCTCTCTCTCTCTCTCTCTCTCTCTCTCTCTCTGACATGCTTTGGTTATACAGCATTGCTCATACCGTCTCCCTCTCTTTTCCATTCTCCCTCCACTTTCCTTGACTCTCCCTCTCTCTCTCTCTGACATGCTTTGGTTATACAGTATTTCTCTTGCCATTTCCTTCTCTTTTCCATTCTCCCTCCATTTTCGTTGACTCTCTCTCTCTCTCTCTCTCTCTCTGACATGCTTTGGTTATACAGTATTTCTCTTACCATTTCCTTCTCTTTTCCATTCTCCCTCCATTTTCGTTGTGTTCTCTCTCTCTCTCTCTCTCTCTCTCTCTCTCTCTCTCTCTCTCTCTCTCTCTCTCTCAAACGCACGAGTATCCAGTGGCTGATTACTCTGGCAGACCGGATGTGTGTGTGTGTGTGTGTGTGTGTGTGTGTGTGTGTGTGTGTGTGTGTACTCTTATCTATGTGAACTCTTTAATTCAATAATGATTAGGGAAGAGAGCTGATCTGAAG
>NC_136995.1:15488204-15490704 GCF_032717465.1 Coenobita brevimanus
CCCTTATTTCACCACACTTCACTACATCTCACTCAAATCACACCCTATCCTCAGCTCACGACACTCATATACTCTGCTCACCACGCCTCACTCCCTAAGCTCACTAGTCTCACATTTTCAGCTCATTTCAGCCATATTCTCAGCTCATCACAGTCATTTTCTCAGCTCAGTCATGTCAAATTCTTGGCTCAGTGTGTTATTCTCATTTCAGTACCACATTCTCACCTCACCATCCCCTCATTCAATTTACCACACCAACCCCCTACCTAACCTAACCACACCACATCACTCTAGCTCACCACACCACATCACTACCTCACCACAACACGTCACTACCTCACCACACAACATCACTACCTCACCACACCACATCACTACCTCACCACACCACATCACTACCTCACCACACCACATCACTACCTCACCACACCACATCACTACCTCACCACAACACGTCACTACCTCACCACACAACATCACTACCTCACCACACCACATCACTACCTCACCACACCACATCACTCTAGCTCACCACACATCACTACCTCAGCACAACACGTTACTACCTCACCACACCACATCACTACCTCACGTCACTACCTCACCACACAACATCACTACCTCACCACACCACATCACTACCTCACCACACCACATCACTACCTCACCACACCACATCACTACCTCACCACACCACATCACTACCTCACCACAACACGTCACTACCTCACCACACAACATCACTACCTCACCACACCACATCACTACCTCACCACACCACATCACTCTAGCTCACCACACATCACTACCTCAGCACAACACGTTACTACCTCACCACACCACATCACTACCTCACCACACCATTACCTCACCACACCACATCACTATCTCACCACACCACATCACAACTTCACCACACCACATCCCACCCCCTCAATCATACCTATCTTGCACTGACGCCTTCACGCGGTGGCACAGGTTATACGAACGTCCCTCGGCTCCGTCCCTATCCCCCTCAAGGAGAGGGGTGGAGGGGAGAAAGAGAAGAGCAATTTCATCCTGCAGTCTACTTGGTTCAAATGCGACTGGAATAACAAGAACAAGAAGAACAAGAACAACACCAACAACAGCATCTTCTGATAAATTACCAATATGCCGGGAATCGAACCCGGGACACTCAGGTGAGAGCCAGGCAGCATACCACTACACCACGACCAGGTAAAAGTTAACTCACGTTGTCACAATCTTGTAACCAACGTCCCTCCGCCCCCACTGTGGGCATGAAGAGGATGAGTTAACCCCCTGGCACTCGGGCAAGTAGATGCTTTTAATCTATCCCAAACACTTACGGCAAGATTGACACAACGTGAGTTACCTTTTACCTGGTCGTGGTGTAGTGGTATGCTGCCTAGCTCTCACCTGAGAGTCCCGGGTTCGATTCCCGGCATATTGGTAATTTCTCGGATGATTTTTCCTGTGTACAGTACAGGTTTCTCTCAACAACAGCATCTCTTATCTCCAGCTGTCACATATCGGTACACTGAATTACTGTATATTATTATTTTTTTATTTTCTTATCTCATTACAGCGCGCGCGCACACACACACACACACACACACACACCTCACTTCACACCTCTCATCTACATACATCTCTCAGTTAAACCACACCTGTCACCACACCACAGCACACCACACCACGCCACACCACACCATATCACACCACTCTTTCATCACACCCCTCGCCTCAGTACCACAGCAAGTGACCACACTGTGTATGGGTGTGAGAGCGTGAAGGAAGTGTTTGCAGAGAGAGAGAGACAGAGACAGAGAGAGAATGTGTGTGTGTGTGTGTGTGTGTGTGTGTGTGTGTGTGTGTGTGTGTGTGTGTGTGTTGGCAGGTACACATTACACTAAAAACAGCAACACTAAACATTCTTAGATCGAAATTTATATGACTAATGTTAACAACTGACCTATCTTAAATCTCCTTAAGAGGGATAATACCAGCTAATCACAAGACCCGCTGGTATATCGTAGAAATACCCCTGTTAATACAACCACACCAGTCCTGAATGAGAGAGCCCTGGCATGTATTTAATATGGACGGTGGGTTTTAGCGCCGAAGTGGTGACATGTGAAGGAGTAGAGAGAGTACGACGAAATGAGACAAAGAGGCAGACAGAAAGACATAATACAGCTAAACACACAGACAGCTTACAAAAGGACACACACACACACACACACACACACACACACACACAGTTTAACCATACATACAAACAAATAGCTAAACTGACAGGCACAGACAGCTACACACAAACAGACAGACAGACAAAAACGCTCACAGGCAAGAGAAAAAGTAAAAAACAAGAAAAATAAAAAACACAAACATAAAACCATATAAACAATTAAGGACGTAAACAGGAAGTAAACAAACCTGGTCGAAAGAGGTAAAAAAAAATAAAGATAAATAGAGTGGGAAAAGAAAAAACTGAGGA
>NC_136995.1:15495704-15575704 GCF_032717465.1 Coenobita brevimanus
ATAATAATAATGATGATGATGATGATGATGATGATAATAATACTGTAATAATAATAACAATAATAATAATTAGTAAAAAAAATAACACAAGAGAATACTGGGCTTATACACGCAATAATTCCCCAAGAGGATAATACTGACGTTTAATGCTCAGGATAACTCGCTAAGGCACAGGCGCTTAGTACTTCCACCTCCCAAGACGTGGAGAATACGTGTCTACGGGTGGTACAGTGTGGTACAAAAAGCTGGTATCAATTAGGGAGGAAGTGGAAGGAGGAGACAGAAGGGGTAGGAGGAGGAGGAGGAGGAAAGGTGAAAGAAGAGGGAGGAGGAGGAAAGGAGAAAGAAGAGGGAGAAGGTGGGAGAAGGGAGAAAGAAGAGAGAGAAGGAGGAAAGGAGGGAGAGAGAGAGAGAGAGAGAGAGAGAGAGAGAGAGAGAGAGAGGAGGTGGAGGGAAGGAGAGAGAGAGAGAGAGAGAGAGAAGGAAAGAAAGAGGAGGGAGGAGGTGGAGGAAAGGAGAAGGAAGAGAGAGGAGGTGGAGGAAAGGAGAAAGAAGAGAAGGAGGAAAGGAGAAAGAAGAGATAGGAGGAGTAGAAAGAAGAGATAGGAGGAGTAGAAAGAAGAGATAGGAGGAGTAGAAAGAAGAGATAGGAGGAGTAGAAAGAAGAGGAAGAGAAAGAGGAAGAGGAGGTGTAGGAGGAAGAGGGTTGGATAGGTAATAGTATAATGAGAACAGTATACTGAAGAAAGGGTAGTAGTAGTAGTAGTAGTAGTAGTAGTAGTAGTAGTAGTAGCAGTAGCAGCGGTTGTAGTAGTAGTAGTTAAAATCCATGGCTCATCTAAACGTGAACCCAGTGGACTGCAGGCTTAAGTTCCCCTCCTGCAGTCCACCATCGTCCTTTTTGGGGATAGGAAAGTACAGTAGGTAGGGGACGTGTGTATAACCAGGCAGTGGATCCGCCTGGTTAGATCGGTGCCACCACGTGAAGGAGTCCCTCTCCACAACAAGGAAAGGATTAAATTTCGTCACCTCAGAATAATATTAATAATAATAATAATAATAATAATAATAATAATAACGATAATAATAAGAATAATAATAATATTACCGTAATAATAATAATAATAATAATAATAATGATAATAATGAGAATGATAATAATAATATTACCGTAATAACAAGTGATAATAATAATAATAATAATAATAATAATAATAAATACATTACAAATAAAAAATTCAAAACTGTCTAACTACCTACCTACCTACCTGCACACCAACCTAACTAAACACCAACCTACCTACCTACCTACCTACCAACCAACCTAAGTAAATAAATAAACAGGTTACCATAATCTATTCAATTTTAAAGGATAGATGACCTGCTTACCCCCTTGGTGGCTAATACAAATTCGAAAACTACCCCAGATAGATAGATAGATAGATGGATAGACTGGATAGAGACATAGATGGAGATATAGATATATAGATAGACAGATAGATGGACAGATAGATAAATAGAAAGATAGACAGAGGGATACATAGGTACATAGATAGACAGATAGATACATAGATAAATAGACAGACAGACAGATAAACAACAGAACTAATATAATAAAGAAATACCTTCCAAATAACAAAGCCATAGAAATATCAGATACGAAAATTTACCAAGAGAATCGAAAAAAGGACCAAAAAATTAATAATAAATTAAATAAGAAAGTTTCCAGTCTTCAAGATGGTCTACGAATGACTGGCCGGAAGTAGTTTAAGAAAGAAAAATAAAAGCAAGATTAGATGAGGAAATAAAAAGAGGAAACAAGAGGAAAACGAGGATTATGTGGGATACTGAGGAGGAGGAGGAGGAAGTGAGGAAGAAAGAAGGAGGTTAGGGGAGGGAGAGGAGAGAGGACGCAGAAGAGGAAGGAGGAGGCAGAGGAGGAGGGGGAAGTAGAAGCGGAGGAAGGGAGGACTGAAGGGTGGAGGGACGACAAGGAGTTCAAAGGAGTACAAAGGAAAGTTAAGGAAAGGAAGAGATATAAAGGAAGGAAGGTAAGGGAAGAAGAAGGAGGGGAGGCAGGGTGGGAGAGGAAAAGGGGGGAGAGGGAGAGGGGAAAAGAGGAGAGAGAGATGGAGTGAGGAGGAAAGAAAGGACAGGAGTGGGAAGAGAGGAGGGAGGGGAATTTTGAATTTGACCCCGTAGGGCTAGTTTATTGGACACCCCTTCCTCATCCTGTGAGGAGGCAGCGTCAGTAGATGATGACTACATGGGTGGCCAATAAAGGAGGAGTTATCTCATTGAGATTCCTCCCAGCTAGTTGTAAGAGTAACTTGGGCTAGAATTTACATGTTACTATAGTACACATAATTACAAAGATTATAAAATAAAAAGGACATATTGGCATAAGTGTTTGTGACAAATGGTAATGTGTATATATGGCCTACTTAATATATATATTTACACAATACATACAGCATATAGTGATGCTTCATAGGTATAGGAAGAGGGAGAGAGAACTGGGGAGAGGAAGGAGAAGGGTGGAGGGGGAGGTAAATTGGAGGGGAGAAGGTGGATTTGAGCTGAAGAAAAACAAATAGCGGGCGGATCCAGGGTTCGGGTGGGGAGAGAGAGAGAGAGAGAGAGAGAGAGTGAGGAGGAAAAAAGGGCAAGAGGGGAGGGGGGGGAGGAGAGAGAGAGAGAGAGAGAGGGATGTACGTCCTCAGTTCACGCACATTACTGTTTTTGTGTGCACATTTGACCTCGTGTACGTGTAGGTCTTTGTACAGCGCGAGCGTGTGTGTATGTTTTGTGTATGTTCATGCCTGTTGTGTACGAATGTCTAACGTTTGACGTAACCACGTGTGTGTGTGTGTGTGTGTGTGTGTGTGTGTGTGTGTGTGTGTGTGTGTGTGTGTGTGTATGAAGGTTAGCATGTACGTGTGTGTGTGTGTGTGTGTGTGTGTGTGTGTGTGTGTGTGTGTGTGTGTGTATGAAGGTTAGCATGTACGTGTGTGTGTGTGTGTGTGTGTGTGTGAAGGTAAGCATGTACGTGTGTGCGTGGGCCAGCAATTAGACACAACACAGAAGGAAATTGAAGAAGATTATCCTGGGAGTCACAAAGGCTGAGGAAATTACGGGGAGGGGAGGGGAGGGGAGGGAGGAGAAAAGTATGAGGATTGGAGTGGGAAGGGGGGAGAGAGAATGGAGGCAGAAAGGAGGGTAAGGGGAGGGAGGGAAAAGGGAGGGTTGGGGAAAGGGGAAGAAAAGTATGGGGATTGGAGCGGAAATGGAGGGAAAGAGAAGGAAAAGGGGAGAAAGAGGGAGGGGGGGGGAAGAAACGTAACAGGGGTTTGGGAAGGGAGGGGAAATGGTAAAGTATGACAGCATATGAGAGAGGGGAGGGGGTGGGGGAGGGGAGAGGGGGGGAGGGAAAGTGTGAGTCAAAGGAAGGGGAAGTGAGAAAGGAAGAGAGGGAAGGAGAGCAGGAAAGTCTGGGTGGAGTGGAAAGAAGGGAGGGGGAGGGGGAGGGGGAGGAGAAGGGGGAGGGGGAGGGAGGGAAAATATAAGTCTAGGAGGAAGTGGGAAGGGTAGGGAAGAGGGGGAAATAGGGGGAGTGGGAGGGGGAGGAATGGTATGTGCGTTTGGGAAAGAGAGGGAGGAAAGAGGGGAAAAGGAAGGGAGAGAACGTGGCGAAAGAGGCAGGGATGGGGAGAGGGGAAGGGGAAGGACTGATAAAGGAGGGAGAAGGAAGGAAAGGGAGGATAAGGGAAGGAAAGGGAGGATGAGGGAAGGAAAGGGGGGAGGAAGGAAGGAAAGGGGGGAGGAAGGAAGGAAAGGGGAGAGGAGGGAAGGATGAAGAGGAGGCGGAAATAGTGTGAAGGTGGGGAGGAAAACAGGGGAGGGCTGAGGAGGAGGTGAAAGAATCTGAGGACCGTGAGTGGGGAGGAAAGGAAGGGAGACGAAAAAGAGGAGGAGGAAAAGAGTATGAAGGAAAAGAGGAAGAGAGACGGCAGGAAAGAATGGTAGAAGAGCAGAGGATGAAAGAGAGGTATACGGAGGAGGAGGAGATGGTGACGAGAGATTAGGGGAGGGGAGAAGGGAGAGGGTGAGGAAATGGGGAGAAAGGGAGGAACGTTTTAGGGGAGGAGGAGGAGCAGGTAAAGAATAGATGAAGAGGGGGAGGGAGGAAGAGGGGGAGGGGAGGAGAGGGAGAAGACTTGAGGACGCCGAACTGAAGATTGAAAGAGGAAAAAAAAGGCCACGAAAAAGAGAAGAGAGGAAGACAAAAAAAATAAAAAGGAAAAAGAAGAAGAAGAGGAGGAGAAGGAGGAGGTGGAGGAAAAAGATTTACTGTGCATCTTGAAGGAATTAAACTGTGAGAGAGAGAGAGAGAGAGAGAGTTAATTATATCCTGACAAAGAAGAATCTGGGGAGACTTAAGATTTAGCCATTTTTCACCTTAAGATTTAGACATTTTTATCAAGATTTAACCATTTTTCTTAAGTTCTATTTCCTTTCTCTCTCTCTCTCTCTCCCTCTCTCTCTCTCTCTCTCTCTCTCTCTCTCTCTCCTCTGCTAGTTAATATTTCTAAGTTTATTTTCACCTTGCTAGCTAATATTCCTAAGCTGAGAGGCATGGTCGATTTTCTCTCTTCTCTGTTAGTTAATATTCCTAAGCTTATTTTCACCTTGCTAGCTAATAATCCTAAGCTGAGAGAGGCTTGGTACTATTCTTTCTTGCTCTCCTCTGCTAGTTAATATTTCTAAGCTTTTAACTTTGCCAGCTAATAGTCCCAAGCTGAGAGAGGTCTGGTATATTTCTTTGCCTGTGGATCTTTTACTTTATCTCTGAACAAAATAAAGCTCCACATTTCAAAGCTGAGTGTCCCTGAACCGCCCAAAGCCCCCCCCCTCCTCTCTCTCTCTCTCTCTCTTATTAATTTTTTCTCTATCTTATTTCTCCTATTTCCTTATCTACACTTGTCGTTTTACATCACCTCTCTCTCTCTCTCTCTCTCTCTCTCTCTCTCTCTCTCTCTCTCATTTTTCCCATCAACATCATTCACTCGTTTTTCCTCGATCCGTAAAATTACATATTTATTTTTAAACGGAGTAGTGGAACTGAAAATGACTAAAAAAAAAAAAAAAAAAATGTGAAATTAACTGGGGGAACCAACCATCCACTCACTTCATGTAGTCCTACTTTTAAATGACGCTACACCGAATGACAAACCAAATCCTATAACCCATAATGCCATTTACTACGCTGGGTGGTAACCATAGCAGCAAAGGACGCTATGTGGTCTCATTAACTCTCCTCCTCTTACTGACTCCCTACAACCTCTGTCTCTTCGCCGCACTGTTGCATCTTTATCTCTTTTCTATCGCTACTTTAATGGTCACTGCTCCTCTGAACTGTCTGCTTGCATTCCTCCACCTCTACGACGGGCGCGTAGCACCCGTCTGGCAGCAAACTCTCATCCCTTTTCTGTCCAACTCTCTAATGCAAGAGTTAACCGTTACTCCCAGTCTTTCATTTATGCAACAGGTCAACTCTGGAACTGTCTTCCTCTGTCTGTATTTCCTACTGCCTATGATCTCCAGTCTTTCAAACGCAGTGTGTCCAGGCATCTCAAAATGATCGGATCTTGAATTTGGATCTCTATTGTATTTTGTTTTTCTCTTGGAGGGAACTGTTACTGCGGGCTCATGGCCTTTGGTTCCTTCTTCCTCGCATTTAAAAAAAAAAAAAAAAAAAAAAAAAAAAAAGCAGGCTTAGGTGCTCCAAACGGATACGACCAGAATAGGTTTTTATTTGATGGTGGTTGGATTTTATTGCTCACATAATGCCGCTCAGGGGTGAGGGAGGTTGGTCACCCTTGTCTTAAATGTAAATACTGAGCAACTTAACCCCACGCCTTTAAGCTGCTGATGGGAAAAAAAAGAAAAAGATGAGAGATACAGTAAGTGAAAAAAAAAAAATTATTTCGTTATAACCTATCTTAAGTTGTTATAGTAGGACTCGCGCACGCTCGCGGCCGTGGCGCGGCCCGCACCTGTGTACAGTGTTGCCATGTTTTCTATACCGTTATCTCTCTCTCTCTCTCTCTCTCTCTCTCTCTCTCTCCTGGCGGGAAATGTGAGCCACCCTGAGTACTTTTGATTCTTTTATAAGTTATTTATAATTGTGCTTTCATTTGTTAATTTGGTTTTGTTATATTTAGTAGTAGATGGAGTGTCAAAGTTACTGTCTGCTGAGAGGTTTGTTACGTTACTGATTCATACACCCCGACGTAGTGGTCCAGGGGGGAGGGGAAGTGTGAAGGGGGATTTGACCTGAGACACCCAGGAGGGAGTAAGAAGGGAGGAGAGGGGAAGAGGGGGCTGGATTCACCTACCACGTGGTCAGTATTAGAAGAGAGAGAGAGAGAGAGAGAGAGAGAGAGAGAGAGAGAGAGAGAGAGAGAGAGAGAGAGATCAATAGGAACAATGTATATCAGTGTGTGCAGTATGTACAAAGGAACAAATGAATACAAAGAAGGCAGTGACAGACCTCTCTCTCTCTCTCCCCCCTCCCCCCCTCTCTCTCTCTCTCTCTCTCTCCTGGCGGGAAATGTGAGCCACCCTGAGTACTTTTGATTCTTTTATAAGTTATTTATAATTGTGCTTTCATTTGTTAATTTGGTTTTGTTATATTAAGTGATGCCGACAATGCAATCAATGCATGCCTCTCTCTCTCTCTCCCTCTCCCTCTCCCTCTCTCTCTCTCTCTCTTGGGACATTGAATCTCCTCATTCTCCCTTGGGACATTTATTTTAGGCCAGATGGATGTGTAAGTATTGCCACTCACAAGAATTACATGAATTATTTCTTTTACTTTGGATATTGGCATATTTCTTCTTTTTCCAGGCTCATTATCTTATATCCATAATTGTGATATTATTACCCACCCTAAAACTACGCTAAAAACCATTAAAAGTGACTACAATATCTTTTAGCAACACTGTACAATATGTGTGCCATGTTTCTGTGTTACTGTATAAATATTTTATGCATAATAAGATTACTGTTGATTCATCCATCAAAATACACAAGTGTAAGTTTTATTCATCTGAATTTATCGAATTTGTGATGCCTTGTACATAAATAGCTTCCGTTTCACATCGCAAGTTGGGGAAACGTGGCACCATTGCCCACAGGTGCTGGCCACACCCCCGCCGCAAACAGGCGGGAATCCGACTATAGAGAGAGAGAGAGAGCAGTAAAACAGCCTACGTAGATAATTATAGTGGAGGTCTAATCAGGGATAATAACAAAATGACATGAGTTTAAAATGGAACCCAGGATGATGGAACGTGACCCAGAAAAGAGACAGATAGATAGATTAATAGATAGAGAAAGAAAAAGTAGTAGTAGTAGCAGCAGCAGCAGCAGCAGCAGCAGCAGCAGCAGTAGTAGTAGTAGTAGTAGTAGTAGTAGTAGCAGTAATAATAATCTATCTATCTATCTATTGCCAGACGCCTCAATCCCGTTTGGGGTGGCCACAAACAAATCGCCTCCACGTCACCTTGTCCCCCGCCATTTCACTGCCCTGCTCCCAAATAATAATAAAAAGAAGAAGACAAAAAAAAGAAGAAGAAGAAGAACCAGAAGACCAGAACAGCCACATACTGCTCTCCACCACCAGCATACATATTTTTTTGTAACTCAAAACCCATTGGTCGACGGCCACCAAAAATATATACAGACCATGAAGGACCAAACGAACCTTCAAAGACCAATTCGTGCCTCATTTAGGTCTTGGTTTTTCGTGTATGGAAGAGCAATTGAAATGTGTTGAAAATGGGATGCCGGAAGTATCAATATAAATAGCAAAGGAACAGAAGGTTAAGGTCTATCTATCTGTCTATCTATCTTTAGCAAGACTTCCTAATCCCGGAAAGGGTGACCGCAGACAAAACGCCTCCACGTCGCTGTCACCCCCCATTTGACTGCCCTCCCCCCAACTTACTCCCCCTTCCCTTATATACCTCAAGGTTAAGGCGCCATATGTAAAATAAATAGCTTAGGAAGATGTGTTACGGTACTAAGCCTCTTAAAATTGGGGCCAAAATGTCGCGAATGAATGACCCTCGATTTTTTTTTTTTTTTTTTTTTTTTTTCACAGGTTTGGGAAATAATTTTATGGGGGATTTCCTTCCATGTTCAGGTATTTATAAGAGTCTGGAGAAAATGTGAGGTTGAAAATTTTTGGTAGCTGGAGATTTTTGGACCTGTGACCTTGAGAAGCAGGTCAAGGTCACTGAAAATGGGTCAGTGTGGTAGGGTCAAGGTGCTGTACATCCTCAATAATAATAATAATAATAATAATAATGACGGATACAAGGATCTCCAACGATATTATTAGGTGGAAATCAATAAAAATAATAATGATAAATGTTAATGATAATGATGATGATGATAGTGATTTCTGGAGGGGGATAAGTGATCTGCATTATTAAAGAGCAGTTCATCTTTAATAGCAGATGCTTTTATCCCTCCCTCATTCGGGTAATCCTCTTGTAATCAGTTAATCTCTCTCTCTCTCTCTCTCTCTCTCTCTCTCTCTCTCTCTCTCTCTCTCTCTCTCTCTCTCTCTCATATTTTCTGTCTTATTTCTATTTTCTCATCTGCACACTTCTCTCCCTCATTATATCACAGTTCTCTCTCTCTCTCTCTCTCTCTCTCTCTCTCACTCAGCCAAACTTTCCCCCTAACTCTTCCCGATTTCACTTCCATTCAGAGCTTCCTGTCTGCTCTCTGTCTGCTCATCACATCCTCTCTCTCTCTCTACCTACCCACCTATGTATCTGTCAATCTATCAATGTCATCCAGCTTTCCTACTCATACCAATTCCTCTCTCTCTCTCTCTCTCTCTCTCTCTCTCTCTCTCTCTCTCTCAATAAAATAAGCTTTTCTATCAAGACCGGATCACCTCAATTGGACGGAAAGGTTTATCTGGTCTATAATTCTAGGACTCTCTCTCTCTCTCTCTCTCACACACACACACACACACACACACACACACACATTATTTTCCCCCCAATAAAGCATCTTTCCCCATCATTACCCTTGACTGTCATTTTCCTGGCTTATTTTCCACTTTCCTTCCCAGACGAGGTTAGGTGGAGAGGTGGAGGCGTTGGAGGGGTGGAGAAATGGAGAGGGTGGAGAGGTGCAGGGGTGGAGAAATGGAGAGGGCGGAGAGGTGGAGAGGTAGAGAGACTGAGGGGGTGGAGAATTGGAGAGACGGAGAGGGTGGAGAGGTGGAAGGGGTGAAGAGAATGGATGGGGTGGAGTGGAGGTGGAGACACTGAAGGAAGGTGGAGAGATGGAGAGAATGGGAGAAAGGGTGGAGAGAATGGAGTGGAGAGACTGAAGGAAAGGGTGGAGAGGTGGAGAGAATGGAGTGGGTGGAGAGACTAGGGAAAGGGTGGAGAGACTAAGGGAAAGGGTGGAGGGACTGGAGGAAAAGGGGAGAGAGAGAGAGAGAGAGAGAGAAAGCAGGACACTATACATGAGGGAGACAGAAATACATAGATAAACTGGTAGTCAGAATGTTTGATAGACAGAAAGGTAGATAGATACAGAGGTAGACAGACACACATACAAGCATACACACAGATAGATAGACAGCTAGATAGATAGGCAAATAGATTGAAAGATAAGGAGGATGGAATAAATTAAAGAGGAGGGGTCATCACTTGCTGGGGTTTTATAGCAGAGGCTGACACTTGATAGGCTATCCCCCTCCTTCCTTCCCTCCCTCCCTCCCTCCCTCTCTCTCTCTCTCTCTCTCTCTCTCTCTCTCTCTCTCTCCTCCGTACCCCTCCACCCCCTTTAACCACAAACCGTCCCCACCTAACCACAACCAGACACCCTCTCTCCTTTCCCTTCCCTCCTCTCTCCTTTCACTTCCCCTCCCTTCCCTTCTCTCCCGTCCCTTCTCTTCCTTTCCCTTTCCTCTACCCTTTCACTTCCCTTCCCTTCCCCACTCTCCCCTTCCCTTCTTTTCCTTCCTCTCCCTCTCTCCCCTTCCCTTCTCTTCTTTCCTCTCCCTTCCCTTCACCTTTTCCTCTTCTTTTAACCCTCTCTTTTCTTTCCTGTTCCTCTCTTTCATAGTCTCTCCTTCCCTTTCCTTTCTCTCTCTTTCCTAATTTTCCTCTTCCCTGCCCTTCTCGCCTTTTCTCTCCTTTCTTCCTACCTCTCCTTCTCTTCTCCTCTTTCCTTCCCTTCTCGTCTTTTCTCTCTTTCTTTCCTTCCTCTCCTTCTCTTTTTTCCTCTTCCTCTCCCATCGCTCCTTTTCTCCTCTTTCTTTCCTTTCTTCTCCTCTCCCATCTCTCCTTTCCCCTCCCCTCTTCTCTTCTTCTCTCTTTTACTCTCTTTCCTTCCTCTCTTCTCTCTTTTTTCTCTCTTCTTCCTCTCTTCTTTTTTTCCTTCCTCACTTCTCCTCTCATTTGCTCGCTTTCCCTCCTCTCTTTCTTCTTCCCTTCCATCTCCCCTTTTCTCTCTTTCCTCTTTTCTTCTCTCTTTCCTTCCTCTCCTTCTCCCCTCTCTTTCCCTCTTTCAGTTCAGCCTTCAGGTACACTTTCATCAATCAGTCAACTTCCTTCCGTTCCACTTTTTTCCTTCCTTTCCTCACTTTTTTCCTCCAGTCTCTTAAATTTCTCTCCTTCCTCTTGTCTCCTCTCACCTCTATTCTTTCTTTTTTCCTCTTCCACATTATAACATATACTTCTTGTCACCTATTTTCCCCATTCTTTTCTTCCTTCATATGGACTTCCTCATTACTTCCTCCTCTCCCTTTCCTTATGTCTCTCCTTTCTCTTCCTTTTTCCTCACCCTTCCTTCTTCTTGTTCATTTTCCTTTGCCTCTTTCCTTTTTTCTTCTCTTTATATTCCTTCCTTTTCTCTCTCCTTCCCTTCTCGTCTCTTCTCTTACCTCGTCGCCCTCTCCTCCCTATATTCTATTCTCTATCCTTTTCCTTTTCCTCCTCCCTTCCTTCTCCTTTCTTCTCACCTCTATTCTCTCCTTTCCTCCAACCTCTCTCCTTCTCACCTCTTTCCCTCCCTCCTTCCTTCTCAACTCCCTCCCTCCTCCCTTCCTTCTCAACTCTTTCCCCTCCTCCTCTCATTCATATTTCCTTCTTACCTCTTTTTCCTCTCCTCCTCACCTCCTTCCCCTCCTCCTCACCTCTTTCCCCTCCTCCTCTTCCCTCCACTCTTCACTGCCTGGTCCATTTTCATCAATCAATCAACCGTCCTTCCGTTCGCCTTTTTCCCTCCCACTCCTCCTTCCCTTCCTTCCCTCCTTCATATCCTGCCTTTCTCCCTCCCTTCCTTCCCTCCTTCACATCCTCCCCCCTCCTGCCTCCCTCCCTTCCTTCCCTCCTTCATATCCTCCCTCCCCTCCTGCCTCCCTCCCTTCCTTCCCTCCTTCATGTCCTCCCTCCCCTCCTCCCTTCCTTCCCTCCTTCATATCCTCCCTCCCCTCCTGCCTCCCTCCCCTCCCCCCTTCCTTCATATCCTCCCTCTCTTCCCTCATTTCCTCCCTCCTCTCTTTCCTCCCTTCCCGTCTTCCTTCCTTTTCTTTCCTTCTTTTCGATTCCTTTTTCTTCCATTTTCTTCTTCATTTTCCTTACCTTCAATACGTATTCTTTCCCTTCCTGTCCTTCTTTCTTTTATTGGACTTCGTTCTAAATAACAACAATAGCAACAACAGCAGTACTACTACTACTAGTAATAATAATAATAATAATAATAATAATAACAATAATACCAAATACCGGTACGATTAACAACAGGAACAGCAATAATAATAATAATAATAATAATAATAATAATGACAGCAATAACTACAATAATAATAACAACAACGACAGCAATAACAATAATTATAACAATAAAAATAATAATAATAATAATAATAATAATAACAAATTAAACACGATACGTCGAGATCACACACATTTTTATCACGTCTTCTTTTCATTAGATTCTTCTTTTCTTTCTTTTTTTCGCTTCCGCTGTGTTGAAATTAGAGACACGCTCCTCAAAAAAAAAAGGTTCTCTTCTTTTTCCTCTTCTTCCCCTAATTCTTTTTTTCTCTTTATTCAGCTCTTATTTCCATTTTCCATCTTTATATATTTATTATTATAATTATTATTTTTATTATCATCATTTTCTGTCTACGTTTAACCATTTACCGGTACCTCTATGTATTTTTTTCTCTTTCTTCCTTCCTTTTCTCTCCTTCCTCTTCCTCTTTTCTCCCTCCTTTCTATCCTTTTCACTCCTCTTTCCTCTTACTCTTTTTCTCCTTCTTTCCTTTTTTCTCTCTCCTCCTTTCTCTTCCTCTTTTCTCGTTCCTTGTTCCCTTTTCTCTCCTCTTCCTCTTTTTCCTTCCATTTCTCTCCTCCTTCCTCCTCTTTTCTCCTTCCTTCCTTCTCTTTCTCTCCTCTTTCCACTTCTTTTTCTCCTTCCTTCCTTCCCTTTCTCTTCCTTCCTTCCATCTTTTCTTTTCTCTCCTTCCTCTTCCTCTTTCTCATTCCTCCCTCCTTTCCTTTTTCTCCTTCCTCTTCCTTTCCTTCCTATCCTCCTTCCTCTTTTTCTTCTAGTTTCCTTACTCTTTTCTTCCTCTTCCTGTTTCCCTTCCTTTATCCCTTTTCCTTGTCGTCTTTTAATTCTTGTTCTACCTCCTTTTCCTTCTTCTTTTCCACTCTTTTTTCCACGGACTCTCTCTCTCTCTCTTATTCCACTTCTCTCATATCTCCTCTCTTCCATTCTCCCCACTCCTCCTCTTCCTCTTTTTCCCTCTCTCTTCCTCCCTCGTTTCCATTATTCCACTTCTCCCCTCCTTGCTTCCCTTCCCCCCTCCCCCTCCCCCCTACCGCAACCGGAGCCGCGCAAGTTAACAACCGCAAGCTAACCGCAACTCTCTGCGCGGCGGGGCGGGGCGGAATAGGGGAAGTGAAGTGAAGGGGGAAGTGGGGGAGGGGAAGAAGGGGGGATGATGTGGAGGAGGGTAAGGTGGGGGGATGAGGTGGAGGGGTGATGGGGTGTAAGGTGTGATGTGGGAGAGGGTGAGGTGGAGGGTGTTGGGGTGAAGTGGTGGGGGTTGAGAAGGTTTGGGGTGAGGTGGGGGTAATGAGAAAAAAGTGAGGTACAAAGGGAAAGAAGGAAGAGGGGAAAGTGCCGAGGAGATGTTGGATGGGGTTAGGTGGGATGGAGTGGGGGAAGGCAGGATGGAACAGTAAGAAGTGGGGTGGTTTGGGGTTAGGTAGGGTGGAGGGGGGTTAAAACTGAAAGAGGTGGAGTGGGGAGGGTTTAGGTGGAGTAATGAAGGATTAGGAGGGAGTGAATGGATTGGGAAAGATGGGGTGGATGGTGTGGTGTGGTGTGGTGTGGCATGATAAGGTGAGGTGAGGTGAGGTGAGGTATTGTGGTGTCGCGTGGTGTGGTGTGGTGCGGTATGATGAGATGAGGTGAGGTGAGGTGAGGTGAGGTGAGGTGGTGTGGTGTGGCATGATGAGGTGAGGTGAGGTGAGGTGAGGTGAGGTATTGTGGTGTCGCGTGGTGTGGTGTGGTGTGGTGTGGTATGATGAGGTGAGGTGAGGTGAGGTGTGGTGTGGTGTGGTGTGGTGTGGTGTGGTGTGATGTGGTGTGTGGTATGGTATGGTGTGGTGTGGTGTGCTATGGTGTAGTGTAGTGTAGTGTGGTGTGGTGTGATGTGGTGTGCTATGGTGTAGTGTGGTGTGGTGTGGTGTGATGTGGTGTGCTATGGTGTGGTGTGAGATGAGATGGGGTGGAAATGAAAGAGGTGGAGTAGGGTGAAATCAAACTTGGGGAGGAGAAACGGGGTAGGGATGGGATTGAAATTGGGTGGGAGAGGATGGAAAAGAGGGAGGGGATGAGTGGGGTGGAGCTGGGTGGGGAGGAAGAATAAAAGGTTTCGTGTGGGGGGGTTACAATGAGGTAAAATTGAAATGGGGGTGGGATGGGAGGGGATAAAACAGAAAATATGTGACGGGATTAGGGTGGGTTGGGGTTAAACTAAGATGGAAAGGGAAAGATGTGTGTTGGGGTGGGGTGGGGTGAGGTGGGAAGGGGAGGGGTGTGCAGCGATGGGGCTGGATGATAAGAGCAGGGCTGGTGAGAATGAGATTGAACTTGATGGGGCGAGGTCGGAATATGGGGTTTCATGGAGCGGTGTGTGAGGTTGTATGTAAGGGGTGTACCAGAGAGGTTGAGTTGGGGTGACATAACACTAGGAGGGGTGAAGTGGGGTTAGGGAGGCATTAGGTGAAATAGAGAGAGGTTTCATGGGGTGAAGTGTTTGCAGAATGAGAGGAGAATTACTGGAAGGAATGATGAGACGAGGTTGTGGGTGAAACAGGGCTAGGAGTGGTAAGGTAGGGTGGGGTGGGGTGGGGTAAGGCTGGGTAGGTTGGGGTGGGGTAAGGCTAGGTCAAATAAAAATAGGAACAGTGAATCAAATCAGCATCAAATGGATTGGCATACAGGAGAAACAAAGGTGAAAAGCAGCAGCAGAAAAACTCTAAAAGAGGAGGTAAACAGTAAAACAGAACAGGAATAGAAGGGGGGCTAGGGCAGGGTAGGAGAGGGTTAGGGTAGGCTGGAGTAGGCTTAGATAGGCTTGTGACAGTTATAAAAGTGAATGGAACCAGAGAGAGAGAGAGGGGGGGGGGCTGCACAAGGCTTAGGTAAGGTGGGGTTGTGGTTTGAGGTTGACAGGCGAGGCGGGGGTACAGGGCTGAAAACACGTAGCCAGAGGTGTGGGGTTTGGTGGGGTGGGGAAGGAAAGGGTGGGGTTTGGAGAGACGGGGAAGGAAAAGGTTGGGTGGGATGGGAACGTTTAAGATTGGAGAATGAGGTGGGATACGCGACAGACAAAAAAATATGGGGAAGGATGAAATGGGGGGCATGTAAGAAGATGGGGAGGGGAGGTAGGTAAGAATAAATGGGGATGAAAAGAGAGGGGACTGTTAGCATGGGGAAGATAGGAGGGTGAGGAATGAACAGATATGGAAATATGGCGTAGAATGAGGAGGAATGATATGGGGTTGGAGTGGGAGAGGAAGAAGGGGAAGGAGACGGGGTGAGGGAAGGTGGAATGGGGACTGAAGTGAGGAGGAGCAGGGAGCAGAGGAGCGGGGTGAAGTGGGGAGGAGTAAAGAGGGTAGTGCTAGGATAGGATGGAACAGGATGGGAAGGAAGGAAGAGTTATATTCTAAGTGGTCTTGAAGATGTCGCAACACCTCTTCCTTGGCGACTTATCCTGCACATTACACTGGACAGGTGTTTCGGCAGGTAAGAAGGTAGGTGGGAGGGAGGAAGGGGTGAGGATTGGGTTAGGCAGAGAAGAGTTGGGCAGTGAACGAAAGGTAAATTGGTTTCTATTCTATGAGCCCAAGACGAGAGAGAGAGAGAGAGAGAGAACAGTTCTATAAGGCAATCTATGTGGTATGCAGTCTGTGAGTCTCAAATACAGACAGGAGGAGTAGGTCACCGTTACCTGTAAAGAAAATACATCTCACCTTTTCACCACACCTCTATCGTGAAAAAAAAAAAAAAAATACCTCGCCGTAGCAAGAGTGAAATGGTATAGAAGCCGACGAACTGTACCGAAAAAAAAAATAATAATAATAAAATAAATAATGAACGAGCTTGAGTGGAAGGAAATGATGTAGTGGGAAAAAGAATGAAATAATAAGGAAAATAGGGAACGGTCAGGTAGTGGAAGGGTTAACTGCTGTCTTACGGTGTGTGGGAGGGATGGCACGGAACGGAATGAAACGGTACAGGGAATGGGGGTTAAAGGGAAGGTGTGGAACAGGAGAACGCACAGGAACGGTACACAACAACACGGGGCAGAGAGTAACAAAGGAAAAATAAGGAACAACGGAACGGAACGGAATGGAATAGAATGGAATGAGGGAGGAAGTAACGAGGAAAGTAAAACAAGGAACAACGGAACGGAACAGAATATAACAGACTGGAGCTGAAAGTAAAGAGGAAGGAAAGGAAAACAAGGAACAAGGAACGGAACGGAACGGAACGAGGCAGAAAGAAGTGGATGAAATGAGAACTGAGGAACAAGGAACGGACCGGGGAAGGGAAGGAAGTAACGATGATTGAAAGGGGATGAAGGAACGGAACGGAATGAACCGGAACGAGGTGGAGCAGAAAAAATGAAGGAAAGGAAAATGAACAACAGAACGGAACGGAATGGGGCAGAAGGTAACCAAGGACAGAGAGAGAGAGAGAGAGAGAGAGAAAGAGAGAGAGAGAGGGAGACAGACAGACAGACAGACAAAGAAATAAAATATGAGCAAGGAACAGTGAAACAGAGGAAAGGAACACCAGAAAAACAGAAAAAAAAAAAAAAAGCAGGTACAGCAGGTATCAAAAGTTCTATTGCAAGTCCTTTTATTCAATGAATTCTAAAGAACAGCCGTGTAAATAAAAAAAAAAGTGGTAAAAAAAAGAAAAATCAGTATCGCTTGCTTCTCATTATTATTATTATTTTTTTTTGAAATCCACAGAAAGATGAAGACATGATTTTTGATGCCGACTGTACCTATCATATTCTCTATAACCTGTGATATTCCGTAATACCTTTTCTCTTGCGACTTATTCTGGGAGATGGAAGAGGGAGTTTGGAGGAGGAACAATGCCCAGGAGGAATGGTAGAGGAGGGAGAAAGGGGAGGAAAGAAGAGGAAGTGTGAGGTGGGACAGGGTGAAAGAAGTAGGGTGAAGTGGGGAGAAAGTGGGGTGAAGCGGGAGAGGGTGGGGTGAAGCGGGAGAGGGTGGGGTGAAGCGGGAAGAAGGTGGGTGAAGCGGGAAAAAGGTGGGTGAAGCGGGAGAGGTTGGTTGGGGTGAAGCAGGAGAGGGTGGGGTGAAGTGGGAGAGGGTGGGGGAAGCGGGAAGAGGGTGGGGTGAAGTGGGGAGAAGCAGGAGGAGGGTGGGGTGAAGCGGAGAGAAGAGAGTGGGGAGAACTGGGAAGAGGGTAGGGAGAAGCGGAGAGATGATAAGTGAAGGTGATGTGGGGGTTGATGCGGGGATGAAGTGGGGATGAAACGGAGGTGAAGTGGGGCTGAAGCGGGGGTGAAGTGGAGTATCGTGGGTCTGGCATTGAGTCTCGTGACCACATAATAGCCGAGGGGGGGACACTTCCTGGGGGGGGGGAGAAATGGGAGAAGGCAGGAATGTGAGGTAGGGAGGAGGAAAGGGAGGGAAAAAAGAGTGAGAGAGAGAGAGAGAGAGAGAGATCAGGGGGGAGAGGAGGAGAGGGTGGGGGATGATGAGGGGGGGAGAGAGGTGGAAAGGAAGATGAGAGGGGGAGGAGTGGATGAAATGGAAGTAGGGAGGAAAAAGATAGGGAGGAGATCTGGTTAGGTGAGGGAGGAAATGAAGGAAAAGAGGAAGGAGGGGGGAGGAGGAAGAAAGGAAAGGAAGGGATCAGAAACAGGGGGAAGGAGGAGGACAAAAGGAGGGGGAGGGAGGGGAAGGAAAGAAAGTGAAGTAAGAGAGAGAAAAGGATAGGAAGGAGAGAGGAGGGAGGGAGGGAGAGAAAATGGAGGGACAGGGAGAGAAGAAAGGGAAACAAAGAGGTAAAACAGAGAAGGGAGAGGAAGAATAGGAGAAAGAGGTGAAGGAGGAGGACAGAAAGAGGAAACAGGAACGACAGAATGGTGGAGGGGAGAGAAAGGAATGCAGTGGAGGGGAGGGGAGGGGAAGGAGGAAAGGGGAGGAGGGGGAGAAACATTACTGGAAACACAGGAAGTCTCAGGATCAGAACACGAAACACAATGCAACAGTGAAACTTAGGAGGAAAAAAGTGAAGCAATGAAACGTGGAAAAATGTACCGAAAAAAAAGAAAGTAATATCCAATGAGCGTAAGAGTTAATTAGCTTCCAAGAATGAGAGAGAGAGAGAGAGAGAACAGGAGGGTTTGTCACTGAGTAGGGATGAACATTTTTTGGTCATTAAAAAAAAAAATGGTGTTGCCATAAAGGAAAGTGTATAAAAATGGTCCAATTATGGAAAAGGGTTGTTCATGAGTAGGGATGTTTTTTCTAGACTGACGATCCGTATTCTCGTCTGTTATGGAAGCTCCCTAACACCTTTTCCCAAGCGATTCATTTTACTTATTACACCTTACTGTCCTCTTCTGTGTTACAAAAATCCTTCAAACATCGCCATACTCTGCATAAATAACGTACAAAAGGATCTTAACCAGCCATTTCCAACCCCCCCCCTCTCTCTCTCTCCTTCTTCTTCTTCTTCTTCCAGATATAGTGTAATTTTTCTTTCCATTTCTCCCTCCACCATTTATTACCCCTCAATAACAACAACCATAATAATAATAATAATAATAATAATAATAATAATAATAATAACTAGAATGGCACTCAGTAGAGCGCATACCTCCGCCAAGGCCCAACATGCAGTTCCTTTTAAAAGCATATTTAAATCCTCTAGATCCGTAATTTTATATGGATCTGCGCCAAACTGTACACATTCGTAGATACCAACATCCTAAATATGCCTGATTTTTTTTCATCAAGATCCATGCAATATTCACTGAAAAATTTACGAAAATGTCGAAAAATGCTCTATCATGCAATGTTAAAGTGAAAAAAAAAAAAAAAATCCTTGATCCGCACCTTTATCCGGGTCTGCACCAATATTTAATGGAGTGTATTCTGGGCCAAGGCCCATTCTTCCACCAAGTTTCGTGGAAATCCGTCCAGTAGTTTTTGTGTAATCTTGCTCACAAACCAACCAACAAACATACAAACAAACGGACAGGGGTGAAAACATAACCTCCTTGGCGGAGGTAATAATAAATCACTATCTCACTATATAATTGAATAAATAAGTAAATAAATAACTGCACTTGCGATGAATGCTTATTGATGAGAAAATGTTTAGTATTATATCAACTAAACTGTGTTCGATTAATCAGCACAGGAGTTGATGTTGGGAGAATGTGAATGGCTCCACTAACTCTACTCCTCCTCTTCCCTCCCCCATACCCCTCTCTTCCGTCCTTCTCTTACCCCGTCCTTCCTCTTCCCTCCCCCATCATTCTTCCTACTTTCCTTCCCCCATACCTCCCTCTCTCCTCATTCTCCCTCTTTCCTCTTCCTCTCCCCCCCATACCTCATTCTTTTCTCCTTCTCCTACTCCCTCTTCCCCCCTCTTTCTTCCTCTTCTTCCCCCTCTTCCTTCCTCCCCCCATCCCGACGCCTTAAGGTATCAGGTCTTGAGATTAGTCTTACCTTGCACTTGAATGGCTTATTTAACTACCCGTGGGAAGATGAGGGGAGGGGAGGGGAGAGGAGGAGGGAGGAAGGGGGAAGGGAGGGGGAGGGGAAGAGGAGTGGGGATGGGGAGAGGTGGGCGGTGAGAGGAATGAGGTGAGGGTATAGGGTGGGAGCTGGAGAGGAATGGGGAGTGGGAGAGGTGGGGGTTGGAGAGGGATGGGGAGGGGGAGAGGAGGGGAGTGGGATGAGGAGGGATAGGTGGGCAGTGGGTAGGATATTGGAACTTAGTCGGGGTGTTTGGAATGAATATTAGATAGACAGACAGATAGATACGGTAGATGGATGAAAGGACTAACAGAGAGAGATGGAGGGAGGGAGGGACAGAAAGATGGATGGAGGGAGGGACAGAGAAAGATGGATGGATGGATAGACAGAGATGGATGGATGGATGGATAGATGGATGGATGGACAGAAAAAGATGGATGGATGGACAGACAGAGAAAGATGGATGGATGGATGGACAGAGAAAGATGGATGGATGGATGGACAGAGAAAGATGGATGGATGGATGGACAGACAGAGAAAGATGGATGGATGGATAGACAGAAATGGATGGATGGATGGATTGACAGAGAAAGATGGATGGAGGGAGGGACAGAGAAGGATGGATGAATGGATAGACAGAGATGGATGGATGGATGGAGAGATAAGAAAGATGGATAGATAGACAGATACAGATAAATACACAAACAGACACAAATAGATATAGGCAGATAGATATACAGACACAGGTAAACAGACAACCGGAAGTTCACTGGGTTCACCTGAGCTTGAGGTTGCAATTGCTATTAATAAGCCAGAATATATTGCAATACACCTGTACTGTAATATCATACTTCTAGATGATGATGATGATGGTGATGATGACGAAGATGAGGATAGACAACGACGACGACGAAGACGAAGACGATGATAATGACGACGACAATGCTGAAGATAATGATGATGATGATGACGAAGATGAAGACAGACAACGACGAAGACGATGAAGACTATGATGATGACGAGGACAATGCTGATGATAAAGATGATAACGAAGACGAAGACAGACAACGACGAAGACGATGATAATGACGACGATAATGCTGATGATAAAGATGATAACGAAGACGAAGACGATGATAACGGCGACGACAATTCTGATAATAAAGATGATAAAGACGACGATAAAGGCAAAGACAAAAGAAAACGATGACGAATATGATAATGAGAAGGACAATGCTGATGATAATGATGATGATAAAGATGATGCAGAACTTTATAACTGAGTCAGACTGCACATAATATTACCCCACGAAATATAGCTCTAAGACGAGGGTAATATCGCTAAGGATGTGGGTAAGAGGAATATCGAGTAATATTTTGTTGGAACTAAACTAAGTGTCCAGGAACGCTTTTGATTATAGTAAGAAGCCTGGGACGTGTGTGTGTGTGTGTGTGTGTGTGTGTGTGTGTGTGTGTGTGAGAGAGAGAGTTTGTTTGCGTGTGTGTGTGTGTGTGTGTGTGTGCCTCAAACACACACACACACACACACACACACACACACATACACTCACACAGGAAACAGCAATACACACTCGCCATCATGTGCATCTGCTTCTGCTAACAGGGGAGGGTGGAGGAAGCAGAGGGGAGGGGCAGCCTTGAGAATATTCAGTTCTATGCAGATTTCATACATGCTTGATATGATATGGACGGTATTACCTGTATGGTTAGGTTGTACACGGCTCTCTCTCTCTCTCTCTCTCGACTGTTCCATATCACCAGGTCTCTTATTACTAACCTCTCTCTCTCTCTCTCTCTCTCTCGACTGTTCCATATCACCAGGTCTCTTATTACTAAACCTCTCTCTCTCTAGATTGTTCCATATCACCAAGTCTCTTATTACTAACTTACCCCCCCCCTCTCTCTCTCTCTCTCTCTCTCTCTAGATTGTTCCATATCACCAAGTCTCTTATTACTAACTTACCCCCCCTCTCTCTCTCTCTCTCTCTCTCTCTCTCTAGATTGTTCCATATCACCAAGTCTCTTATTACTAACTTACCCCTCTCTCTCTCTCTCTCTCTCTCTCCAGCAGCCCACCATCCCCCTTTTGGGGGATGGTGGGGACTGAAGGACCTATTGAGAACCTGGCAGCTGCATCACACAATCATTTCTGTGCCACCACGTGAAGGCGTCCCTTTCCCGCACCACTGAAGAAAAGACTGAAGAAAGGAAGAAAGAATAAAGAAAAAATAAAGAAAAAGAAAAGAAAAAAGAAAAGAACAGAGAGAAAGAAAAGGAAAAGAACAAAAACAAAGAAAAGAGAAAAAGAAAGAAATATGAGAGAAAAAAAAACGAAAGAGAAAACAAAGGAAGAAATGAAAAAGAAAACAAAGGAAGGAAAGAAAGAAAGACTGATAGGGTTAAGATGACAGTCACATTTTTCTTTCACTCCCCTCCCCCCTCCTCCTCCTCTTCCCCTTTTCTTACAAGGAGTCAGTTAGGCCTAAGAAACACTTAAGTAGGTCCGAAGTCCACTTCTCATCGATCAAGGAAGCTCCCTAACATCTCTTCCTTAGCGATTTATTTTTGTATATGGCTTGCTAATATCCTTTTGTATGTTATTTTATGCAGAGTATGGCGTTATTGGAATGACTTATGTAACACAGAAGAGGACAGTAAGGGGTAATGAATAAAATAAATCGCTTAGGAAAAGGTGTTAGGGTTAGGGTGGCCAATACGTATGATACATAATTGATACATGTGGCCTTGGCATACAGTTACAAAGGAGAGAAGGTTAGGTTACAGCCCTTATTATTAATATTATTATTATTATTATTATTATTTGGGGGGATTATTATCTACCGCTGAAAAAAATGATCTCTATGTTTCAACTCCTCCGATCTATTATTCTCTCTCTCTCTCTCTCTCTCTCTCTCTCTCTCTCTCTCTCTCTCTCTCTCTCTCTCAAGGTGTATTTGTATTTCTGTTTTGTCTCAATCAGTTACTCCTCCTCGTCTCTTTTATATCAATCAATCTATCTATCCATATATTTACCTACTGGTATATCTATCTATCTGTCTATTAGTATATTTACTGTCTCTACTCCTTCTATCACTATGTCTATCTATCAGTATACGATCTTTCTATCGGTATACCTCAATCTATCGGTATACTGTCCATCAAGTGTGTATCTATCGGTATATCTATCTACAGTACCTAGTCTCCATGCAACCCCTTTAGTTCGATGGAGTCTAAATATATTCAGATTACTTGATCCCTCGTTCTGAAGGGGTTAATTATAGAGGACACCATGTTTAATCTCTGGATGATGATGATGATGATGATGATGGTGATGATGATATAGTGAGGGGATGATATGAGTGATGATGATGATGATGGTGATGATGGTTATAGTGAGGGGAGTATATTAGTGATATGATAATGGTGATGATGATGACGATGGCGATGATGGTGATGATGATGATGATGATGATGATGGTTATAGTGAGGGGAGTAGGAGAGTGATATGATGATGATGGTTATAGTGAAGGGAGTAGGAGAGTGCTATGATGATGATGATGATGATGATGGTTATAGTGAGGGGAGTATGAGACTGATATGATGATGTTGGTGATGATGATGGTTATAGTGAGGGGAGTAGGAGAGTGCTATGATGATGATGGTGATGATGATGGTTATAGTGAGGGGAGTAGGAGAGTGATATGATGATGATGGTGATGATGATGATGATGGTTATAGTGAGGGGAGTAGGAAAGTGATATGATGATGATGGTGATGATGATGGTTATAGTGAGGGGAGTAGGAGAGTGATATGATGATGATGGTGATGATGATGATGATGATGGTTATAGTGAGGGGAGTAGGAGAGTGATATGATGATGATGATGATGATGATAATGGTTATAGTGAGGGGAGTAGAAGAGTGATATGATGATGATGATGATGATGGTGGTGATGATGATGGTTATAGTGAGGGGAGTAGGAGAGTGATATGATGATGATGGTGATGACGATGATGATGGTTATAGTGAGGGGAGTATGAGAGTGATATGATGATGGTGATGATGATTTTTAGACATGGTGTGGGAAGTAGGCTACATGAGGAAGGGTGATGTGTAATGGTCGGAGCTGGGTAGGGACTGAAAGATCTGGAAGTATTTTCGCTCAGGCCGACCCCCACAGCATGCAGCGTCAGGCAATACACATATTGAGTAAGGAGTTTCAAGAAGATTTAAGTCTAGTACGATTACACTCTATATTTCATCGCTTTGCCTCGCTACTACCAGGCAGATTTCTTGAGAGAGAGAGAGAGAGAGAGAGAGAGAGAGAGAGAGAGAGAGAGGACATTCACTTCCCCAAAAACAGTACCGGTACTCTTCCTAAATCCAGTACACACACACACACACACACACACACACACACACACACACACACACACACACACACACACACACGAAAAAGAAAAAATCACATCACTCCAAGTGTTCTGGAGTCAACATCTTTTTCCATATGAAGTTGTAGTATCACACATTTTACATAATTTTTAAAGCTGTTTAGTCATAATTAACAGTGTGTAATGAAGTGTGAATGATGAACAACCAAATATCATTTCGCTGTTAGCTGTGGTATAGGAAGAAGGTGGATGGCAGACCACAAGGGCCACCCTGTTTCAATTATAAAATGAAGGTTAGGAGAAGTGATAAGATATCTGAATAGTGCGTAAGTGTAAAGTCCTGGGGAACCATTTATTATGTTGGTATATGTGAATGTACTTAATACCATTTTATAGAGGTGTATAATGTGCTAGTAGAGTTGTCATTTATCTCTACTTTTTGCATAAGCCCAGAGTATATGTAATGCTCGGCACCTCACTTTTTAGCTGACCTAAGCACCGCGCCCTTGTCCGGCTCGGTGACTGTACAGCGTCAGAGAGAGATCGCTTTACAGTTATAAAGGGAGGTGGTGTCGCTCCTACATATCTCTCGGGTCGCAGTTATATTATTCTGTACCCAATAAAGAGAGATTTAATCTGCTCATTTCTGTCACCCTACGCTACCACTTGATAACAGACCAGCTTCCACCTTCTCGTGGCAGAGGACCTTTGGTGGGAAGTGTCGGGCGTGACGGCGAGTGGCTGACGTGTACTACAGACAGTGTCGTCGATCCAACACGGTGGTCTAGTTATACTACACAGCAGAACACTTAATATGTAGTCAACTGCTACTCCATAACGGCTACATTAAATTGTTTGGCCAGCAGTGCGACGATACATTTTATTGGTGCTAGCGGTGGTACGATATTTAGTGCTAGCCGTGTACCGATACATTAAATTGGTGCTCAGTGCTGGGATACGATACGTGCTAAAGGGATTTATGCTGTGAACCAGTAACCCTTGCAATCGCTCGTTCCTGAAGGTGAAACAGAAAATCTTACTCTACTGTTGTAAGGGGACTAATTACTCGTGAGTTAAGTGGAGCAGATAAACTGGAGTGGTGAATATTAATTCCTCCCATTATTCTGCCAGTGCGAGATTCCTATCTTAAGCACAAACTGGCAGTTATCTCGCCCTGTGGTGTGCGAGATATCACCATCTTCAAACGCAACTGGCAACAATCTCGCTCTCGTGTGCGAGAGGCGAGATAAGGAGAGTTCAAGCCAGTGCGGTGAGGAGTGGATCAACTAGCGAGCGACTTCTGGCAACTCCAGAGGCGCGGACGGCCGCAGCGAGTCCAGGGAGAGCGAGAGCGGGCGTATGTGGTGCCACGATCGTATGTGGTGCGTCGAGTGGCGTCACTGCCTGGCGTGTTGCTAACTCCCAGCGGGCTGTCGTGCATGGTTGGAGGAGTCTGGTGGAGTGTGGAACGTGGAATGTGGAACATCATCCTGGACTTTCATATCTAGGTAGAGTCCATGCATTAATCCACAAACACACACACACACTTGAATCAACACACGTTAGTTAGTTGATGAGTGGAAATAAAGGTTTCTCAGAATTCCCTTGAAATAAATATACTTTCTGTGTATTGTATATGTGTTCCATTCTCTGTCACTTACCATAACTATCCTTTTTTTTTGTCAGTTTATCTTCCTGTAACTGGGAGGGGAATTACTGACAAGGTTAGATGGATACAGTGAAGTGGGGACGTAGAATTAGGGAAATAGGGATTAGCCAATCCCACTAGACTCAGAATTTTATGAGTGGGTTGATACATCAAATAAAAGTGCTCAGACATATTAAATGAGTGAAGGACATATTGAGGATCAAGGTGATGAGGATATTTCTGAAGGACAGGATGAGGATTTGAACGTTTTACATTTGCGTTCTGGTCATACTTATTCAACAGTCCCAGAGCAATCAGTTAGATCCAAAATGGCCACTAGTCTTGCTAGTGAGGGTAATCCTAGTGAGGAGACTGTGAAAGCTGAGACTACAACAGTACCTTTGGTCACTCAGGATATGCAAAATCCAGTCATTAGTGATAGTACTACAACCACTCACATACCTGTGTATACTTCAGATATTTTTAGTACACCACAAGGTTCTGGACAGAATTTATTTTCTGTTCCTTCTTCAAATGCATGGGGTATAAACACAGATGGTATTAGCATGCAAACCCAGAATCCTAATCAATGGGGCATGAATACTAATATTGGCATGCAAATCCAGGGCTCTTATCCAAATACCTGGGGCATGACTAACAATATGGGCGTGCAAAGTCAGACTAACCCTAATCCTTTGTGGCAGATACCTGTACCTAATCTGGACTACTGATATAGTACAGCAGCATCCTAACTGTACTGAAAGTCAGGCTTTGGCGAAGGCAGGCATATGCTATGCAGAAGCTAGCAAAGCCTTGCAAACTTCAGGCTGGAGAGATACAGTTACTAGTTCTCCACAGCAAAGGACCAAGGCTGTTAAGCCAGAGGTGAAAAGATGGTATGTCATACATGGGCATTGTCCTCATGAGACGGACTGTTGCCCCTTTGTCATTGAAAAGAGGAAGAAACTAGGGAACCCAGCTAGTTCGGGGGAAGCTCAAGGCCGCGCGCAAAAGTAATTAAAATAGTACAATCCACTGATGCGTGTGTGGCAGCTATTATTAAGGTGGACTTATTATCTATTCCTTGGATCATAGGGAAAGGTCAAGTGTCCCTGATTGTAGATACAGGAGCATGTACAAACATTATTTCTAGTAAAGCGCTGGAAAGACTTAAAGGTGAAATGCCTCTAACAAACTGGACATTATCACCACCTGATGTAATGTTGACAGGTGTGACAGGGAGTAGAGAAGAAAGCCAGGTGCCGTTGACACTGAGGGCAGATAAACGATCTCCTGTGTTACGTGCTACGTTTTGTGGTTGAGGATTTTCCTCTGCCAGCTGATGGGCTGTTAGGCTTTGAGACCATGGAGGAGTATGATATAGTAATACACCCTCAAAGACATTCCATTTCCTTTAACGGGAAAGAGTTTGTAGGCCTTAATCCCTCAGCAACACGAACTGGAACTGGCATCCAATCAGGAGCCGTCTAACCAGTTGTGACCCCGACAAGTGAAGCGTCAAGGGAGTCCCGGATGCACATGAAGCGAAGGGTATGGACTGGAAGAAAGTCAGGGCTAAGTGAGTGGTAATCACCACTTACCCAGTCAAACTGTCTGTAAAATTCCTGTCCGAGTACCTGACGTGTCGGTGGGAACTGATGTAGCATGCTTAACTGAGACTGTGAAACATAAGGCATTGTCGCTGGAATCGACTCTGACTAGCGTTGGCCAAGACCAGAAGACGCCCTCTTCATCGCAAATATGAGTGGTGGCGCAGTTAAGCTCAGAGATGGTTGATATATAGGCGACTTGATGTGCTATGGTGCCCCCATAAAGGAAGTCGACGACGTGCCGGTGATCTCTCCTGTAGTTACATCTTAAGCAACGACTCAGTCGGAACCCGTACGTCTGGCTAAGGAAAACAGCTGGAGCAATACGTGAAGGTCACGGATAATGTAGACCATAAAACACGACTCCTAGCCCTCCTTAGAGAATTTTCCGACGTAGTAGCACTTCCAGGAGAAGCGCTGGGTAGGACGGATTGAAGCATCATATTGGTTTGTGCCCTGGTACAAATCCAGTTTATGTGCCCGCATACCGTCTACCGCACAGCCAAAGGGAAGCAGTGGAATGCACCACTCTTTCTAGTGCCTAAGAAGGACGGTGGTGTGAGACCTGTTGTGGATTTTCGGCAAGTGAACAAGGTAACAGTACCGGATCGTTACCCGATTCCGCATTTGCGAGACTTACTTCAATCATTAGGTAAGGGAAATACTGTGTTTGCTTGTCTGGATCTAGCGTCAGGGTATTGGCAGGTGGAGCTGACCGAAGAGTCGCGTCCCATTACTGCTTTTAGCACTCACCGTGGGCACTTTGAATTTCTCCGGATGCCTTTTGGTCCGAGTAATGCTCCTTTAACATTTCAGCGGATGATAAACCAATTGTTTGGCGAGATGTTAGGGCAAGACGTCTTAGCGTATCTAGATGACCTATTTTCCTACATCACAGAACGAGGATCAGATAAGATCGTTCCTAGGCTTCACTGGCTTTTATAGGAGTTTTTGTCCACAGGTATGCCATCATAGCATCACCTTTAACAACGCTACTTAAGAAGGACGCTGCATGGAAATGGAGACCCTCGGAAGAGAAAAAGCTTCAACGAGCTCAAACAAACCATGTCAGAAACACCCGTATTAGCGTTTCCTGATTATACTCAACCTTTCTGTCTGTGCACAGACGCCTCAGGTCTGGGTCTGGGAGCGGTGTTACAGCAGAAGGATGAGCAAGGAAAGACACATACCATAGCGTATGCTAGTAGGGCATTAAGACCCCCAGAGAAGAACTATTCGACGACACATTTGGAGACATTAGCAGTCGTGTGGGCGTTAGGACATTTCCGGGATATTATTTTTGGCTACCGGATAATTGTTTAACTGACCATGCACCCATACGCGACTTGTTTAAAGGAAAAAACTTGCACGGTAAGGTTGCGCGTTGGTTTGGCAAAGTAATGGAGTTTGATCCAGAGGTCAGATATTTACCAGGCCGTCAAAATGTTGTAGCCGACGCGTTGAGTAGAAACATTGCTGCTACCATAGCCGAGGATGTTGCTCTTGCTGAGTATTCCTCAGACACGGTAAAAGCGGAACAACGTAATGATCAGTTGGTTGTTCCTGCTACCTTACAGCAAGCCGTGCTACAGTTAGTTCATGATGTACCTCAAGCGGGTAATCCCGGTCGCGATAGATGCATACGTGAGGCGAGAAAGAAATACTATGGGCCGACCATGAGGAAGGACATAGAAGCCCACGTCAGTCAATGTGTCAAATGCGCGGAAATACGAGGAACGACGGGACTTCCGACTCCCATCTTAGAATCCTCTACCGGAAAAACCCTGGGATGTCTCCATTGATCTCTTAGCGTTGCTGAGAAGGTTCAAGTTATGTACTGGTGGCAGTGGACCATTTCTCACGATTCACTGTTTTAGCACCTTTACAGACGAAAACTTCAGAGGAGGTGGCGCACGCTTTTGTGACTTCAGTGATTTGTCCATACTCTACACCTAAGGTATTGCTCAGCGATAATGGCAGTGAATTTCGTAACCAGGTTTTACAAGAAATCTGTCGTATGTATGGAGTAAAGCAAGTTTTTGTAACGCCTTACAGTCCTAAGAGCAATGGCCTGGTGGAGAGAACAAACAGGAAGATACTGGAAGTCTTGAGACCAGTAATAACCTCAAATCAGGAGGATAACTGGGAAGACTGGTTACCACGTAGCGGCGACCATCAACTCCTCAGAAAATTCATCAACTGGGAAGTCTCCTCATTATATTCTTTATGAAGAAGAGAAAGTGTTACCCTACGATTTGTTGGCTGGACCTCCTACTCCAGTATACAACGAAGAAGACTACGCAAAGGTACAGTTGTTGAAATTCCAACGTATACACATGAAGTACGGAAAAGATTAAAAGCCTCAAGAGCGGAGATGATGGCGAAACAACACAAAGGTAGTCAAGAAAAGACGTTACAGGCAGGCCAGAAGGTCATAATCCAGAGCCCTGAGAGAATTTCCAAGCTCAGACCTAAGTTCCGCGGACCATATACCGTTGTGGAATGAGTACGTGGAAATACTTATGAATAAAGGATGAAGCTAATGGAACTCAGGAGGCAGTACATACTGATGGGATCAAACTAGTAAGTCAAGAGCTAGGCCTATTGTCTGATGTGTTGTGCCCTCTGTCTTCGTCGCAGTCTATGTCGTCATCCGTACCTGTCCCTAACCAAGAGTATCGCAGCAAGCTACGATCCCACAACAAGAGTGATTAAGGGAGTATCTACTCTTGCAGAAAAAAAAATGTGGCTGTGGCTCAAACTCCTCGTGCGTTGCTTGGGGTGGACCTATGGAAAGACATCGGACATGGACACGACTGCGTTAATGCCAGGAGCACTGAAGAGCCCACTTGGAGAAGTCGTGGTAGTGGAAGATGCAGTATGCGTCTACTATCCAATGGAAGGCTATCTCCAAACGCCAGATATTGTCAAGGAGGTCTCCAAGGGCTTGTCGAATCTCAGACAGCAACTATTGGAAGTGGGAAAGATGTTTAATCGAAACCCACGATTGACAAACTCTGACACTGAAGCTTTGTTGAGCTTCAGACTAGGCATATAGACAGGCTCACCGACAGGCTCACTAACTTGCATTTAGCTTTACCTAACGTACACTCTGATCTTTCCAAGCATGTCCATGCACGTACTAAGAGAGGACGTGGATAACTCTTTGGTATGGCATTAGATAAGGATGTAGTGCAATTGGGTAGACAGATGCATGACTTGACACTGGCCGCTAAAGCCAATAATAGATTAATCATGCATGTGTATAAACAGTTAGATGAGTTCACTAACAAAGCTAACGAGATAAATAGGACTACCAACCATCTAGTAGAGCTTGTGAACAACATCTAAATTAATCTACTAACCCTTGTTAACTTGGTGTTATTCGCTGAGTACTTACATGCTCTCGACGAGTCAACCACTGCTTTGGAGAAGCTAGCAACCAATATGGTGGACGGCTTAATCGATGCAAGTTTGAACAGGGTTAATGCTTTATTGCTGCCTACTAATATATTAACAAATGCACTTGATATAGCGATGTGGAAGCATGGACTTATGCCACTCTTTGATCTGAGTCAACTGGAATATTATTACCCATTGTTAGAGGCCCAGTTGACCCATGAAGGCATCCTTATACTGGTACCTATGAGGAATGCTGTAACATACCAGGCATGGCGGTTCATTTCCTTCCCTTTTGCTACTGCTAATAATACACTTGTTATTACTGAAGAGGGTCCAGAGGTGCTGGTTGTCTCAGATGACAAGAAATATGTAGCAGAAACGACTGTGGATGAATTTGAGAAGCGTAAGGCCTCATTTCTTGATCTCCATGTATGTCCTGCTTTGCATTTTGTCTTCGTACCATTAAAGGTAGAGGAGCGTAAGAGGGCTTTGTTGGACACAAATACTTCCTCTGCTCTGCAATGTTGCACCTTCCAACCCATTCAATTGAAGTCAGTTTTCCATGCTCATATTCATGCGAAACAGTACTTTTACTTTCCTGAGACAGAGGATGTAACTGTGATTTGTGCCTCGCGGAATCAATTCCTTACAGTAAAGGGGTCTATGTTGCACCTGATTTTTGTGAGTTACACAGTAAAGAGATAGCAGTTCTGCCTAGCAAGCATCATCTAGCTTTGACAGTGAACTTCTCATCCCAGTTACGACCCTTTTTACCTTCATTCAATGTTACTTCCTTGAATGTGAACAGGCTGTCTCATGTATTAAAGGAGTTTACCTTCCTCTTCCACCTGAACAGGACTGATTTAGAGCCTTATGTACTGTCCTATCTTCCTTCATACCTTTCTCGTTCCTATTTTGGTCCTGGCGTTGGTCTTCTACTTATTGTGGTCTTGTCCTGTGTTTGTGTTTTAGGCTACTATTTAAGGCGCCAATTAAGGAACCCACTGATACCATGTGTCCGTACTCGAGGATTGCAAGTGGATATTCCTGAATAGTTAGCTACCCTACACTCTGGTTAGGCTACACGGTAGTTAGGACAACAATGTCGACGAGGACGTCTATGGTGTGGCCGAGCGATGTTCTGGAGTCAACATCTTTTTCCATATGAAGTTGTAGTATCACACATTTTACATAATTTTTAAAGCTGTTTAGTCATAATTAACAGTGTGTAATGAAGTGTGAATGATGAACAACCAAATATCATTTCGCTGTTAGCTGTGGTATAGGAAGAAGGTGGATGGCAGACCACAAGGGCCACCCTGTTTCAATTATAAAATGAAGGTTAGGAGAAGTGATAAGATATCTGAATAGTGCGTAAGTGTAAAGTCCTGGGGGAACCATTTATTATGTTGGTATATGTGAATGTACTTAATACCATTTTATAGAGGTGTATAATGTGCTAGTAGAGTTGTCATTTATCTCTACTTTTTGCATAAGCCCAGAGTATATGTAATGCTCGGCACCTCACTTTTTAGCTGACCTAAGCACCGCGCCCTTGTCCGGCTCGGTGACTGTACAGCGTCAGAGAGAGATCGCTTTACAGTTATAAAGGGAGGTGGTGTCGCTCCTACATATCTCTCGGGTCGCAGTTATATTATTCTGTACCCAATAAAGAGAGATTTAATCTGCTCATTTCTGTCACCCTACGCTACCACTTGATAACAGACCAGCTTCCACCTTCTCGTGGCAGAGGACCTTTGGTGGGAAGTGTCGGGCGTGACGGCGAGTGGCTGACGTGTACTACAGACAGTGTCGTCGATCCAACACGGTGGTCTAGTTATACTACACAGCAGAACACTTAATATGTAGTCAACTGCTACTCCATAACGGCTACATTAAATTGTTTGGCCAGCAGTGCGACGATACATTTTATTGGTGCTAGCGGTGGTACGATATTTAGTGCTAGCCGTGTACCGATACACAAGCCGTCACTCAAAAATTATATATTGCACAAAAAGCCATTAATTAAAACAGCTTCATCCGAAAAAAAAATAATATACATGAAAGGAGTTAAAAATTTTGGGTAAAAATAAAACAAAAACAAAAAATAATGTTTGCGTTTGATCATGTGACCGTGTTAGGGAAGAACAATATATTACGGAGAGAGAGAGAGAGAGAGAGAGAGTGTGTTACATAAATACGCGTTATAAAGAACTTAGTTTTTTCTGTTCAATGAAGAGAGAGAGACAGGTACTGAATGTCTCAATTTACTAACCACTTAATTTAATAATTCATCATATACTTCTTTTTCGTCTCAAGTTCCCCTCAAACCATGGAGGAGGAGGAGGACGACGACGACGACGACGACGATAGGCACGACGGTGGTGATGATGATGATGAAAACGAGGGCAAAGCTATGAAGTAAAAAAACGTAGGATGAAAAGTAACGAGAAGGATAATAAAAATGAAAACAACTTGCTAAATGAGAGGAAGAACGGAAGGTTAAAAAGAGAGAGAGAGAGAGAGAGTGAGAGAGAGAGAGAGAGAGTGTGTGTTAAGTGAATGAAATCTACTGTACGGACTTGGAACATACAGTACAATTCCTAAGTTGTTAAATTGTTCCGACAACTGACGTTAAAATAAGATTGCCGGCCCGAGAGAGAGAGAGAGAGGTAAATATGTACCGTCTGTCACATGCATTATCTTACCTCAACTAAATGGATCTCCAGGCATATCCCTACTAAGTAACGACCCCTAGTCCCACTCCACACCACCCTCCTTCATATCCTCTGTCCTTCGGTCTTGGTGTTCCTCTCCCTCTCCTTCCAACCACCTCTATGAATTACTCTCCTAGTCAGTCTCTCATTTCCTCTTCATGTTGTGTGGTGCTGGTTTGAGAAGGTCCTGATGTTAGTGTAATATGCAAAATAAATCACTAAAGAAGAGGTGTTAAATAGAGGTTTCCAGCAGTTTTAATATCACATCTACTCTATTCATTCCACTTTAATTCTACTTTCTACATCTACAGAGATATTGTATTTCCTCGAAGTTCTCCACAGCATTCGGGTATCATGGAAGCAGTAACGCTCTCTCTCTCTCTCTCTCTCTCTCTCTCTCTTTTTCACGCGATGACACCGAATTTAACCCTAGCTCTGTACCTTAACCAGTTCGGTGTAACGCGTTTGTGAATACACCGAAAGAATCATCCCATCCAAACAAAGCACGCACAATATTCCCCAAAAGCCTAAATTAACAAGATTTACATTATCGACAGTTATTTTAGGGGTAGAGAGAGTTCTGTGAATTTAAAGGAAGTTCTGTGTAACCTGTGATTGGAAATGATACGAACTCTCCAACCGACACCTTCCCGCCCAAAATGTATGATAACCAACTCTTAATTTTAAGTTATTTACACAGACGATGGCACTGAATTTTACGATATTTACACAGACGATGGCACGAATTTTATGTTATTTACACAGACGATGGCACGAATTTTATGTTATTTACACAGACGATGGCACTGAATTTTACGTTATTTACACAGACGATGGGGCTTGATTGTACGCTATTTACACAGACGATGGCACTGAATTTAACTCGTACTGCGTGATTTTGTCGGGGAATAATTGATACCTCACTCCCAAGTCCCTTTCTCGCCTGCTGTTTTTGCTCATACGCCAGGCCCCGCCACCCACCTCGTCCGCGTAGGTGCTGCCATCTGTTGCCCCGGCCGCCACTCACTCCAGCGATCGGTACAAAATATCAGCTTTACAACTTTCGTGGAAGTCCCGCATCGCGCTCCACTGTTCATTTGCGAATTTATACATCTAGATTTATTTTCCGATGAAATCTATACTGCAGCTGGTCAAAAAATGTGCATAAAGCTCCCCGGCTCCCCCTACCCCGGGAACAGCTGGTAATTGCCCAAGCATGTACTCGGATGGTGGGTGTTAGCGCCGAAGTGGTGACATGTGGAGGTGTAGGAGGACTACTGGGCCTTGGGATAGGTCACTGCCCCCAAGAAATAGACCTTGAAGCCTTTGCCCAGGGTCGGACACGTAAAAAAAAAAAAAAAAAATGGCCCGATAGCTGTCGCTCTGCAACCTACTCTACGGACTGTGTTTATTGTGCTACTGTTCATTGGTGATGGGGAATGCAATTAATAATAACGCGGCGTGGGATAGACCAGCGGTTCTTACGCTTTCTGCCGATGTCACCCCCTTCGCACACCAAGAAAGGCTATTCTCTTCTGTTGGCCTTGGCTGTTGCTGCCCCCATGCTACTTAAACCGGAAAAAAAAAAAAAAAAACATTGGTACTGGTAATGTATTTTCCACGTAATGATAGGCTACAAGCTAAAGAAAAGTCAGTAGATGGTTTTCAACTATATTAAATTAGGTGTTTTCAGAACATACACTTGGTTTGAATGGTGTGATGGGCATTTTTCTTTAATCAGCTTGTCTATTCGTGGCTCAGAAGCAATACGCCTTTGCTCCCCCCCATCCTTTTTTTTTTTTTTTTTTTTTATAACACCAGGAAATAATTCACGGTGGTATGTACTGCAGCTGCAACAGGCATCAGGCTCCTGTGTTCACTATGATACAATGCTGCATTCTTTACCATACTTTATCCAAACAGTAGCTTCTGCTCATTATAATCTTTTCTATTGTCTTAGGAAAAAAGAGAGAAAAGTCGTCGGGCAAAGTTTTACCGATATTTTTTTTAGAACAGAGGAAGGAGAAACAAATGAAAAGTCTAATCCATACACCAGTTCGAATGGCGTCCTCCATTCATAAAATTTCTCTAACAGTTGGACTTGAACAGCTGTAGGTTGAAGTTTGGGGGGAACAACCTCTTAAAAGGCAAAATTACCCCTTTGAAGGTAATTACCCCCCAGGATAAGAACCACTGGGTCAGACGAATGTTTTGTGGCTTGATTGACCTGCATGAAAATAAAATAATAATGTTACCCGCACAACATCACATTCTTGGCTGCAAAGTAGGCTGTAGGACCTCTTCTTTACTAGATTCTTTTTATTTTTTACTACATTTAGTTTTATTTAATATTCCCGTTTGTGATATTTTTGTATACTCTCGTTATTATAAAGCTTTAAATGTACTGCAATAATAATGTTATATTAAAAAAAAATCGCTAACAGGTGACAGACAGCTTAATATTTACAAACTTAACTTTCTGGAGCTGAAGTTGGGCAGAGTCATATGTGGCTGTCTCATCATTAGCATTACCTCTCTCTCTCTCTCTCTCTCTCTCTCTCTCTCTCTCTCTCTCTCTCTCTCTCTCTCTCGGGTCGCTGAGCCACCGAGAGCTAACCTACCCTAACCTAGCTTCTCCTAACTGATGGCACTGAACCTAACCTAAAGAGCCCACGAATACCTACCTGGCCAAATCCTAACCTGGGTTCTAACTTACTAAACCTAATCCTAACCTAACCTAGTCTAACCAAACATAGCCAATCAATCTAACCCACCCTACTTAACCTAGCCTGTATCTCTCCTAACCTGACCTAATCTCACCAAACATACCCTATCTTAATCTAACCCAACCTAACCTAATCTAACCTATCCTAACAACTGAAATTAACCAAACCTATCAGTAAAGATCTTGAAATTGCATCAGAGTAAGGCGTGCGTTTGGAGCGGTGTCTTGAATCCTCAAGTAAATCCATTTAGGACAAAATTCATCTTGCTAATGCTACAGTTGTTTTTACCTTGCTTTATTATTATTATTATTATTAATAGTATTTTTGTTGTGGTAGCAATATGAGGCACACAACGAAAGACTATGAGAAAGAAGTACACATTCTGACATTCAAAAGACTGCGAAGTATGGAAGGCAAGGAACAATACTGAGGGGGTTGTCACCTAACTTTTGCTTAAGACTGTACATGCAAAATCTATGGGAAAACAACAACATACATAACAACAGCGCTGTACTAAAACTTGCACATTATTACCCACAAATAAAGCAGATGATATAACGAAAATGGATGATGCTAGACTTGCAATAAAAAAACGATATAATTTTTTTCATCAGCTGTGCAATACAAACAGTTATTTTTTACGGGCTACAGATGGCGTCAGGTGATATAGCGAAATGGCATGATGGGGGATTGCAATAATGATACCTGGTGATGATTGCAGGTTGAGATGTGGCCCTAGATAATGTAGGATTTTTTCTTCCCATCGCAAAGCAAATACCGGAGGTGCATGCAACCCTCTCCTGATCTTATCTTACCCTCTCTCTCTCTCTCTCTCTCTCATATGCTTCTTCCCTGATGTTCTTTATGTTTTGCATTAATTTCTTCTTCCTTTCTTTCTCCCTTCATCTTAATCGTCTTTCCTCCCCTTACCTCTCTCTTTCATACAATACTCTATCCTTCCCTCTCTATCCAGCCCCTTCTCTCTCTCTCTTCCCTCCCCCCCTCATTTCCCCTCCCCTCCCCTCTCCCTACCCATCACATCCCCCTCCATCATCGCTCGTGTCAGAATACATGACAGGTCCAAGGGTTTTATTTTCCTCTATTTGGTGTGTGTGTGTGTGTGTGTGTGTGTGTGTGTGTGTGTGTGTGTGTGTGTGTGTGTGTGTGTGTGTGTGTGTGTGTGTGTGTGTTGGTAATGCATAAGAGCAGGTCACTAGGAAAGTATATGTGAGTGAGGTGAAGGAGGAGAGGGGATGAGAAGACCGAGAATGAGATGGACAGATGGGGTGAAGATTTATGAGTGAGAGTGGTGTGAGGTGAAACTGACTAGGAGAGTGCATGGGTGAGGTGGAAGGGGAAGGGGAAGGAGGAGACCGAGGATGAGATGATGCGATGGGGCTGAGAGGTATATGGATGAGGGGGATATCAAATGAGATTAAGTAGGAGTGTATGTATGAGGTGGAGGGGGGAAGGGTTGGAATGATTATGATGATGATGATGATGAGGAGGAGGAGGAGGAGGAGGAAGAAGTTTTTACGATGATGGTAGTTGTGATTAAGATGATGATGATGATGATGTTTACAATGATGGTAGTTGTGATGATGATGATGATGATGATGTTTACAATGATGGTAGTTATGATGATGATGATGATGATGACTGATGAGAGTAAAGACGGATCCAGGGTGAGTAAGGAATGTGTGAAAGTAAAGAGGAAGTGAAAATAACAAGTCTATTCAGTCGATAATGATGGCAGGACACAAACTTAGTGGTGTGACAGGGAAGCATAGTATTAACGATTCTAAACTCATCTGGACGTAAACCCGGTAGACTGAAGGCTGAAATTGCATACCTGAAGCCCACCATCCATTCAGGTGATAAAGGGAAGGTGAGAGGCCATTTGCATAATCGGGCAGTGGGGCCGCTTAATTATATCTGTGCCACCACGTGAAGGAGCCCCTCTCTACCACTGCGTCTGGGGTGAAGGGGATAGTAAAGTGTAATACAGCATTCCCAGTCTGGCCAGGTCCCAAGTGTGGTTCATCAGGGGGCACTACCATACTGAGTGCCCCCCTTGCTGAACACAAGCACCTCTCAGCCACACCTCACACCTCACCCACCACCACGCCACCACCCTCTCAACCACACCTGCTGGGGGGGTCGGAGGGATGGTGGTGGTGGTGGTGGTGGTGGTGGTGGTATACATACACATGAGTATACAGTACATAAATACATATATATACAAGTACATACATACATAAATACATACACATATACAGAAATACAAACATACATAAATACAAAACTAAACAAAAAATAAACAAATAAACAGTTAATCCATTCAGCTTAAGGACGTCATTTTTCTTTATTATATTCTTAGTTACCAACAAATTATTTTATTTAGCTAGAGGAGAGGTATCTTGTAGTGGTGTGTGTGTGTGTGTGTGTGTGTGTGTGTGTGTGTGTGTGTGTGTGTGTGAATGCATGTATGTATGTATGCATGTACGTATGTATGTAGGAAGGAAGGAGTGGATGGATGGATGGATGGACGCATGAATGTATGTATGCACGTAGTTAGTGTGTATGTATGTATGTATGTAGGAAGGAAGGAAGGGATGGATGGATGGACGCATGATGTATATGTACGTAGTCTGTGTGTGTGTGTGTGTGTGTACTTGAATTCGTGTGCGTTTTGTGTAAGTGGGAGACGACAAGGAGTGGAACCAGACCCCCCTATTTACCCCAAAAATCCGCAGCAAAAATTACCTTCACACTTCAAACTTTAAACTCCACACCATTAACTTTCCACACGCCCCCACCCCCCAATAAAAAACTTCCTAAGATTGCTCAAACATCTTTCCTCAAGCGCCTTATTTGTGAAGTTTCTTGAGCTCGAACTAGGTAAAGGATTGATTGATTATATGGTGGTGGTGGTGGTGGTAATAGTAGTAGTAGCAGGAAGAGGAGGAGGAGGAGAAAGAGAACAAGGAGCAGAAAGAGAAGGAGGACTTACTAAAGGAAAATAAGAAAGAAAAAGAGAGAGAGAGAGAGAGAGAGAGAGAGAGAGAGACGAACGAGGGAAGAGGGAGAGAAAGAGAATGAGCATGTAAATGAGAGTGGAAGATGGGATGAGGGGAGAGAGAGAGAATACGAATGAGGGGAGATAAGAGAAAGGAGATGAGGGAGAGAGAAGGGAAAAGAAAATGAGACAGACAGACAGACAGACAGACAGACCTAAGACTGTTTCAAGACACAGCAACATCAGATCAAAGAAACTGAGAAACATCGCGTGGAATAAGAAGTAAGGAATGTTAAAAGGGATTGATCTTTAAAAAAAAAAAAAAAAAAACTCTCGTAAGTCCAAAAATCGTCTGGTGGCAGCAAGAATATGATAATAATAATATTAATCATAATAATAATAATAATAAAAATAATAATAATAATAATAATATAATAATAATAATAATAATAATATGGTAATAATAATAATAATAATAATAATAATAATAAAGTTAACAGTGAGTCTTTCTAATCTTTAAGATGAATGCGATCATCTGGAAGTAGGCTAATAGTAAAGGTAGTAGTAGTAGTGGCAGTAGTAGTACCGTAGCAGTAGTAGTAGTAGTAGTAGCAGTTGTAGTAAAGCTGCCTTTCTTCAATTTACCATCCTCTTTTCGGGGGAAAAGGAGGAAGGTGAGGCACGTTTGTATAACCGGGCAGTGGAGCCGCCTGGTTATATCAGTGCCACCACGTGAAAGCGTCCCTCTCCAACGGCAAACGAACTGATCATGAATTTGGCTCTCTGTTATGTTTTGTCTTCTCTCAAAAGGAGGAGTCTTACGAGCTTCTGGCCTTTGGTTCCTTCTTCCTTGCATTAAAACAAGAATAAGGAAAAACAGCCTCGTACTGAAGGGGTAGACAATATGATAGAGAATAAGACCGCTAATGAATGTGATGACGTCATTAACTAGTTAGTGGTGGTAACTACCTGTAATTAACGGGCTTAACTTAGGTGCAAGGTGTGGACTGGAGGAGGAGGAGGAGAAGGAGGAGGAGGAGGAGGATAAGATAAGAAGAAAAGTAAGAAAAAGAAAAAGACTGAACGAAAAAGAAAGAACTTTAACGTGAGGAAAAAAGGAAAAAAAAAGAAAAAAGAATGAAGAGAAAAAAACGAAAAAAAAGAAGCTCCTCTTCCTGCTGCTGATGATGATGATGAAGATGAAGAGGAGGAGGAGGAAGAAGAGGAAGAGGAAGAGGAGATTGAGAGCAAGGGAGGGAGAATTGAATTTCCTTCTCATGCAAGCAGAGGAAAGCCACTGGTGAATGGAGAGGAGGAAAGAGGGGAAGAGGGAAGAGGAAAGAGGGGAAGAGGGAGGAGGAGAAGAAAGGAGGGGAAGAGGGCGGAGGAGGAGGAAGGAGGGGAACAGGAAGAAGGAGGAGAAAGAAAGGGATGACGAAGGAGTGAAGGACAAGTGAAGAGTAAATGGGTAGACGAAGAGAAGGAAGAATATAAAGAGGAGGGGTGAGAGAGAGAGAGAGAGAGAGAGAGAGAGAAGACGAAAATAAAGAAAGGAAGAGATAAAGATAAATGAGGAAATGAGCAGGAAAGAGCCAGGAAAAAAGAAAAAGAGGAGAAAGAGAAAAGGGAAAGTGAAAAGAGAACAGAAATGGAGGGAGAAAGAGGAGAAGTGGGTAGGAGAAGGGGAGGACTGGGAATAAAGAAGAATAGACAAGGAAGAGGGAAGAAAGATACCAAGACGAAGGAATGACTGAAGGAAAACCTCACATGAATGGAGAGGAAGAAGGAGAGGATCGAGAGGGAAGGAAGGAAGGACGGACGGAAGGAAGGAAGGGGGAAGAAAGAACAGTGAGTAATGGAATGACAGGAGGGGGGTGGGAAGGAGAGGAGGGGAGGGAAGACGGAGGAAGACGAGAAGGAAAGGGGAGAGGAAGTGGGATACAAGATAAGGGAAAGGAAGAAGAAGAGAAGAGAGGAAGAACACGAAGACATGCAAGTAGAAGAGAGAGAGAGAGAGAGAGAGAGAGAGAGAGAGAGAGAGAGAGAGAGAGAGAGAGAGAGAGAGAATATTCAAAAGCTGAAGTACTGCCTTTCCTATATCTCAAAAATGGTTTTTCTGTCAAAGAAACCTGACAGACCCAGCCAGGGGAGGGAGAAATATGCGTTAGAGAGGGAGAGAGAGAGAGAGAGTATACGCCAGTACCAAACAACGACAATACTAATAATAATAATAATAATAATAATAATAATAATAATAATAATGATGATAATAAAGGTCGAATACTTGACCAAGTTCAGTGACATTGGCCTAAGACAGATGACTTTCACACAAAATTACTTCATTCTTGCATGACCTTTAATCCTTTCAAATTAGTTCATTCTTGCTTGACCCTTAATCCTTCCACCAGTGTCTGACCTGACCTTCCCCAGTGACCCTGACCTGATTCCTTATCCTCAAAACCGAATCTCTTTATCCTTGCCTGACCCTCAACTCTTCGACAAAGTTTAATCTACATCGGATAAAAAATACATAAGTTGACCTCGCCACGTGACCTTGGCGTTTGACCTATTGTTCTATGAAAGGGTCACCCAAAACCCTTGGGTGACCCCTAACTCATCCACCAAGCTTATTCGTCAGTTCATAGTTGTAATAGTTATTTTGTTAACAAGCACACACACACACACACACACACCCACACCCACACACACACACACACACACACACACTGCTCATAACCTAAAACCCGCTCTTGCTCTGGAAGACGCGGGTGTAATAACAGGAAACGAAGCTGAAGGGACTGAACAGGGAGGCTGCCAGAGATCGAGCAGCATGGAGAGCCGCCATTAAGTGACGAAGGCCGACGCATCAAGCATGTTGGAGCCTTTATAAACGAAACGAAGCCTGTCAGAACTGCATATGGCTGCAATAGTAATAATGTTGTTCCAGGTTCGTCTGTAATGTGAACCCAGTGGACTGCAGGCTGAAGTTACCCTCCTCATCCTTGTCTCAGGTAATTGATAGGGAGATAAAGTTACCCTCCCAATAATTCTCTCACGTGAATGATAGGGACATGATAGACGTGTGTATAGACGGGCGGGGGATCTGCTTAGTTATATCAGTGCCACCACGTGAAGGCGACCCTCTCCAACATGGATGTGGTTGCAGTAAAGTATATACATTTACTTCGGGAGGGAGAGTGTGGATGTGACAGTGTCGAGAAAGTATGGTACAGCCAAAAGTATTTTCAATTTCTGGGGCAGTAAAGGCGAGATTGGAGGGACAGGCGAAGGAGGAGGAATTTGGTTGGAAAAATGGTTTGGAAGGAAAGAAGGAAAATGAAGAGAAAGGGAAAAAGTACTGGAGAGAAAATGAAATGCTTAAGGAGAAAAAATGAAAAAAATATCAACGTTGGAAACAGTGAGAGAGAGAGAGAGAGAGAGAGAGAGAATGGAAAAAGAGGGCAAAATGAAATGAATAAATGGATGAGAAATATCGAGAAAATAAATCACTGAATGGCAGGTGAAATGGAGAGAACAATAATGAATAAATGAGAGAGAGAGAGAGAGAGAGAGAGAGAGAGAGAGAGAGAGAGAGAGAGAGAGAGAATGAATGAATGAATGAATAAATGAATGAGGAATGAAGTGTAAAAGGCAGGAAAAAAAAAGCGAAAAGAAACTGGAATACGGAGACAAAATTTACAAATTTTTGACAAAAAAATAAATGAAAGAAATGAGAATAAACGAGGGGGGAGGAGGAGGAGGAAGAGGAAGAGAAGGAGGAAGTGGAGGAGGGGAAGGGGGAGGAGAAGGAGGAGCAGGGAGGAGGGTGGGAGGAGGAGAAAGATGAATACAGGCAGAGGAAGATGGAAGGATGGGAGGGAGGTGAATAACATGAATAGGGAAACAAACGACTGGATGATTGGATGAATAATCGAGTGACGAACCGCCTGTATAAGCAACGACACTGATGTATAACCCGGATGGAGGACGCAGTGGAGAATGAAGAACAGGAAAAAAAAAAAAAAACATGAGAATGAGAAATAGGGAAGCAGGAAAAAATCGAAAAAATGTGAAATATGGCAAAAAATTAAAAAATAAATTGAAAAATAGGGAAGCAGGAAAATGAAAAATGCGAATAGGACATCTACAATCAGGAAAAGGGAAAATACTAATAAATAAATAAATAAATAAATAAATAAATTAGTAGAATGCAAAATACGGAATTATAAAAAATAAAAACAAAATTGAATGTAAAATATGGGAAGGAAAACATAAATAAAGGGAAAAAAACTGATGGAAATGGCACTGTACGGAATAATGATAAAAATTACGATTAAAAAAAACTCAGTACAGAAAGAAAAGAGAAAATATTTAAAATGGAACGCGGAATAAGGAAGAGAAAACTAAATTACCTGCCTGGAGGAAGAAGAAAAATATGTGACAAAAATAATGATATGGAAATGTGAAAGAAAACAGAGTTAAGAGTAGAGAAAGTGTAAAAAAAAATGGGGGGGGACAAAAAAGGGGTACAAGTAAAAACAGAAAAGACAAATGAACTGAAAATTATGGAAAAAAACGTAAATAGCAAGAGAGAGAGAGAGAGAGAGAGAGAGAGAGAGAGAGAGAGAGACAGACAGACAGACAGACAGACAGATAGACAGACAGGCAGACAGACAGACAGAATTGTTGCAGTAGTGTGAGGCAGCTTCGAGGCACGAAATTACTTGTGTATTCCGCCTCTGTTTACACACACACACACACCCACACACACACACACCAGACAGAAATAGATAGATACACAGTTAAATACCACACTTTAATATATTTAGGCTCTCACACACACACACACACACACACACACACACACACACACACATATTCTCAAAAGTTGTATCATTTGTCAAGGAAAGAGGAGGAAGGAAAAGAGAAAGGAAGTGGGAGGAAGAAGGAAGAGGAAGTGAAAGGAAGTGGAAAGGAGTACGAATGGGGAGGAGGGGAAGAGAATGAGGGAGGAAAGTGAGGAGATGGGAGAGAAAAGGAGAATGGGGAGGGGGAGAAGGAAGGAGACAGGGAAGGATGAAGCAGAGGAAGGGGGATGATGAGAAAAGAGGGGAGGAAAAGAGGAAAGATGGGGGATGAAGAGCCTGAGAAAGAGAGAGAGAGAGAGAAGAGGAGGTAAGGGAGATGGAGGAGAGGAGACATGAAAAAGGGATGAGTTGTGGAGGACGAAGGAAAAATCAAAAGAGAATATGAGCGGAGGAAGAGGAGGAGGAGGAGGAGGAAGAGGAAGGAGGAGAAAGAGGGAGGGGAAGGAATGACGAAGACTGAGTAGCAAAGACGTGGAAATGAGAAGTGTGCAGAATAACACCACCATCACCACTACTACTGCTACTAAACACATCCATCACCAGTCATACTATCTACTACCACACGACCTACCACAATCTCTACCACAGTCAGTTTTAATCTTTCACACTTGCTACCACAACACCACTACCACCATTCACATCACTACCACACCACATTACCACACCAACCCCTACTACACCACCATTCACCACACCCCCACACCACCACACCCACTACCACACCACCATTCACCACACCCACTACCACACCCCGAAGCAACAAGATAGGTGAAGCCATCCATAACGTAACCCGGATCAAGGCGACAGTAATTCCGGCTCAGCTTTCCTCCCTATTCCCTTACACAAACAGGCTTTAAGTACTGTACATGGGAGGAGGGGGAAATATTATGCTAGTCACGAAGAAGTGCTAAGAAACGATACTTGCACTGTAGGGGGGAGGGGATGGCGATTAATGCTGTACGGTACTCTTTTCACTTCTACTCGGCCTAAAATTTTAATCTCTCCATCTTGAATGCTGAGTTGAAAGGACAGATTAACAATAAAATATTATGCTAATCACGAAGAAGTGCTGGGAAAAGATGTAGATGCACTAATTTCTTCAACTTACAAATGTCTTAAGTCAAATAAAATGTAATTAAATATAAATTGTTAACTGAGGAGTAATAATTGTATCAGAGAGGGGAATCGCCTGAGATGAAAGATGAACAGATGTACAGATAGTTAAATAAATATATAGATAAACAGACAGACAGATAGACAGACACACGTAGAGGCACAGACAGAGAGCAAGCCAGACGCTGATTAACTGACAGACAGGCAGATAAGACAGATAAATGGACGGACAGTTGATAGATATACAGACAGACAGACAGATATACACAGATACATGATGAGACAGACACTGAGAAAGAGAGTTTATAGAGACAAAAAGATACACACAGACAGATTAAAAGACAAACAGATATACAGACATATTGACAGACATACAGTACATAGACAGATGAAGAGACATAGCTAGGTAGATAGACAGACTGATAAACACAGACAGACAGACAGATATAGACAGAAAGATATTCACAGATAGACTGACAAACTGAGATAGACATTTTCGTAAACAGAAGAAACTCTCAGACAGAAAGTCGCCAATAGTTGTATAATTATACCCTTTCCAAAGAGGCAAAAAAAAAAAAAAAAAAAAAAAGTAAAAAATCAACACCCAATCCACAGTTGAATACAGTATGGCTCAAAAACTGGGGCTCACAGGAAGTGGGAACACACACACACACACACACACACACACACACACACACACACACACAAAGCCAACGTGTGACAAATACAGAGTCTTAAGGTACCGGCTTAAGGGATTATAAAGCAGAGAAGACAAGGCAGGCAGACAGGCAGGAGGAGGAGGAGGAGGAGGAGTGACAAAACAGAAGGGCAAACAAAATCAGAAGGAAAGAGAGAGAGGCGCCACGTATAGGCAGTAAGGAGGCTGACAAAAAGAAACAAATGAAATGAAAAGTGGTTAAGCAAGATAGGCAGGAAGACAGGCAGGAAGGCAGGTAGGCAGGAATAAGAAAAGAAGGATGATGGACAGGCAGATGTAGGCTAAAGGTGGGCAGGAAAACAGGAAGGAAGGTAGGGACGGAGAGGAAAAATCAAGGAGGACAGGCAGGCAGGAGTGAGGAAGATAAGCAGAAAGGAAGGCAGGCAGGGAGTAAAGACAAGAATGACGATAGGCAAGCAAAATGGAAGGAAGGAATACGGTTTAATATGTAAGTAGGTAGGTAGAAAGAAAATGAGAAAGACAGATAGACAGACAGGTAGACAGGTAGCAAGGTAGGTAAGGTAGGTAGGTAGGTAGGTAGGAAAAGAGTCAAGTAGACAGACAGGAAGAGAGACAGGCAGGCAGGCAGACTGGCAGAAGACTGACATGCAAACAGAGAGGCCTGAAGGCAGGAAGGGCATGTGTCTGCATGAGAGATGAGGACACGAAGGGAGCACTCTCTCTCTCTCTCTCTCTCTCTCTCTCTCTCTCTCTCTCTCTCTCTCTCTCTCTCTCTCTCTCCGTTTTATTCCTGCTAACACCAAATGATTTCTCTGTGTCAATAATACGTCACCAGATACAAGGGATTAAGCAGTTTAAGATCACCTGAAGAGATTAACAACGTCTCATAACTCTCAGAGGCAACCTGTCCAATTCCTTAGAGAAAACGGAGAGTGGCAGGAATGAAGACGGGTGACTGCAATAAATTCCCCCCAAACCTTGTCACGTATATCAACCGTATAACTGGTTCAGCCTTCTTTCTCCCCCCACGCATATTTCTTCAGCAACACAGCCCCAAGTTTTGTTGACATACTCTTCAGTACGAGGAGGCCATTTCTTTTTATTTATCCTTGACACCATTTTCTTTATCCCTTAAATCAGATAACATTTTTTGTCTTACTCCTTCTCTCTCCCGATTTTTATTCAGCACTGGAGAGACTATTGTAAAAATGTTAGATTTAACCTCCAATTTTTTTCCCTACTGTCTCCTATGCTGAATAAAACCGTCTGGAGATGGCATAAATGAAATAAACACGTTTCGGACAGAAGAGGTTAAGATTAAGGAATTTCCATACTGATGTAGTTGGCAATATATCCTCACTTACCAAAATCGTGGCTAATAAACCAGTGTCCTCGGGCTTGAGAGAAAACGGAGGATGGCGAGAATGAAGACGGGTGACTGCAATAAACCCCCCACAGCCTCTTCGCGTATATTAACCCTGTAACTTACTCAGCTTTGCCCCCCCCCCCCACGCATATTTCCACGGCACCACAGCCCCCCACCCCTCCTCCCTGAACAGATTATTGGAAAACAGATTGCTGTAATAAATATCACGCTGGTTGCTGGCTGGATGGAGGGTACACCGAAGTCCTTACGCATGCGTCAACGTTTTTATTACCAGAGAGAGAGAGACAGAGACAGAAAGACTTATAACCAAGCAAAATGATACCAGTTATTCATTTTTTCTGCTCTCATTTCTTCTCCATACTGCAGTGCGGCCTTGAATGCGAGCCCTGGGGTGTAGGGGGGGGGGGGCTAGGTTTACAATGGAAGAGTTGAGAAGATGGATGGGACTGGAGTGTACTGTATTCATGTTGTGACGTGGAAGGGTAGTAGTAGTAGTAGTTGTTCCCTAGGCAGTGTGGCCGAACAGCCCCGAGTCCCTTAGGAAGGCCATGGCCGAGACCGGGCTTTCCCACAGAGCTCTCAAAGAGTGTATGTTGTGTTGTCGGCGTATATATAAACTACCTCCCCTGCAAGTAAGAAGGAATGTTGCCTCCCTTGCATTATTTTACAGATTTTTTTTGGCAAATGCTCAGACGAAGTTGCGTCCATGGTGCCACCTCTCTATGCCTTCCCTCGTGCTACACGGGCATCTGGTAGCGCTCATGACTGGAATGTCACTCAACCATCAGAATTCTTTCATTCCCCGAACTGCATCTCTCTGGAACTCGCTTCCCCAGAGTTGTTTTCCTCCAAATTTCAACCCACAACTGTTCAAGTCTATTGTTACAGATATTTTATGAATAGAGGATACCAGTAATCTGGTGTATGGATTTTTTTTTTTTTTACCCATTTGTTTTTCCTTCCTCCGTTCTGTTATTTATAAAAAAAAAAAAAAAAAAAAAAAAAAGGTGATTGTGTGCAATGCAGTCTTCCATAATGTGCTTAAGAGTATGAGGTACTGTGTTGCATCCTGGACAGGCATCAGCAACGGAGTCATCCAGCCTCTTCTGGTTGCTTAAGAGGGCTGGATGGTGCCCACATCTCAGCCTAGCCAGGTGGACCCTGTCCTCACGAGGAAGATGGGATTCAGAAGGGTGGATGTCAGGAGGCCATGCATGCAGCTGTGTGTTGTCTTTAAGTGACTGAATGGAACGGCGAGTGATCTGAGTGTGGATATGCTTCTGGAAGCTGGTCTGAGGTGGGCGAGGGGGAAGAGATGACAGTATTTGTGTATGGTATCGTGTGCTGGGTGTTGTTTTGACGTACCTTGGTGTGGGTGGATGTGCTGCCATGTACTGTAGTGGATGTTGTGGGTTTGTGGAGGCTGCAGCAAGAAACTGGGTGCCTCTCATATCTAAGTGATCCTTGACTTTGAGGACTTTGGTTTCTTGATGTAGGTGGTCTGTGGGTGTAGTAGCTGTGCAGCCTGTGATTATTTTTAGGGCCTTGTTCTGTATGGTCTGTAGAGTGTTGTAGTGCGTTTTGGTGAGGTTAGAAGCCCAGGCAGGGATTACATAATTCATCACTGAACGTATGTATTGTTTGTATACTGTGGTGGTGGTTTCTTTGTTGTGTCCGAATGTTGTATTGGTAAGTGACTTCAAAGCACTGAGTCTTGGTGTTATTTTATTTTTAATGTTTGTGATGTGTTGTTTAAATGACACTGATGTGTTGTATGTTACACCAAGGATTTTGGGTGTGTGTGTGTGTGGTAGGGGAGTGTTGTTTATGGTGAGGTGTGGGATGTGCCTGTGTTCTGCTGTCCAATTTGTGAGAAGAGTCACTGTAGATTTGGCTGGGGCTATTTTGAGCCTGTTTGTGGTGAACCATTCGTGTAGTGTGTTGAGGTAAGGTTGAATGATGTGTGCAGCTATGTTTGCGTTTTGGTGCGTACAAGTGTTATATCATTTGCACAGGAAGCTATGTGTATCTGTGGTGTGTGGGGTGTGGGTACGTCGTGCATGTATAGGTTAAAGAGTGTAGGGGACAAAACAGATCCTTGGGGGATGCCGTTCGTGAAGATTCTGATGTTAGAACACTGACCAGCAATTGTTACGTGTGCACATCTGCCTGCTACATAGTTTGCCAGCCATCTTTTTGTGTTATTGTGCATGTTTTTGCTAAGTATTTTGTTTGTGAGGTTGTGGCGGGGGATGGCATCAAAAGCTTTGCTAACGTCTAGTGTTATTAGGAGTGTTCTGTGTGGTGGCCTAGCTGAATTCATGCCATCGAAAACTCTCTGTGTAAGGTCTGTAAGAAGGGTGTTTGTGGAGTGTAGTGGCCTAAAGCCATGTTGTGACTGGGCTAGGGGAATGTGAGGTGTAACTAGTTGTAGTACCAGTCGTTCAGTGACTTTAGAGGGGGTGCAGAGGAGTGTGATGGGGCGATGTGAGGAGGGTAACGTGGGGTCTTTGTTGGGTTTAGGGATAGTGATGATATTGCCATGTTTCCAGATGTTGGGTATTATGTTGTGTGAGTAGCTGTAGTTTGATAAGTTGGTGAGTGCTTGTATGCCTTGTGGTCCTAGGTGTTTAAGGTGAATGTTGCTTATGTTGTCTGGTCCACAGGCAGATGAGTGCTTGAGGTTGTTAATGATGTGCTTCATTTGGTTGTAAGTGAAAGGTGCGTAGTCTGGGTCTGTGGGGAACTGTCTCTTACGTCGGATGATAAGTCAGTCTTCGGGATGGGGGTTTAGATGGCTGACTTGTGAAAAGTGATTGATGAGAGTGTTTGCTTGTTGTTTGTTTGAGGGTATTGTGTCTGTTGTTGTGATGGCAGCGTGTGACTGTGTGGTGTTGCTGTTGGAAAGTGTGATGCTGTTTAGTGTTTTGTAGAGTTTGCTGATGTTTGTTTTGTGGTCAAGTGTTTGGAGGTAATTTTTCCAGTTTAGTGTTTGCTGTTCTGATATTTTATTGTTTATTTGGGTGTTAAATTCTTGTAATTGTTGTACGGTGTCTTGTGTATGGGGTGTTGGGGAGTGTCGCAGTGTGTTCTGTTGTCTGATGAGGCCTTGAATTTCTGGTGTGAAGTTGGGGTTGTGTCTCTTTCTGTTGCCTCTAGGGATGTGTCTTTTGTCTGCGTTTTGTATAATTGTATTGAAAGTGTGCAAAGCGGTGTTGATGTTTGTGATGGGTGTACTGTTTAGTGTTTCGAAATGTTGTTCTGTTTCACTTACAAAGGCCTCCCAGTTGGCTCTCTTATAATTAGTGTGTGTGTGTTTGTGGCCAGCTGGGGTGATTCTGGTTCTGGTAGTGATGATGATTGGGAGGTGATAGGAACCTAGGGTTTTGACCACTCTCCATGATGTAGTGGGGGCGAGGTTTAGGGAGCAGAAGGTGATGTCTGGAGATGATGGGAGGAAGAGGGCTTGGTGTGGGATATGGGTATGTTGGTCTAGATTGTTCAGTATGAAAAGATGATCTGTCTGAGATTGTAGTACCAGCCCTCTGTCTGTGTCAGGGTTGTTGACATGCCAGGCCGACGACTTAGCGTTGAAATCACCACCCAGGATGATGTTGGGTATGTTAGTGATGTGGTTTATCTGTGGAAAGTAACGGTGTGGTACTGTGGGGGAATGTATGTATCAGCGATTGTTATGTGTGATTTGTTACCAGTGCGTATTTTAATTGATTGTATTTCTGTTGTGGTGTCATGTGGGGGGAGAAGTGACTTTGTGTGTGCACTGGTATCAGCAAAGTTGATGGATTTGTGTACCAGGGTGATGAATCCACCGCCACCGCCGTCGGCCTGGTCTTGTCGAATGGTGGTGAAGTTTTGGAATGTCGGTGTTTTCTGTGCTCTGTGTAGTTTTGTTTCTTGTAAGATGGCAATGTGTATGTTCTGTTGTTTGATGAATTGTGTGAGTTCTTGTTTTTTTGTGTTTATGCCATCTATGTTTAACTGAAGGATGTTTATGTTGTGTGTGCGATGTGTGTTAGCTGCTGCAGCACGGGGAGGAAATGGTGTGGGTGGAGGGGAAGGGGTAGGAGGAGGTTGTGATGGAGGTAAGGGATGAGGTGGATTAAGATGGGTTGGAATGGGATGAGTTGGCGGACTGGGTGGTGTGGGAAGAATCGGTGGGTTTGGCTGTGGAGGTGTGAAGGAAGTAGGAGTAGGATTGGAAGGAGGGTTGGTGGGTGGGGGGAAGGAGCATAAGGAGCAGGTCCAGATGTTTGTGTAATGTTTTCTGGATGCAAGTGTTGTGCAGGTGTAATGGGTCCTGTTCTTGCAGGAGTTGCACTGAACTGAACCCTTTGTCTGTCGGCTCAACGTGATAGGTTTTGAGCATGTTGGACATATGTATTTGTTGGTGGGTCCTGGATTGCTCTCAATGTCCCCGGCTAGAAGAAGTCGTCGACAAATGACAGCCGAAGGGGTCATTTCTCGGTGTAGAAAAAACGGTGCTGTTGTATGTGTTGTGTTGGGAGATGTGGTACTTGCCCGGGCGACCGAAGCCACTCCCAGGTACTCGAGCCCCGTGAGGGGCCGGGGGGGTTTGCGGTGGTTTGGCCCCCATGCTGTCCTCCTCTTCTCATCGACAGCCTCTGGGGGGTAGACCCACGACGAAGACGCCACCGCTCCACGTCCACGTGGAAGGGTAGATTGAGATGGTCTGGGCATGCGAGAGGATGGGGGATGACAACTGGATGCAGAAAGTAAGATGTGTCAACGTCGGCGGTTCAGCTGCGACAGGCAGACCAAAAATGACGTGGGACGAGGTCATGGAGTATGACCTCAGGGATAAGGGACTGTATAGGGAGGCTGCCAGAGATCGAGCAACATGGAAAGCCGCCATTAGGTAACTACGGCCGACGCATGCAAGCATGTTGGAGCCTTTACAAACGAAACGAAACGAAGCGAAACAGCACATTTTGCATATACTGTCCCCCCCACTCTCTCTCTCTCTCTCTCTCTCTCTCTCTCTCTCTCTCTCTCTCTCTCTCTCTCTCTCTCCTGCACCAGTTTCTTTTGTTCCTCCTTTTTTTATATAGCTAACTCTTCTTCCATTTCTCTCTGCTTCTGTGTCTTGCCTACATTCAATCCTTTAAAAATCCTACACATTTTCCCCTTCCCTCTCTTCTTTCTCCATTTCTCTCTTTAAAATTATTTCTTAATTCCTAAAAGATATGACAGTATTTCTTATGCTGTCACTGAGCTATGGGAAGTAGGCTACGAAATCACGAAAAAGATGAAGCGCTCAAGTTGTGAACAAGTTAATGAAGGCTTTAACTCCTCAAATTAGAAACATCTCTTCTAAGCTAAATAAAATCTTGAGTTACAAAAATAAATACAAATACCTCGTAGTGAAGGGGTGTGGCATTATGTAACTGCAAAACAAAGCAAAACACAAAATAAAGAAAACTAGCATAATCAAGGTAGGCAATTAATTATGTATATAAAAATAAGAAAACCAATACAAAAATCAAGCCTGCACAATCCACGCTGGCCATCCACGGTCTACCTCAATGCAGACTAATTAGAAGAATGTCATTAACCATCTCTATTGTTTCCCAGTCGCCATAATTACATCACGGAAGCCATTAAGGGCAATTTACGTGCGCAATTCCCGGTTTGTTAATTAGGGCGTGCGTAATAGAAGAGACAAATTTACCAGCAAATTTACCAAGCATTGTGAGATGTGTGATGTTTGCAAACCGCATGTAAGCCTGGGAGGGGGGGGGAGAGAACCTGCGGAAAGAAATACAAAGACATTTTGAGGGTCTTAAATTTTACGGAATAACGAAACAATGTGGAATACTAAACAAAAATAGCGAAGGACAGGAATTTACACACACACATACACAACCTTTTTTTACACACACATACATGTACACATTTTTAACTAGTAAGCTACAATGACTTATTTACAGGTTACAGTCAGAACAACAGGACCTTTCTACTGGAGTATGCTTGTTAGCCAAATATTGTTAGCTGGCAATATTAAAAACAAAATGAAACAGGGCATTATCTCGTCGAATGTTTGTTTTCAAAATTAAACAGAAAACAAGGTACGGTAGGCTACTCTCAACACCATCCATCAGGCTGTTTGTCCGCTAGGTTTTTATGCAGGTATTAAATGAAATAAAATGCGCATAGGTTTGTTTGGACGGAATTATATATATAAAAACAAGCCATAATTCTGTAACGATGAATAGCACTTTCACACGGCACTCAGCACTTAACATAGCACTCAACACAGCCCTTAACACAGCACTCAGCACTTAACATAGCACTCAACACAGCCCTTAACACAGCACTCAGCACTTAACATAGCACTCAACACAGCCCTTTACACAGCACTCAGCACTTAACATAGCACTCAACACAGCCCTTTACACAGCACTCAGCACTTAACACAGAACTCTGCACTTAGCACTCAAGTTGGTGAAAAACCCATTGAGTGACAACTTTTCAACAAGGTAACTATCGGTGTGCAGGAAACAGATAAAACTGAACACTATTTCAACGCAAACATAACAATGAACACTTTCAACGCATAGATCAAACCGAAAACTTTTTCAACGCAGATAAAACTGTACACTATGTTTCAACACAAAGATAAAACTGAACACTTTCAACGCAAAGATAAAACAACACTATTTCAACGCAGAGATAACACTGAACACTATTTCTACACAAAGATAAAACTGAACACTTTCAGCGCAAAGATAACACTGACCACTTTCAAAGATAAAACTGAACACTACCTATTTTAACGCAGGTAACACTGAACACTTTCAACACATGCAACTGAACACCATTTTAACGCAACGATAAAAATGAACACTTTCAACGCAAATACAACTCAACACTACTTCAACGCAGATAAACCTGAACATTATTTCATCGAAAAGATAAAACTGAACACTACCTATTTCAACGCAGATAAAACTGAACTCTAAATCAATGCAGAGAAAACACTGAACACTGTCGCAAAGATAAACCTGAACACTATTTCAACGCAAAGATAAGCTAAACACTGTACTTCAACGGAGATAAAACTGAACACTATTTCAACGCAGATAAAACTGAACACTATTTCAACACTTTAAGCCTGGAAAAGAAAACCAGTAAGACGTTCTGGCTGGCTTTGGGGACAACGTTAGCACTCTTCCTTAGCGATTTATTTTGGGTCTATCTATCTATTGCAGACTCCTCAATCCCGTAAGGGGTGGCCACAAACAAAAATCGCCTCCATGTCACCCTGTACCCCTTCATTTCGCTGCCATGTTCCCAGCTCACACCCCCCTCTCGCATATTTATTTTTGGTATCCACATCAAAATTCTCTCCTCTTAGTGTTCACATGGTTTTATATTCGCATCAATTCTATCTTGCCTATTATTTTTATCTTTAATATCCACAGTCTGCCTAGAGCAAGCAAGAATACGGCACAATAAGCAAATATAATCCGCTTTAAGGAATACCTCTTGGTAACATAAAAGGATAATCGGGCGAAATAAGCAAAATAATTCGCTTCCAGGAACATCTCATGGTAGCATAAATAAGAAGAGGATAATCAGGCGAAATAAGCAAAATAATTCGCTCACAGGAACATCTCAAGGTAACATAAATAACAAGCAAGAAGATAGTACGCTACAATATGTAAAATAATTCGCTCACAGGAATATCTTAAGGTAACATAAATAACAAGCATGAGAATAATACGCCACAATAAGCAAAATAATTCGCTCACAGGAACATCTCAAGGTAGCATAAATAACAAGCAAGAGGGATAATACAGCACGATAAGCCGACTAATTCGCTGACAGGAATATCTCGAGGTAACATAAGTAACATGCAAGAGGATAATATGGTGTAATAAGCAGAGTAATTCGCTTAAAAGAACAGGTAACGTAATTAAACATTTCAAATTTTCAAAATTTGTAACAGCCGGTCTACTAAATCTCGCTCATAAGGGCGGATCAATCAGCATTTACAGCCACATAAATCGCCCTTGTAAAGCTTGTAATTAAGGCCCATTATATCAACACACAATACAAGCAGGAGAAAGATTTGTATATGCTACGATCAAGTCTGGAAGGAGGTGGTGGCGACCATCAACCACTCAATCACCTTTATCATTCTTTTTGTCAGTTCTCCTTTCACCCTATTTCTCCCATCTTTCCTGTCACTTTTTATTGCTCTTCATTCCTTGTCAGGTGGCAAGCCTAATAGTTTCCTGTAAGCCAGGAAACCATTTACAACGCTGGGTGGTAACCATAGAACCAACCCACAAGTGTTCCCTATGCCAAAAAGTGTCAACAAGTGGGTTGGAGGAGGGTTAGTGCCCTTCTCCATAAAACAACTACCAGTAACTCAAGGCCATACCGCCACAGGTAGAAGTTTGAAAGTAGATAAAATTTGATAGATTAAATTATCTTGCCAACTCGACAACAAAAATAAGAGTAGGTGCAGTATTGGCCATGTACTTAAAATAAATACAGTTCTTTACATTTCAGTTTTTCATATTTCCATTTGGAATAAAACGATAATTTTTGGTTATTTTTCGTCAATATACTGGCGCATGTAAATTACAGTATAGCGCGATAATTCGAGGATTATATCTCCATGTTTGCTCTTCCTTGTAACCATGTCAGCATTATATGCTGTAATTCTTTTCGTCATACCTTCAAACTAACTCGTTCCGGGTGATTAATGTTTCCATATTAGTGAGCATCACACGCAGACTCCATTTCACTCGCTTATTAATAATCTGTTAATTTAATAACACAATCTAATCAAAATCATCACTACAAGATTTAAATTAACTTACCTTTTTCGATGATAGGCGGAAATAACCACAATGTCGACGAGGGTAGTGGGGATTGATGGCTGGCTAGGGGAAAGGGAGGATGGAGGCGAGTGGCGCAGAGCATGTCAATTAAACGTCACCATTTGTCACTTTACCACATATCACGACCACTCCACGTCACCCTCATACGTCCACGGGGGCTTTGTGCGTCTTCGGTTAACGTCTAAGTAACGTTCGGATCTCTGATGGCGGAAATATTATTCATATTAAGTCGATAACACTCGCGCACTCGGGGATAATTAACACTCGAGCAGCAACCTTCCTTCCCCCTTAGCCTCGTAGGACACTCTGTTGATACGTACACTCTAGAATTATGTATAGATAGCGGCAACGTTGATGTACAGGTGTTTAAGAGTGAAATTATGTAAACAAAATAGCTAAAGGCGAGTATTAAGTTATTACTACTTGAAAACATTATGAATTATATTAATGAAATGTTTATACGTTGCGTAGGAAGTGCACGAATAATTTTCCGTGAGCATTGCCAATCTCGATATTCGTCTGTTTTTACTCTGTTCGTCAGAGCATTCGACAAACAAGACAATGTGAGAAAAAATAAACATAGCAGTATTATTGTAATATTTAGAGGTTGTATTTCCAACAATACAATAGTTTTCAATATAAGTTGGGCTTGTAGATACGGCTGCTGAATCAAAACAACCGTTATGATATTTGAAATGATGCATCGCAAGAATTCGCCCACTACAACCGTGCCAGACGTAAAAAAAAAAAAAATGCAATGATTTCAAGGGTAATAATGTCTAGTGAGGCTTCAATTTAATATAGCCGGAACGCAATAACCGGGAAACAGAAATCACGAGTCACTTCATTCAAGGTTTTTATAGACGGTTAATTCGATTTGCTTAACGAGTGGGGTTTAGCGGACGAACGCAAATGGAGAGAAATGAAGTGATGGAAGAGAGAGAGAGAGAGAGAGAGAGAGAGAGACTGGAAAAGGCATATAGACTATAGTCTGTTCCATATAAACTGGCGGAGAGAATAGGAAGGAGATTTACTGTAGAGATGGGGATTTTCAAACATACATCCAACCGTTGAACAGATTCTCCTCTCTCTCTACTTGTGTATGAATAAAATCGTTTGGTGTTACCATAAATCAGTGTGTCCGAAGCAGAGGAATTTTAAGAGATAATTATCATATCTTTAATTAGGACACGTTTCTCTGGTAAATTAGTTTAGAAATCCCTGAAGCCCTACTTAACACCTTCACCTACAGATTCACTTACGTTTATCACACTTAGCAGACAGAATGAGTCAAATAAGGAAATACGTCACGGGATAGAAAGGGTTAAAAATGCGCCCCTAAATGTTTACAACGGCGCCATAATGACGGGATTAATTCTATTTTAATTAACCTTCACTGCCACTACTACTACTACTACTACTACTACTACAATTCTATTATTGCTGCTACGACTACTACTACTGCTACTACTACTACTACAATTCTGTTACTATTGCTGCTACTACTACTACAATCCTACTATTACTGCTTCTTTTCTTTTTCTACTACTACTACTACTACTACAATTCTGTTATTATTGTTACAACTACTACTACTACTACCACTACTAAAATTCTGTTATTATTGTTACAACTACTATTACTACAATTTTGTAATTATAACTACTACTGCTGCTATCCTACTACTACTGCTTCTTCTCTTCTGTTTTTCTTCTCCTCCTCCTCCTACTACTACTAGTACTACTACTACTACTACTACTACTACTACAATTCTGTTATTATTCTTACTACTACTACTACTACTACAATTCTGTAATTATAGCTACTACTACTGCTATCCTACTACTACTACTGCTTCTTCTCTTCTCGTTTTCTTCTACTACTATTACTACTACCACTACCACTGTACTGTCTGCATAACACGTACCACTCACAAACAAACACTTTTCTTAACCTCTTCAGTACGATAACACTTTCAAGACGGTTTTAGTTAATTTAGACGTTTCTTGAACTGGGGGGGGGTTGATATATGGCTTACCCCTTCACTACGATGCTGCTGTCCTAAAAATCATATGTACAAGTTAACTATAGTCTGTTTATAGTAGCCTGGCAAACACCTTAACCCCAGCCAGGTCTGTAGATAGCCAGGTGTAGTCAGAGTGGAGGCTCGATTTGACTGGTAACCAAGGAGACGCATTTTTCAACATCCCTGCATCCCTCCAAAATATATCAGTCTGCCTCTCCATTTTCCCCTTCTTCCTTCTCTTAGATTTTCCTCATTATTTCCTCTTCTTTCCCTCTTCCTGCTCTCAGACCTCCTCCTCATCCTCTTCCTCTTCCTCTTTTTCTTCATTCTCTTCCTCCTCCTCCTCCTCCTCCTCTTCTCCAGCTAATGGTTATTACACATTACCCTCCCGCCAGTTCACCCTCTTTGCATTGATCAAGTGGCTTACCCCCTCCCCTCTCTTTCTCTCTCTCTCTCTCAGTAGCAATTACCTTACAGAGAGAGAGAGAGAGAGAGTAATGACTAATCTGTAAGATGGTGCAGCTCTGTGGGCCGTATCTTTCAACTGCACTTTCATACTGCTATGTTGTGTATGTGTGTGTGTATTGGAGTGACGTGAATTTGTAGGCACATGAATATAGGCTTGTAAAAATAAATGTGTGTGTTGTGTGTGTGTGTGTGTGTGTGTGTGTGTGTGTGTGTGTGTGTAATTCACCGGGTCGGTCAGGATCACTTGATGGTCGTGATCGTCAGCTTTTACCCTCCCGGAAGGGAGCTGAGAGCTCATATAGTCCGATCTAAGGGCAAGGCTGTGACCTTCACACACGCACACACCCGTCCCCTTGCTCAAGGGGGACAGTAACCACCCACTTCGTCAGTGAAACTTTTCGCAACCTGAGCGAGGCGCGAACTCCCGTCCACCAGTTGGCAAGCGAGAACGTTACCACTGTGTGTGTGTGTGTGTGTGTGTGTGTGTGTGTGTGTGTGTGTGTGTGTGTGTGTGTGTGAAGGCCTCGTGTCTACCTGAAGTGGCCCTGGCAGGAACATTACCCCCGGGTGGTGTTTATGTCCATGTTATCCCTCCTGACCCATCAACACTGAGAGAGAGAGAGAGAGAGAGAGGGAGAGAGAGCGTCATCGGTGTGAAAGAGTTAATTTGGTTAGTCTCTCACCTATAGTGCTTTTACTCCAACCTGACAAGCTCCAAAACTCCTCCCAGCTCAGTTGTTAGTCAGGTGTAGTAAGATCGGAGGGCTGATTTTGACTAGTAACCAAGGAGACTCATTCTTACTTCACAGATAAGGCTTATTACTCTGCTAACAGGCCAATCCTCACTACTCAATGCCTTTTTTAAGGTCTTCTTCATCCTATTTTTATTCCTTTTTCTTAGTTTCTTTATTCATCTTTTTTTCTCCCTCCCTTTCCCCCACTTCCCTCTTCTAATCCCCTTCTTCCCTCTTCCCTTCCTTCCCTCTTTAGTCCTTATTCTTAGACCTTTCAGTTCTCCTTTTTTCCACTCCTCCTTTCACCCCCTCTTCCTTCTTCTCATCCCCTCTCTCTTCACTCCTCTCCCCTCCTTACCTTCTCTCCTCCCTCCTTTCTTCCATCCTCTCCCTCTCCCCTCTTTCTTCCTTCCTCTCCTTCCCTCTTTCTTCCTGTTTCTTCCCTCTTTTCTTCTCCCCTTATTCCCTCTTCTCCCATCCTTCCTCATCTTCTCTCCTTCCTTCTCGCCTCCTTCCTCTTCTTGTCTCCTTCCTTCTTCTCACCTACTTCCTCTTCTTCTTTTCTCTTTCCCTCTTCTTACCTCCTTCCTCTTCTTTTTTTCTCCTTCCCTCTTCTCTCCTCCTTCCTCTTCTGTTTTTCTCCTTCCCTCTTCTTCTTTTTCTCTCCTTCCGTCTTCTTCCCTCTTTCTTCCCTCTTCTCCTTCCCCTATCTCTTCCCTCTTCTCCCCTCTTCCTTCTCTCTTCCCCCCCTCGCCCTCCTCCCCACCCTCCACTATCAGTAACCACCTCCACCAGCTGTATTTGTATTTAAACCCCAAGACTATGGTTGAGCCCTTCATAATGCATCCCCACCCTCCTCTCTCTCTCTCTCTCTCTCTCTCTCTCTCTCTCTCTCTCTCTCTCTCTCTCTCTCTCTCTCTTACACACACACACACACACACACAGGTAAAGTACAGTAATGTCATCACAGGAGGTCAAGGTTCATCTCTCTCTCTCTCTCTCTCTCTCTCTACTAATCGTTTTTATTCCATCAGTAGCGTAGGGTTCCTGGGCTAGAATACCCACCTCCAACTTTTAAGGCGAGTAACCAGCATGTATGTATGTATGTATGTATATATGAATGAATGTAAGTACGCATCTGTGTATTTATGTTCTAATGTATGTATGTATGTTTTGTGGTATGTATGCAAGTAGGTATGTGTTTTTATTGTATGTATGTATGTATGTATGTTTCTTATTGTATATGTGTGTATGTATGTATGTATGTAAAACCTTACTTAAGAGTTAGTGATCGGACAAACATTTATCAAAATTAAATAAAAATACCAATTTCATTTCAACTTGGCCAAAAATTGCCCTCTCACCATCTTGAAGGCTGAGTTGTAGCAATAAATTAACACACCACCTCAGAGGTGGTGTGGAAAATAAATCGAAATTATAAACCACAAATAAACCTCACATTTTAAGGAGAAAATCACAGTCATAATAAGAAATAATGTTAGAGAGACGGACAGACAGACAGAGACAGACAGACAGAAACAGAGAGTAGGGGGAAAGGTCATGGAGAAAGGGAATGAATAAGAGCGCAGCAAGGCAGACAGACAGTCAGTCTGGAGGCTTTTCCTCAAATTCTAAAAATTCATAAAAGTGTATAGACTTTTTATAGAAATAAATATATAAAAAATGCAATTTCTATATGCAGAGAGAGAGAGAGAGAGAGAGAGTGGTGTGCTGGGAGGGAGAGTTGTCATTTACGTCTTGTTTCTAATCCGATTAAGTTGCCCAGAACAAAGTATGGCAACACTGTGGGACGGGGACTCCCCAAGAGGGACAACGCCCAAACGCTCTTCATAAAATAGACGGACCATAGTCATGAAGAAGTGCTGTGAGAAGGCTGTTGATCCATTGTAATTTTTTTGCCAGTGAGCTACGTGAAATAAGCTGCACAAGGAGGGTAATTTGGGCCAAGTTAAGGTGAAAGGAGTATATAACCACACCTCCAAGACTCACCTGCAGTTCTTAAGATGGTGACCCGCACAGCATCACTCGCCACATCGTCTTCAGGTATCGTGGTGACCTGTTGTGACCTGGTGAAGATGCCACCCTTATATCTCTTTATCACTTAATCTCTGTCTGTAGCACTTGTGTATTGTGTTGTTGATGTGAGGAATCTGTGTGGGTAGTGAAAAGACCTGTGTGTGTGTGTGTGTGTGTGTGTGTGTGTGTGTGTGTGTGTGTGTGTGTGTATCTGTTTTTGTGTCTGTATTTCTGCGTCTGTATATGTTGTCATGACACAGGCGCAAACCAAACTAACGTAACATATCAGCCAGCCTCACCTTACATATTTACACCATAGATGAGACAGCAAACAAACCACCATTATTAGTAAAGATATATTTCTCTATCATACAAACAAGGCAGGTACTTATTACATCATATATGGAACTGGAAAATAAAGAAATGTGATAATGAAATAATAGGAGTAATTATAGTGAAATGGAGATAGAGTTTAATGAAGGAAATAGCATGGTTGGTGAATTGGGTAACTAGCAATCGTTTCAGTGGCTAACAATCGCCTGTTTAGGGAGGGATTTATTGAAGAGATTAAAAGGGGGGATTATTTTAGCTCACCTCCCTCTCCTTCTTACCTCCCAAGTCGAGGGGAAATGATATATGAGATGAATGGACAGGAAAGAGGAAATGTAAAAATATGGAAGAGAGGGAGTGAGGAAAATGCACACACACACACACACACACACACACACACACACACACAACCACAAACACACACACACAACCACAAACACACACACACAACCACAAACTCTATCTCTCTCTCTCTCTCACACACACACACACACACACACACACACACACACACACACACACACACACAAAACCACAAACCCACACACAACCACAAACTCTCTCTCTCTCTCTCTCTCTCTCTCTCTCTCTCTCTCTCTCTCTCTCTCTCTCTCTCTCTCTCTCTCTCTCTCACACACACACACACACACACACACACACACACACACACACACACACACACACACACACACACACACACACACACACACACACACACACACATTATGCGTCTTCTTTCCTTACCCGCTCCCTTCACTCCCTCCACCCCCTCCCTTCCTCCTTCCCTCCCTCCCTCCCGTTTCCTCCAGTTTCCAGCAACAACTCGAGGTAAAAACAGGAAGGCGAGGCTGAAGAAGTTAATTGGATTATAAGTGATGAGAGAGAGAGAGAGAGAGAGAGAGAGAGAGAGAGAGAGAGAGAGAGAGAGAGAGAGAGGAAAAGACAAGAGAAAAATGTTGTCTAGATATCTGGGTGGTGACAAGGAAGAGGAGTTGGGCTGACGGGGAGGAAGAGAAGATCTGGGAGTAGAAGAAGGAAGAAGGAGGAGGAGAAGAAGGAAGGAGGAGAAGAAGAAGGAAGAAGGAGAAGACGGAAAAAGAAAGAGAAAGAAAAAGAAGTAGGAATATACAGGAATAAAGGAATACAAAGAGAGACAAACAGCAACAGACATGGTGCTTTCTAGGCTGCTTGTTACAGAGTAGACTATGACTACAAGATCTAACTCTACATGCTGAAGGATAAAGATGGTAAAGCAAGAAGGCTCCCTCCGCCTCCAAACCCTCCAGGAAAAACTGGCAGGAAAAAGTGAGAAAAACCACCATGCAGCATGGAAAAACTGACATGGAAATTTCATAGGAAAGACTGAAAAGGAAAAGTTACATTCTATAATACTTTGTCTATAAGTTACCAGTTTGAAGGAAGAGGAGGAGGAGGAGGAGGAGATCTGAAAGGAGGAGGAAAAAAAAGAAGAAGAAGAAGAAGGAGGAGGAGGAGGAGGAGGAGGAGGAAGAGGGGGGAAGGAGATCTGGAAGGAGGAGATGAAGGAAGAAGAAGGAGGAGGAGATGAAGGAAGGAGGAAAGGAAGGATGAAGAAGAAAGAGGAGATCTGAAAGGAGAAGACTGAAGAAGAATGAGGAGGAGGAGGAAACACTTCTTTGTGACTAGCATCACATTCTAGTGCTAATCAGCTGGTACACCTCAGCACTGAAGATAGAGATGACAATTTTAGGCCAAGTTAGAGAAGAGAAAGAGACAGCAGAGAGAGAGAGAGAGGGGGGGGGGGCAGCGTGATATACTGTATATGTCCTGGAGTGCTCGGCTTGTTGTCGGAAAAATTAGAGAACTCGGTTTTATTACATCTCGGCCCGCAAAGTTTGCCACCGCCTGCTAACTCGGCCACTTGTCAGCCAGTGCCAGAGGGTTAACATGGGTGAATTAAGGCTTTTGTGGTGGTGGTGGTGGTGGTGATGATGGTGGTGGTGGTGGTGGTGGGGGTGATGGTGATGTTGGTGGTGGTGGCGGTGAGGGTGGTGATGGTAGTGGTGGTGGTGGTGGTGAGGGTGGTGAGGGTGGTGGTGGTGATGGTGGTGTTGGTGGTGGTGGTGGTGGTGGTGGTGGTGAGGGTTGTGGTGGTAGTAGTGGTGATGGTAGTGGTGAGGGTGGTGCTAGTAGTAGTGGTGAGGGTGGTGGTGGTAGTAGTGGTGATGGTGGTGGTGATGATGGTGGTGGTGGTGGTGATGGTGGTGGTGATGGTAATGGTGGTGGTGAGGGAGGGGGGGTGGCATGGTGGGAGTGATGACAGTGGTGGTGAGGGTGATGGTGGTGATGGGAGTGGTGATGAAGAGGGAAGTGGTAGTGATAGTGGTGGTGATAGTAGGGTAAGTGGTGATGGTTGTTATGGTGATGGTGGTGGTGGTGATGGTGGTGGTGATGGTGATACCAGTGGTGGTGGTGAGAGAGGGGGGGTGTGGTGGTGAGTGATGATAGTGGTGGTGAGGGTGATGATGGTGATGGAGAGGGAACTGGTAATGATAGTAGTGGTGGTGGTGGGGTAAGTGGTGGTGCCTGTAGTGGTGATGAAGGGGGAGAAGATGTAGTGGGGAAGATATGGTAAACCTATTATAACCTCACAAAGATCCCTAACCCTTCTGAGCTCAGGTGGTGGCCAGGTGTAGTCAGACTGCATGGTTGATTTGACTAGTAACCAAGGAGACTCATTCCTGCCTCATAACCGAGTCTCACTGCATTTCACTCATCCACAACTTAGCACTGACCCTCCAGTAGTGACCCAGTTCTGTCATATGAAAACAAACGAACACTAGTGGTGCGTTTTCCAGTTCAGATAAGATATAAAAATACTTTCCCATTTACCATCGCTCACCAAACTCCCATCCAGTTTTACTCTGCACAACTTTCAGGTTTCTCTCTCTCCCTCTCTCTCTCTCAAAGCCAACCAAGTCCTTACGTAAGATATAGACCAGCCCATAGAGACGCTGGTACCCTCACAGTAAATAGAGAGGAGCACTTGCATTAAATAGGAGGGTCCTGTCTATTCAACAGCCTCCTAGCTATCACAAGGAGAGCCAGGGGGTGAGAGCTCTTCTAGGAGGCTCTTCAAGCCTCTCTCTCTCTATCTCTCTTTACTCTTTACCTACACCTTTTTTCACAGCCTTATATCTCTCTTTTCCTCCCCTCTCTCTCTCTCTCTCTCTCTTTAGTATAAAAGTTTACACAACACAACCTTCAGGATTCCCCCCACCCTTCTCTCTCTCTCTCTCTCTCTCTCTCTCTCTCTCACTAATAAATGCTTGTGGTACTTGTAATATTTTGTTTTGAGATGTAGTGGAGAAAAGAGTTATCTTTTTCTTTTTAGCTGGGTCATTCTCTCTCACTCCACAGCCAGCAACTGCAGAGGCATCACCGCCCCGGGGCGCCTCTCCGTAGACTTCCAGGCTTTGCGCTGCCCCGCCACTTGCCACACGCGCCACTGTCCACCATTTGTGCCTCACCAAGCTCTCTGTTCTTTTTCGTTCTTTTCAGCTTGTTTTCCTGCTGCCATTTAGAGTCCCTGCCGTAGTACGAAGCCGAACCCTGAAGGGGTACCGTTTAGGGTACTTCCATGAAGGGGGGCCTTCGAGGCCTGGTTATAGGAGGCGGCAGGGGTGGACTCTGTTAGGGTTAGGAAAGTCTCTCACGGGGCAGTGACGGGGTTCCCCTGCAACGCCCTTTAGAGGGTGAGGAGTCCCTCCCCCTCGTCACTGTAGGGAACCGCCGGAAATCTTTTTTTTTTTTTTCTCGTGGTTCAAGGCCATGCAGGCGTCTCAGCCCTCTCGGCCTCCTGGGCCGACTCCCAACCCTCGCCTCAAGGCATCCAAGCCCCACCTTGCCGCCTCCACCACCTCCACCAAGCATCGCGGCCCCTCCACCAAGCCCAAGTGCCCTACTACCGCCTCAGTTGCTGCACCACCTCTCGGCCCCGTGCAACCATCCCCCACTGCCACTCGCCCCTCGGGCGTCAAACGGGAGAGAAACCCCTCAGCCTCCAGCACTGACTCCACTACTGGGGAATCTCCTATCCCCGCTTCCGGTGATGACCTTGACCCCCCCCCCCACCACCCTGCCTCCAGCTCCTCCAAGTCTGCTTGCGTTCATGTGTGGATAGAGATTGCACTTGACACCGTCCCGGAACCTATCCCCAGTGCCTCCTCTGCCCCTGACCCCTTTCCCACTGCCCCTACTGATAATGAGGGCTTCACTCTTGTTCCCAGGAAAACCAGATGCCCCATGCAGGGAAATCCCCCCTACCCCAATACCAAGCAACGAGGCTACCCACCGGTCTCCTCCTGCACCCCGATCATCCGTCTCAGTGGCGGCGCCCCCCCCCACCTCCCTCACCCCACCCAGCCTTCTGAGTCCCTGTCCAGCAGGGATACAACACCAGTTACGAGGCGGTTGTCACCCTCAAAGCTGCACTGCCCAGCCTTTGGTGTCCAACTGGATTGCAAAGGACGGGAGCTCCATCACTGTGCCACAGGAGACCTTTTACCACCTCCTCCACACCTATGCTCAGGACGAGTCCTCCCCCATAAAAATTACCGACCTCACCCTGGGAGTGCAAACCACTGAGGCAGTCGTGATGGGCTACCCTGGCAGCTGACCCCCAGCTCTCCTGAACCATCCACAGGTGGAGTCTGCCATCTGCTGCCAGGTGACTAGGAACCGGGAGGAGACTTGACAGGTGGTTGTGACCCTCTGCGGCCCCTTGATATCAGAGCTGGACCTGGGGAATCGGGGCGTTCACCATCGTCGCCCCTTCACACCAGAACCTCTGCGGTGCTACCGGTGCCACCACTTCGGCCACCACATGGCCACGTGCCACAGGCCAGTCGTGTGCGGTATGTGCAGCGGGCCTCATGACACAGACGTCTGCCTCACCAAGTTCAAGGCGGTAGAGGCAGTCATGGCCTGCTGCCCGAACTGCTCAGGCAGACATCATGCATGGCACCCAAAGTGCCCTTCGAGGACGGCCCTGGTGGATCAGGGCCACCCCCACCAGGTCACCTGGGTCCAGAGACAGCAGAGCCTAAGCTCCACCCCCGTGCCCCCCTGGCACCTTCATCTGGGGCGCACAGAAAAAGACCAAGGCTCCACCACTTGCAACGGAGGCCTTCCCACCTCTTCCCACTCCTCAGATTCCAGTCTCTGCCACATCCACCCCTTCCTCCAATCCCAGCCCCCACACCTCCTCACCTCTGCCCTCCATTGCTCCACACACTACATGCTCGCCCCTAATGTCCTTCACCATGGATGACCTGATGCTCATCGGCAGGGAAATTGCCATGAGCGTCGCTCAGTTTCTAGGGAATGCCCTGGGCCACAAATTAGACACCAGTCTCATGGTGCAGGTGGTGGACGTCATCGTTCACAACACAGTGAGGGCGATAAACCACCCCCCAACCTCCCCCCCAACTCCCTCAGCCCAACCTCTGGTGCCAGCCACCTCCACGTCCCTGACACCCACACCTCCCTCTCCGCCTCAACCTCCTGTCCAGTTCTCTGCCAGGCCAGGACTAACCCCTGCCTAGGCTGGGATAGAGGCAAAATGGTGCACCCTCTGCCTCCCCCTGGAGGCCACCCCTCCTCCCCCTCCTCAGCTGCACTACCCACTTCCCCCCTCCGAGTCTTGCAGTGGAACTGCCTAGGGGCTTGCAGCAAGCTCGCCCACTTACAAGAGGTGGCTGCCAGAGAGGATGTGCATGTCATCCTCCTGCAGGAGATGCTCCTTCCTTGGGACTCCACTTTCAGACTCAGTGGCTTCAAGGGTCACTTTCTCCCCCAGATCCAGGGTGCTACGTGGGGATGCGCCATCCTCGTTAAGGTCCACATCCCCTGCTCTGAATGCAACCCCCCTGTGTACTGTGGAGAGGGTGTCGAGATGCGGGGCGTCGTCCTGCACCTCACCACCACCTCACTTAACATCTTTAATGTATACAGGAGCCAAGACAGCACACTCAATCTGGGTGAGATCCTGACCCTTGCCACAGCAGAATCTACCTACATCAATGGGGACCTAAATGCCCACCACCCTGTCCTTTCCTCGCCCCTCCCTGCCAACGAGGCAGGGCAGCACCTTGCCATGACCCACAAGGAAATTGCAGGTGTTACCTCGCTGAATGACCTCCGTGAACCCACCCATGTCAGAGGTGGTAGGTTGGACCTCTCCCTTGTCTCCTCGTCTCTTGCCAGCGAGTCGACATGGTCCTTACATCTGTTCCTCACCAGCGACCACTTCGCTACAGTGATGGAACTGCAGGAGGCAATCATACCACCCCCTCCGCCACTGCCCCCCTGCTGGGACCTGCGCAGAGCTCACTGGCGAGAGTACGAACGGACCGTAGAGGTCCTACTAAGAAACGCCATCCTCCCCCTTCCCTCAAGGATCACGCTGAGCATGTCGCCTTTATTCTTCAACGCACTGCTGCAGACAGCATTCTGCTCTCCAGACCCCCCACCTCTCTCGTCAAAGACCATTGGTTCTATGACGAGAGAGTCCCTGAGCTGAACCACCGGCTGAATGCGGCTCACAAGGCTCATTGGAGGCGGCCTTCCTCCACCACCAGGAAATACCTGGCTGCAGTAGCACACCACGCCTCACACGAAAAACAGCGTCTAGGGGACGAGGCTTGGATACGATGGTGTAGGTCTCTCAATTCGCACTCCACCCTGAAGGAGATGTGGACGAGGATCGAATGCATTTCTGACAACCGGCCCCCCAAATCCCCCTCTCATCCCGATCCTGTAAGAGAGGCCAATCGTCTTGCCTCTCACTTCGCCGAGAGGACCTCACCCACTAACCTCCTTCCCCAGTCAGTCAGGAACATGCAGACACGGCTCAGGGGCCCGTGGAGGGCCTCTACGGGTGCTGCCTGCTCACGCCCCAATGACACTGATGAGCTCTTCACTGACAGGGAACTGGACCAGGCCCTCCATGGCAGGAGAGACACAGCCCCAGGCTCTGAGTGCCTAACATACTCCCTCCTTGCATGATCAGGAAAGAGGGGGAGAGCTTACATGCTCAATCTCGTCAATCACTCGTGGGTGGAAGGACGCCTCCCTGGATCATGGGAGACAGCCATTATTCATCCCAACCCCAAGCCACGCGATCCAGCTGCGATGCGGCCTATATTGCATCTCAGCTGTATCTTGAAGATGGCTGAACGCCTGATCCTTTCTTGCCTTGCCTAAAAATTGGGCCCGTTGCACATGCGGCTCTTTGCCTACCTCCCTGGCAGAAGTGCCCTGCAATGCCTTGCCTCTTTTCTGGGTGAGTTGAGAAATGGTCGAGGTATGGCCTTATTCCTTGATCTAGAGAAGGCCTTTGAGCTAGCCGATCCTGACACAGTACGGGCAGCACTCGTAGAGAGAAGCATCTGTGGTAGACTTCTCTCCTGGATCTGCAGTTTCTTTGTCGGACATGCTGCCAGTGTCTGCCTTCGGGGGCAGTTCTTCCCTTCCTACCCACAGGTGAATGGACGACCTCAAGGCAGTGTGCTCAGTCCTCTCTTGTTTAATGTCCTCGTTGAGAGCCTGCTGTTGATCGACTTTGGCAGGGGCATCACTGCTCTGCTACTACGATGACCTAGTGCTTGTCTTCTCCTGTAGGGACTGCTACGATAGGACCTCAACTACTCTAACCCACCTCCATGACAGATGCTGCAAACTGGGCCTCAAGATTAATCTTGGGAAGACCAAGTGCATGCCCTTCAGTCTACAACTCCCTGAGCATCCACTCTTCCTTGGGGGGGGTGCCAACTTGATCTTGTTTGCAGTCATCAGTACTTGGGAGAGTGGTTTGACAGTTGCCTGTCGTTTTCCATTCAGGTACGGTACGTATGGGTGCAGGCCACCCCCAGAATCACAGTGTTCAAAGCCCTCTCACGCCGGAACCTAGGTGCCTCATATAGCATCCTCAGGACCTTCTACACACACGCCATACATTCCCTGGTTGACTACAGTGCAATTTGTCTTGTAGGGCTCTCTGGGGAGCAATCTCGCTCCCTAGAAGTCCTGCAATACTCGGCACTGTGTATGATGCTGGGAGCTCTTCCTTGAATGCGAATTGAGAACCTCAGGGTTGAGAGTGGCTTCCCATCTCTCCAGCACAGGATCTGTAGTTGATCAACAGCAGTTTCCACTCAGCTCTGCCGACTCAGGGCACACCTGCCTGTTTCTGTGCTTCTCCAGCACACCCTCGGGAGGCCCCCTGACTCACATCCAACTAAGGACTGGGCACACATCACTGCCAACATAATACATGACCTGGGAGTAAATGATGCCTTTCTAGGGGGCCCCGACCTCCCCAACCCTGTCTACATGCTCTCCTCTCCATGGCTGCCTCCCGTGATCCAGAGTGTTGTCCCCTCTGACACCTGCCCTAGAGCATCTCTGCCCGCCCTCCTACACCAGGATGGCCTACGGAGGATGACATCTCTCGGGACCCCAGGAACGGTCGAGTATTTCACTGACGGATCCATTACTGCTGAGGGATCTGCAGGTACCACATTCATCAGTGATGGTCGTGTCGAGACCTAGCTGCTACCTTCTGGGGCTGCCATGTACCAGATGGAGCTTGTCGCAATTTTAGATGCCTCAGACATGCCCGCTCCCACCACCACCAGTGTATGGTCATCCACACTGACTCACTCTCATCTCTGCACAATCTCTGTGCATGACATTTCACTAACAATGTAAATCTGCTGACCTCAGTACTAGCAGTTGCTGACTCCATTGCTCAGAGTGGAGGGGAAATCCACGTGCACTGGCTGCCCAGCCACTCAGGCATTGCCAGTAACAAGCACACTGATGCTGCCGCCTGCTCTGCAATGCTCCACCCTACCATCACCTTCCCTCTCAGGATGAGCCGTTCTCTGCTCAAATGCAGAGTCAACCGCACCATCATCCAGCTCACGCAATCTGATCATGAGACACGGGTGGCAGAGGGCTCTCGCTCTGCCACCTGGTATGCTAGGGCCACAAACTATGAGCCCCTTGACTCTCCCCCTCACACGCCTAATTCGCTCATGGTACGATTACGCCGCCTACAGCTTGGCTACCCCTGCTACTCCCAAATAGCGAGGATTGCCCCTGAACCGTGCCCTCACTGTCACGAAACTACAGACTGGCTACTCCCCCACTTCCTGCTTGACTGCCACTTCACTGTCACCCTTTGCTGAGCCTTAGTGGGCAGACTCGTAAGGAGGGCCTCTCCCTTTGCCACTGTTGCTGCAATCGTTGCCCATCTCAGTCCTGCTCGACACTGTCTCCACCTACCCTCCACCTCGTTAGCCATTCCCTCCCCAACATACACTGCTCCTCTCTGATGGGCTTTATTTGCCTGTGTCCACACTAACTTCATAGATGGACGAATCCATTCCACCAACCAGCAGCTCTCGAGCCCCCTTAGTTGTCAAGATTTGCTCTGGCGGACCCTTATTTGGCCCGGTCCTCCCAAGGCAGGTAGATCTAAACAACATCTTTTTAGCAGTGGAGAGTTCGTAACACCTGATTCTTGGCGATTTAGTCCGGTAGTGTTATATAAAGATTTTGCGATGGGAGAATAACAGGCTACAGACCGTACAGAGAATACACACACACACACACACACACACACACACACACACACACACACACACACACACACACACACACACACACACACACACTATCAAAACACTTATTTCATATGTTCAACAGTCTACAGATCATACACACACACACAGACACACACGCAGACACACACACACACACACACACACACACACACACACACACACACACATACACACACACAAACACACACACACACTATCAAAACACTTATTTCACGTGTTCAACAGTCTACAGATCATACACACACACACACACACACACACATACACACACACACACACACACACACACCATCAAAACACGTATTTCATGTTTTCTACAGTCTACAGATCACACACACACACACACACACACACACACACACACACACACACACACACACACACACACACACACTCGCTGGTGCAGTATTAACGTTCCCGTTTGCCAACTGGTGGATGGGAGTTCGCGCCTCGCTCAGGTTGTGAAAAGTTTCACTGACGAAGTGGGTGGTTACTGTCCCCCTTGAGCAAGGGAATGGGTGTGTGCGTGTGTGAAGGTCACAGCCTTGCCCTTAGATCGGACTATATGAGCTCTCAGCTCCCTTCCGGGAGGGTAAAAGCTGACGATCACGACCATCAAGATCCTGACCGACCTGGTGAATTACACACACACACACACTTCTCCCCATTTGCAATAAACTGTCGTCATAAAAGTGGTCATTTAATCCCGTAGTTAATGATTAAATACACTTATGATTATTATATTGTCTTAGTTATACTTCTTGCATCCATCACCTCAAATAGGATACTTTAAAACGCAGTATGAAATAGAGAGAAATACTTTAAATAAACCCCTTCATTAATTACATATTCTGAGTACAAAGCCCCAGGGATAGAAAATTATAAGGTAATTCTTGTGGAAAATACCAAAATGATGAAAAATGTCGCCTGTCATCTTGGATTGCCGAGTTGAAATGACCGCCAAGATTTCTGAACGGGAAATGTTATCGTACGGAGCAGTAGTTCACATTTAGCTTTTAATACAGCTACATCACCTTTTGAATTAGTATTAGATATTGCATATTAATGTGAATGAACTAAATTGAAGACTATTATATGAAAGTGAGGCGTAACAGCTCATTTAATAACGATCGAGTGGTTATACATCGTACGTTTGGCAGCTCTTCTGGTCTTGGGGGGGAGTGGGGTTATTGAGATTTTTGGAAGGATCTACAGAAATACAGAATTTTGTGCTTAATCTACAGATATTTTGATATATTACAGAAATTCTCAAGAAATTTTACAAGCAATATGGAAAGGAATTCAATTTACAAATACCATAGAGAAATTTAGCAGTGGGCAAGAGGACAGTCATGAAAGAAAGCGTATTGTATACAGTAGTTAACCCTTGAAACGTAAAGTTTTCTATGAAATAATGTATTTTCTTTAATTTCAAATTATTTCGCTTAAGCTATATTAGACTAGTACTTGCAGTATAACAATTCATATACTTATAAACTGCTTAATCTGTGAACTAATACGAAAATTTCAATATTAAATATATACATTTTTCTACTATCGAATGCGCCGGTGTACTGCCATTTTTGTTTACATTCTGAGGGAGTCAGAAGCAGGTATGTCAGATTTAGTTTCGGAAGTTTGGACATATTTGGAATATATTAGTGGTGTTAGCGACTGTTCCTACGGTTATCTAATAAAACAAGGTTATAGTTATTTGGCTTAGAAAGTTATGAGCAAAACGAAAAGTGAAAAAGGGGCTCGCTCTTTTAGCCCTTGTTTTCAGTATTAAGTTTTCAGTTAGGTTCGTGTCTAACTTGACCCATAGTAACTGTGTGTTAATCCGCATTTTATGAATTTGAAGTATGAAAATTCATACCATATTCTTAATTTAATAAAACTATTAATTTTAGATTATTCATATGGAATTAATCATATTTTTTTTTCTTTTAAATAAAGGCACATATAACTTCTAAGACTTATATTTGCATACCTTTTGTCAATATATGCGTGAAATTGTGATCTACAGAATTTTTTTCAAATCTCAAGAAATTTTATGGATGATTCTACAGATATTTTAGGGCCAGCACCTGGCAACACCGTCACTGCATCAGTTTCCTCGTGTTTACGTTGTTGTGGTGATGCGCTAATTGACGACCGAATAATTATAGTTGAAAGAAGGTTTATCGACTATTATTGGCGAGATGAGGGTTACAGAAGTGACGTTAATGGTGCAGGGCCAAGTGGGGGTGACTGTGAAAGAAGGATATCAGTGTTATGCGTGATTATTCGTGTGTGATGTCAACAACAATGAAGCGTTCGTAAACACAGCACAAATAATTGTAAACGTACTGCCTGAGGACCTGTAAATATCACTATGAACACCTTATCATGTAACAAAGCTAGATAAACACTAGAAGGTGATGGAGAGTGTCATGACAGTGATAAAGTGATGAGTGGTGGTGGTGGAAGACAAGCAGTGGTCACGTGACATCACCTGCCGCCTGATACAGCTGATCCAGGTGTTTACTTTTGTCCCCCCCCCCCTCCAACACACCTACACACCCACCACATCACTGCTACGACGTCCCTACACTTAAACTTTTGAGATAAAGGTAAGTAATTTATAATTAACGTTTGGTGTTACGGTACTAAACTTCTTTCACACTTTGTCCAAATTATCCCTCAACTTTCATGTTACTTAAGGGCAGAAAAATATACTGATACAGCACTAGCTCTGTCTACAACACTTCTTCGTGACTAGCATTGTATTCTAGTGACAGCATTCAAGATGGAAAGATGGCAATTTTAGACCAAGTTAAAGTAAAAAGAGTATACAGTAGTTAGCCTACATAGGAAACAAATTGCCTTTCTTTCTTCATTTTAAAGGTTATAGTGGCGATGATGCTTGTTATGTAGGCAAGATTATAGGCCACATGCAACTACCTATCACAAATGGCCAGCGGTTTGTTGATAAAATTATAGACAAGCGAATAGGGATTAAATGATAGATTAGGGTTGGGATTAGGATAAATTAGAAAGGTTTGCATTTGATTAGACAACTTATTTAAAATAAATTGGATTAAAGCATATTTTGGACCACTGATATCTTAATTTTGATTAGACAGGGAGTTCCTAGGTGAGATGTGACTAGAAAATATCTTTGGTTAATCTAAACCAACCTAGGCAGGGTTAACAATTAGGTTAGGCTAGGTACGATTTTTTTTTTATTGTCTGAATATTAAAATTGAGTTTGAGCGTGTTGCAGAATTATTATATTGGACTAGACTAGATTATATTTTTTAAATAGTATGGGTTAGGCTAGTGATTTGGGCAAGATTAGAGACATTAATGATTGTGTACTTTGACGAAGAAAAGACCTTATGTGAATGTATCCTTGTATGTTCAGTTAATTTGAAAGAAAAGAAGCTGGTGTGTGTTGCAACAGTAGAAGGGTTTTATACTTCCTTCATGCATTTAGTTTGCCACATCATTATTATTTTTTTTTTGTAATTCTGTATTTTTTCCCATCATTTTCTGTTGCAAACTTTGGTATTGGTGTTATATTAAATGCGGCAATAAAGCTGGTTTGTTGTCTGATAATCTGTATAGTGCCAATTCTGAGAGCATTTTTTTTTTTTTTTTTTAATGCAAGGAAGAAGGAACTAACATTGTTTTTTATGAAAGGAAGTAAAAAGTATGAGGAAGAAGGAATTAGCATAGTTTTTATGCAAGGAAAAAAAAGTAAGAGGAAGAAGGAACTAGTATTTTTTGTTTTGTTTATGCAAGGAAAAAGGCAGAGGAAGGAGCCAAATAACTAGGAATAATTTCTTAGTCTCAAACCATCGGTAATACGGCATCTTTATAATGTGTAAGATAAAGTATATGCATGTTTGAAAAGTTATAAATAAACCACGTGTTTTGATTGGAGCTAAAAATTAATTGCCATTAACCCGCCCGGTCCCGTCGACGTATGGGTACGTTGCAACGATTTGCATTTGCCAGTCCCGGTGACGTATTGGTACGTCGTGCAATTGCAAGGTCCCTAATTTGCACAATTTTCAATTTTCGCACGTGATTTTTCTTATGTATACACGGGACACCTTCTTCTATTCCTCTACAAGATGCCAAGCAGGGACAATGCCTTACACCGCATAACCTCCCCCCTCCCCCCCTCACGCCATTGTTTCGGCAATTCACCTGTTACCAGTGACCTGGCCAATAAAGACATTCAGGGCCAGAGTGATTCCCCAATCGATGACAGTGTGGAGGACAAGGTTTACATGGCATTAGAGGAAGAAAGAGTCAGAAATGATGATCAGGTAATGTGGGGAAAAAAGGTCATGAATGGTGATTAGTTAGTGAGTGAAACAATGCTTATAATGCCTATATTACTGCTTGAAAACCAATATACTCTCATATTACATATAAATTCGTACCAAATAAATAAATAAATACCGTTTATGAGTGGATAAAATAGTTACCCTCCCATAGAACTCGTTTTCTTTGGTGCCAGCATGTTAGAAAACCCAGTCAGGTAAGGAGGAACTCCTACCTGGATTGAGTATTTTAAACCTCAGGTGAGCGATTTCACTATGAATTTTCGATGTTTCTCACCAAAAGCGGAGGTTTTAGCCAAAAAAAATGTTTTCGAAAATACCTCGGGACTGGGGGATGTCGGAGGTGCGGAAAACCTCGGGACGTGACGGGTTAATATCGGGCGTGTTTTTTTTTTACATTATTTTAAAAGGGGTACGGTACGATACGTTCTGTTGTTTCAAATGTCCCCGCGCTGCCTTGTATACAGATCTGTTGCCGGGCGTACGATATTTGTTGATGTGGGTTTATCTGCCTTTCTTCACTTTGTTTACATGGATTTGCCTCTTTCTGCCTCATTCTTCACTTTGTTTATGTGGATTTGCTTCTCTGCCAATTTCTTCATTTTTTTTTTTTCGTGGATTTGCCTCTCTGCATCTTTCTTCGCTGTTTATGTGGATTTGCCTGTTTCTGCATCTTTCTTCACTGTTGATATGTATTTGCCTTTTTGCATCTTCACTGTTTATGTGCATTTGCCTCTTTCTGCATCCGCCTTCACCGTTTGTTTATGTGGATTTGCCTCTCTGCATCTTTTTTCACTTTATGTGGATTTGCCTCGTTCTGCTTCTTTTTTCTCTTTATGTGGCTTTGCTTCCTGCTTTTTTCTTCACTGTTTGCTTGTGGATTTACCTCTTTCTGCCTCTCTTCACTGTTTGTTTATGTGGATTTGCCTCTTCATCTTTCTCCACTGTTTATGTGGATTTTGCCTCTCTTGCATCTTTCATCACTGTTTATGTGGACTTGCTTCTTTCTGCATCTTTCTTTTATGTCCCATACGTGTATAATTGTATCAGAGTATCTATCTATTGTCAGACGCTGTAATTCCGTAAGAGGTGGCCACAAACAAATCGCCTCCATGTCGCCCAGTCCCTCGTCGTTTCACTGCTCTCCCCCCAGCTCACCCCCACTCCATATACATCTCCATCCCTCCATCTCATCCTCGGCCTCCTTCTCCCTCTTGCCCCCCTCCACATTGATTCAAACGTAATTTTTGCAGTAGTTTTTTGGATTATCTTTCATTTAGTTTCGGAAAGCCTACATCACAGTATATATTGTTTGGTCCTTTGCAGATTGGTTTGGCTGGATATTACCTTTAGTGTTTGACAAGGAAATTCTTTAAAAGTTTGGTATCACTGCTGGTCGTTTCACATATACTGTATATTCTTCTCCTGTTATGGTTGGAGGCTGATTATGGTTGAGTACAATATATAGTCCTTGTATTTTAACTTGGCCCAGATTTCCGTCCTTTTGCCGCTTATTTCGTCTTGTAAATGACAGAATAAGACAATACTATGGACCTACATATTTTCTCACCCCTCTCCTCTCCCTTCTCATTTCATCCTCTCATCTCCTTTCCATTCCCCATGTCCATTTCCCTCTTCCCCATCTCCCTCTTTCCGCTTGCCTCTCACTCTTCTCTCCCTTCTCATTCCTTTCCTCTCGTCTCTCTCACCTCTCCTTTCCCCTCCATCACCCATGCCCTTTCCTTTCCCATCCACATTATTACCAGATTCCCTCCAGCCTTCCTCTCCTATTCGTCACCCCTCTTATGCTTCGCTGCTTCTTTCCTTCTGTGTCCTCTCCAGTTTCCCTCCCCTCACCCGATCCCCTTTTCTCTTTGTCATATTGCAACATTTCACCCTCTCTCTCCCCTCTCATTTCTCATGCTCACCCTTCCCCTCTCCTTTCATCTCATCTCCCCCTCCTCTTCTCTGTATCTCATTCCCTCTTTTGGACCTTCAGTATCTGTTTCACAGTCTCTCTTCCCCTGTCCTCTCTTTCCTCCCCTCTCTTCTCTTTCCTCCCTTCTCTTCTCTTTTCTTCCCTCTCTTCTCTTTCCTCCCCTCAACTCCTCGCTTTAAAAAAATGTCCGAAAGAAATCACAGGTGTTTTAATAAATATAATTAGCTACCAGAGAAAGCATGAATTAGAGAACGATTGCATTCTTGAAAATTCTGTTCCATTATATATTTTTTTCTTTTTGGTTTTCTCGCAGTTTTGTTCAGAAAAATTATCTTTTGCTCTAATGTGGAGCGGATGGAGAGCGAGAGACTAACGAGGAGAGTGTATGTGAGTAAGGTGAAGGGGAGATAGGAGGGTTAGGCCGAGCATGAGATGGAGGGATGGAGTGGAGAGGTATATGAGAGAGGAGTGACTGAGCTGGGGCGAGTGCAGTGAAATGGCGGGGGACAGGGGGACATGGAGGCGATTTGTTTGTGGCCACCCCTTACGAGATTAAGGCGTTTGGCAATAGAGATAGATAGATAGATAGACAGATTTTCCTGGTTGTCATTTTAGTGCACGCCGACTTTATTGTATTTAAGCTGACAGAGATCCCTAAACCCTTTATGCTCTGTTGTTAGCCAAGTGTAGTCTAATTGGAGGGTTGATTTGACTAGTAACACAGCACACCACACCACACCACACCACACCACACCACACCACCACACATCACAACACACCACAACACAATACACACAACAATCCTTCTTCATACACACCACAACACAACAGAACACACACAACAATCCTTCTTCATACACATCACAGCACAACGCAACACACACAACAACCCTTCCTCATACACAGCGCAGCACACCACAGCACACCACACCTGGCCATCTACCTACACTAATGACACTCACCTGGCCTAATGATAATACACATACACACCGCGTGCTTTGACTCTCAGATTCCTCCTTATCTTCCTCTCACAGTATTTGAGTCATGTCACCAGGAGGAAAGTGTGTGTGTGTGTGTGTGTGTGTGTGTGTGTGTAAGAAGTTACTGTTCTACCCCTATCTGTCTGGCCGAGCAAACCCAGCTTCCTGACAGTGCCTTGCCAGGATCGAAACAGGGTCCTTCCACATGGCGAGGTGCAGGGAAGATGGAGGAAGCGTGGTCCCTAAGAGGATGAGCCGTGTATAGATAGGCCTATGTATGAGTAGTAGTGTCATTCCGGACTGAAAAAATGTGGTAGAGTTCCCCGCCTGAGAGTGTTGTGAATGTCTGGACGCATGTAAGGGTGGAGGAGGTGAGTGAGGGTATTGAAGGATTTGTTAGCTGTGAACATTTGCACATCACAGCTTCAAAAAAAAATCAGACTTTGAATAAATGTGGTTGAGTTCCCCGCCTGAGAGTGTTGTGACTGTCTGGACGCATGTAAGGGTGGAGGAGGGGAGTGAGGGTGTTGAAGGACATACTAGCTATGAGCCTTTGTACTTCCCAGCATCAAAGAACATCAAAATACCTCAGCAAACTTTGCATAATAACCCAGCTTTACACACGAGGTCAAAATTTTTTCACACGAGGTCAAATTTTTTGCGAGGTCAAATTTTTTTTACGAGGTCAAATTTTTTACCCACGAGGTCAAATTTTTTGTTACACACGAGGTCAAATTTTTTACACACGAGGTCAAATTTTTTTTACACACGAGGTCAGTTTTTTTTACACACGAGGTCAAATATTATTCTTCAAAATTCGCCAGAAACACGTAAATGACCCTCGTCAGTGTGGTTTATTATAACTTTTTTGAACATGCTTGATAATTTTTCATGCCTTACTTTGTGTCCCTTTCAGTTCGTATTTCTCAAAAAATTTGCTTAGAAAAATTACATAGAAATTACTCAAAACTTACTCAAATATTACTCAGAAAATTACTTAGAAAACTTCACCTGGAAGTTATGAGTTAATAGTAGAGGAATTATCTGTTACGACATTACACACACACACACACACACACACACACACACACACACACACACACACACACACACACACACACACTTTCTTTCTCTCTCTCTCTCTCTCTCTCTCTCTCTCTGTTACTTCGTTTCCCTCTAAGATAGTCTTCCTCATCAAAATTTACCATAATCGCATAAATTTCCCTTATTACTACAATATAATCGTGTTTTATACCTGTCCTAGTAATATTTCTCGTGTTAACGACCCAATTAGAGGTCATACGTCAAACAAGACAACCCTGGTGACATGACTACCCCCTGTAACTACTACCGTACATGCTTCACGATGATGGTTGTGGTGTTGGTTAGTGGTGAGGTGCGGTGTGGTTTGGTATGTGGTGATGTGGTGTGGTGTGGTGTGGTATGTGGTGGTGTGGTGTGGTGTAGTATGATAATGTGGTGGTGTGGTGTGGCGTAGTCTGGTGAAGTGGAATGTGGTATAGTGCAGAGTGGTGTGGTGTGGTGTGGTACGGTTTGGTGTGGTGTGGTATGTGATATGGTTTGGTGTGGTGTGGTATGTGATATGGTTTGGTGTGGTAATG
>NC_136995.1:15580704-15590704 GCF_032717465.1 Coenobita brevimanus
GTCTTTGTCGCTGTTTCGCTGTCTGTCTGTGTTTATATGTCACTGTTTGGCTGCCTCTGTTTTTCTGTCTGTGTTTGTCACTGTGTCTGTCTGTCTTTTTCGCATTGTCTGTCAGTATGTCTGAGTCATTGTCTGGCACTGCCTGTCTGTCTCTTTGTCTTAGCTGTCACTGTTTGTCTAATTGTCACTGTCTGTCTCGTCTGTCACTGCCTGTCTGTCTCTTTGTCTTAGCTGTCACTGTCTGCCTGTCTCTGTCTGTCACTGTCTGTTTCATCTGTCACTGTCTGTCTGTCTCTTTGTCTGTCACTGTCTGTCTGTCTCTTTGCCTGTCACTGTCTGTCTATTTCAGTCGTGAAACTAGTGGACTGCATGCCTTTTTTTTTTTTTTTTTAAATGCAAGGAAGAAGGAACCAAAAACCAGTTGTCCCTCTCTTCTTTCTTATTCTTTTTTTTTTCTTGCTTCCTTCCTTCTTTATTTCTTTTTCTCATTTCCTTCCTCCATGCTGTTTTCTTCAGCTAAGGAGAGGCCCCTCGGAGTGAAGGGGTTATTGCATTTGTCATCGTTTGCAACTTGTCACTGGAAATTACCCGGTGATAAGCACTGCCAGGAAATTGAGTTGGGTAATTACCATGGTCTAATGTGGTCTAATTAGAGTCATTGCTAAGTCTGATTACCTTTGAGAGAGAGAGAGAGAGAGAGAGAGAGAGAGAGAGAAACTCTTTTCTTGAATTTCGTGTAAGGCGACCCATCTTTAACCTTAGCAAAAAAATAAAGAATAAAAAATAAAATAAAGTCTTAATCAGCCATTACTGAGGCAAAAATAAAAGCCAGGACAACACAGTGCTCCCTCCCCACCCACCGCCCCCTCCGGGACCTCTAAATAGGGCAAGGAAGGGCAATACCACGTGATAGAGAATTGACTGGGGCTGGTATTATTGGTGTGGTGTGGTGTGGTGTGGTGTGGTGTGGTGTGTTGTGGTGTGGTGTAATGTGGTGTGGTGTAGTGCAGTGCAGTGTAGTGTAGTGTGGTGGTGTGTATTGTGGTGTAGTGCAGTGTAATTTGCTGTTGTAAATTAAAGTGTAGTGACGTATAAAATGTGCAAACTACACCCAGAGCAAAAAAATAAGTGTAATGGCATGTTGACAGCATAATAAGTGTATTGCAGTGTATTTAGGTGTAGTATACTCTCCTTTACTACCCCTGTTCATGTTATACTTTCATTTTTACTGCCTCCCTGTCACTGTAAATAATGTCCCACTCTGTTGTTACCGTGCACTCTCTCTTTATGCTTTAATTTAACTGTTTTTTGTAATTTTCTTTGTATTTTTTGTGTGTTTATTTGTTCACTCTAACTGAGAAATTATATGATGATGGTGGTGGTGGTGATGATGATGATACCGTTAGTGATGGTGGTGGTGGTGATGATGATAGTGATTTATTATTATTATTATTATTATTATTAATCTGTTATTATTTGTTATTATTTATTATGATGATGGTGATGGTGGTGATGATACTATTATTATCATTATTATGATGATGATGATGATGCTTAGCCTATTTGATCATTTTTTTTTTCCCCTCTCTCTTTGCAATAATTACAATGTCCTTCTCTCCTTTCACGGTCATTGACCCCCGCTTTCCACCCCCCAAAAGCCTCCTGTATGTAAGATTTCAGTTCAGTCATCTCTCTCTCTCTCTCTCTCTCTCTCTTTCCTTTGCACTTATATTAATTTCACATTTGATTATATTTTATTCAGTGTGTCAACCTGTGTATGTAGCTACGTATACATGGTCTACACACCTGTACAACCTACCTACAACTCAAGAGATGTCGCTATAGATTAATAACAGAGAGAGAGAGAGAGAGAGAGAGAGAGAGAGAGAGAGAGAGAGAGAGAGATTCACACCTTCTTTGTAAGACCTATCTTGTTAAATATTGTGTGTGTGTGTGTGTGTGTGTGTGTGTGTGTGTGTGTGTGTAATTAATCTTTAGCGTCGTCTCTTGTGTTTCTTTCCTTCCTCCTTTAATCACTTTTCACATTTATTCACATTACCTGTTCTTTCCCAGCATTTATGTACCTTTTTCAGTTCTTTTCGTTCAGTGTCCCTTTAATGAAACAGAAATTCGCCTGTTAATCTTTCCACGAAATCCAGCAATTGATTCTTGATGGTTTTCGACTTGTTGTTATTGAAGGTTTCGATTGCATAATATTTCGGCTCTGAGTCCTGCAAATTGGTAGGGTCAACTTCAGCCGAGTTTGTGTTTATCGGCCTTGGCTCTGGATTGGTCGGGCAAGATCTAGGTAGGGATTGGAAAGTTCGGCACCAGGTTGATTGTGTTCAGGGTGAAATGTGCCGCGTTCACAGGGAGCCGAAACTTCCTGATATTTGGTGTGTTTGACAAGGATACAGCTGTATAGGGGATGGGAAAGAGGGAGAGGGGAGAGAGAATGAGGGAAGGGGGGAGAGAATGGGGGAGGGGGGGGAGAAGGAATGAGGAAAGGAAGGAGGGAAGGGGAGAAGGAATGAGGAAGGGGATGAGGAGAGGGGAGAGCGAATGAATAAGGGGACGAGGGGAGAGGGGAGCGAATGAGGAAGGAGAGGTGGGGAGGAGAGAGGAAATGAGGACGGGGAGGGGAGAGGAAATAAGGAAGGGGAGGAGGAGAGGGGAGATGGAATGATGAAAAGAAGGAGGGGAAGGGAGAGGAAATGAGGAAGAAAGAGGGATAAGGAACTAGATATAGATAATAATAAACAAAGATATCATAACGAAATGAGGTCAGTATTTGAGTGGTTAAGAAAGACTATGATTAAGGGGAAATAAGTATAACGAAGGAAAAAGAAGAATAATTAGAAACCAATAAACTGAGTAAAGACACCTTGAGAGTAAATAAAGGGAGTCTTGTAATTAACCTTGCGTAATTAGATGTATAAACTAAGAATATTAAAGTTTGTATTGAAACGTAGACGTGTAATTAGCGGCACTAGAAACAGGTACGGTATATATTGCAGGTGTGCTGATAGATTTATATATAGCTATGCAGGGAGATTAATATATGGAGATTGATAGATAAGTAGGTAGATAAATATTGTTAAGAATTTTGTTATACATTGTTAGTAGTATCAGTATCTTAAGGTTATTCCATCATCATCATCATCATCATCATCATCATCATCATCATCATCACCACCACCACCACCACCACCACCACCACCACCACCACCACCACCACCACCACCACCACCACCACCACCACCACCACCACCACCATCATCATCATCATCATCATCATCATCATCATCATCACCACCACCACCACCACCACCACCACCACCACCAGCCACACACAGTCATCATTCAACCTTCAGCCTATCACACACACCCTGGCTCCTCTCTTGTTCCGTCATATTCATCCCTTAAAGAATACTTACCTTAATATCAACGCCATTTCTTATCCCTGAAGTAGTTTGTATCCCAGGTAATAATGGTGATTAGCCTGAGTTAAAGGGAATTACATTATAATTAAATGAGTGAGGTGTAATTAGGGGGATGTAAAGGTGAGAGGGATGTGGTCTATAGGGGAGGCAGAGAGAGAGAGAGAGAGAGAGAGAGAGAGAGAGAGAGAGAGAGAGAGAGAGAGAGAGAGAGAGAGAGAATTATTGTTACCCCAGGCCTTTCTGAAACGTGAACCCGGTGAACTGCAGGCTTAAATTCCCCTTCTGCAGTCCCCCATCCTCCTTCCGGGGGGTAGGGAAGTAGTTGAGGGACTTTTGTATAACCTGGCAGTGGAGCCGCCTGATTATATCAGTGCCACCACATGAGGGCGTCTCCCTCCAGCACTTAGGTAAGAGGAGGAAGAACTGAGGGTTAGGTGTGGGGAAGGTAAAGGTAGGGGAGGGAAATGTAGAACTAGGGGAGAGGGATGTAGGGGAAAGAGGAGGGTTTGGAAAGAAAAGGGGAGGATGGGTAGGTGGAGAAAAGGGAAGGGCAGATGGAAGGGGTGAAGGTAAGTGAAAGAAGGAAGGGAAAAGAAGAGGAGGGGAAACAGTGGAGGGTAAGAGATGGAAAGGGAAAGCGTGGAGGCAAGGGAGGGAAAGGCAGGTATGGAAGAGAGAAGGATGGTTAGTGGGAAGGGAAGAGGTATGATTTAGAGGATGCATCAGGTGAAAGAAATATTTGTGTTAGAACCTGTCGTTGTGTAGTGCAGGTCCCTATCTCTCATTCACACGTCACCCCTCCTCCCTCTCCTGCCCTTCCCTCACTTCCTCCCCAGCTGATGCCCCTTTCCTTCTCCCCTTCCCCTCCCCCACTCTTTCCTCTCCCCCCTCCTCTGCTATGATCACGGCCACCTCACTGGATAATTAGTTTGTCGTCACGACGCCAATTTCATAACTCTCTCTCTCTCTCTCTCTCTCTCTCTCTCTCGTACCATCATCACACACACACACACACACACACAGCATCATTCAGAACGCCACTTGGCTTGTAAAGGGCTAGCAAGGAAAGCAGGGAAGGAAGGGAGTAAAGGGAAAGAAGGAAGGAAAGGAAAGGAAGGGAAGTGGAAAGAAGGAAAGGAATGGAGGGAGAGAGGGAAAGGTAGAAGAATCGAGGGAAGGGTTAATCGAAGTAAAGAAGGAAAGGAAAAGAAGGAATGGGTGAAAGAAGGAGAGGAATAAATTACATGATTTAAAGAAGGGAGGGATTGAAGGAAGGGAGAGAGTAAGGAAAGGAATGGGTGAAAGGAAGGGAGGAGGAAGGAAGAACGTGAAAGAAAAGGAGGGAAGGGTGAAAGAAGGAAGGGAGGAAAGGAAGGAGTGAAACAAGGGAACAAGAAAGAAGGAAAGGAAGGGAGGGAAGGGTAAAAGGAGCGAGAGAAGAGATGAAGGAAAGGAACAGGTGAAAGGAAGGGAATGGGGAAGAAGGAAAGGAAGGGAAGGAGGGAAGGAAGGAGTGAAATGAAGAGAACAGAGAGTGGTAGGGATGGTGTGAGGAAAGGAGGAAGAGAGGAACTGGAAAGGAGGGAGAGTTAGAGGAAGAGGAAGGGAGAGAAAAGTCATAGAAGAGGACAGACATTAGAAAGAAGTAGAAAAACATGATGATGATGATGATGACGATGACAATAATGATGATGACTGTATGGGCCTAAGCACTTGATGAAAAAAGAGCCAGAGTGAACTATGGGATTAGGTGTCTGGCACTGTGGAGAGAGAGAGAGAGAGAGAGAGAGAGAGAGAGAGAGAGAGAGAGAGAGAGAGAGAGAGAGAGAGAGCGAGTTTCCTTTCATACTGGAGTTCTAATGATGGTATCGGTTTTATCCACACGATTACTTCATAATAAGCTGTATGTGTGTGTGTGTGTGTGTGTGTGTGTGTGTGTGTGTGTGTGCACTAAAGTATGACTGTGTCTATTATGTTTACGTGTATAGGTAAACGGGTGTGCATATATAACAGGTAAAGATGGAATTTAATTAGAGGTCATCATCTCACATTTGGACTAGTGTGTGTGTGTGTGTGTGTGTGTGTGTGTGTGTGTGTGTGTGTGTGTGTGTGTGTGTGTGTGTGTGTGTGTGTGCACCAACGAGGGAGTACACGTGGGCGTGATGGCGTGTAAGTGTGTGCGTGTGTGAGGGCGTGGTTGCGTGTCAAAGCGTCATGCACCTGTCTGCCTGCCCTCACCTCTGTCTACCTGCAGTCCCCTCTGCCTGCCTGCCCTCCCCTCTGCCTGCTGTCTGCCTTCCCCTCTGCCTGCCTGCCGTCCCCTCTTCCCACCTGCCTTCCTCTCCGTCTTCCATAATTAGCCTAAACATGGTATCCTAAGCCTTCATGTTTTGTATTCTGTATTTTAAGTAACACCATATCACCACCACTGCTCTAGCCTAACTGTAACCGAACCTTCTTGGAGGGAGAGTGTTGCTTGTAATTAACCCTTGCCCATGCTGGCGAAGTGTGAGTGGCGAAGGGGTGCCTGTAGTAGTAGTAGTACCGTAGCAATAATAGTAGTAGTTGTAGTAGTAGTAGTAGTAGTAGTAATAGGCTAATAGTAGTAGTAGTAGTAGTAGCAGCAGCAGCAGCAACCTTAGGCTCATGTGGTGAAATTGCCCCCCTTTCTGTAGTCCACCGTCGTCCTTCTGGGGGATAGGGAGGGAGTTGAGGGACGTGTGTATAACCGGGCAGTGGAGCCGTCTCTCCCCTGCACCTGTAGTGATAGTGATGCATTTGTAGGCTGAAGTGTTATCATGGCTGTGTGTGTGTGTGTGTGTGTGTGTGTGTGTGTGTGTGTCTAAAGAGCAGTGCATGTGAAAGGGGAAGTGTTGCATTGGCCGTGTATGTGTGTGTGTGTGTGTGTGTGTGTGTGTGTGTGTGTGTGTGTGTGTGTGTGTGTGTGTGTATCTAGAGAGCAGTGCATGTGAAAGGGGAAGTGGTGCATTGGCTGTGTGTGTGTGTGTGTGTGTGTGTGTGTGTGTGTGTGTGTATCTAGAGAGCAGTGCATGTGAAAGGGGAAGTGGTGCATTGGCGGAGTGTGTGTGTGTGTGTGTGTGTGTGTGTGTGTGTGTGTGTGTGTCTAAAGAGCAGTGCATGTGAAAGGGGAAGTGTTGCATTGGCCGTGTATGTGTGTGTGTGTGTGTGTGTGTGGAGAGAGAGAGCGGTGCGTATGAAAGGGGAAGTGGTGCATTGGCCGTGTGTGTGTGTGTGTGTGTGTGTGTGTGTGTGTGTGTGTGTGGAGAGAGCAGTGCGTATGAAAGGGGAAGTGGTGCATTGGCCGTGTGTGTGTGTGTGTGTGTGTGTGTGTATCAAGGGAGCAGTGCACGTGAAAGGGGAAGTGTTGCATTGGCCGTGTGTGTATGTGTGTGTGTGTGTGTGTGTGTGTGTGGAGAGAGCAGTACGTATGAAACGGGAATGGTGCATTGGCTGTGTGTGTGTGTGTGTGTGTGTGTGTGTGTGTGTGTGTGTGTGTGTGTGTGTGTGTGTGTGTGTGTGTACAAGCATATGAACGGACATACAGTACTACCATAACCCACCTAATGATGATATCACTCAGGATTTTCTGTTTGCATGTTATTATTTCCCCATCATTGTGCCAATGGATAAAACAAACAATAAAAACAAACAAAACAGACCCAATGTAAATGATACCCTATGAAATTAAGATTGAAAAATTAATGACATAAAAAGGATAAACAGCTGAAATAAAGAAAAAATCCATCAGAATCACGTAGCCAAAATGAACCCCGGCACGAGAGAAGAAATGCTGAAAACTGGTGAGAGGAAGAATCATATGTAAAATTTCTTGGGGAAAGTCAAACAAGAGACTAAATTAATTCCGAAACCCGTGGAATAGTTTTCGTGGGAATTTGTTTGATATAAGCCCAGGGAAAGGATGTTATGTATTTTTTTATCTGGGTGAGAGAGAAAAGTTGTAGAAATTTGGGTGTGTGTACGATGGAGGGCAGAAATAGTGGATGCGGGAACGTCAGGGCTCCGCGGTTGATGTCCTTGGTGTGGTGTGATGTGGTATAGTGTGGTGAGGGAGGGTGATTTTGTGTGGTGTTGTGTGAGAGGGTGGTGTGCTGTGGCGTGGGAGGGTGATTTTGTGTGGCGTTGTGTGAGAGGGTGATTTTGTGTGGTGTTGTGTGAGAGGGTGATTTTGTGTGGCGTTGTGTGAGAGGGTGATTTTGTGTGGTGTTGTGTGAGAGGGTGATTTTGTGTGGTGTTGTGTGAGAGGGTGATTTTGTGTGGCGTTGTGTGAGAGGGTGATTTTGTGTGGTGTTGTGTGAGAGGGTGATTTTGTGTGGCGTTGTGTGAGAGGGTGATTTTGTGTGCTGTGGCGTGGGAGGGTGATTTTGTGTGGTGTTGTGTGGGAGGGTGATTTTGTGTGGCGTTGTGTGAGAGGGTGGTGTGCTGTGGCGTGGGAGGGTGATTTTGTGTGGTGTTGTGTGGGAGGGTGATTTTGTGTGGTGTTGTGTGAGAGGGTGGTGTGCTGTGGCGTGGGAGGGTGATTTTGTGTGGTGTTGTGTGGGAGGGTGATTTTGTGTGGCGTTGTGTGAGAGGGTGGCATGGTGTGGTGTGGTGTGGTGTGGTGTGGAGTGGTATAGTGTGGAAAGGTAATTTTGTGTGGCGTTGTGTGAGAGGGTGGCATGGTGTGGTGTGGTGTGGTGTGGTGTGGAGTGGTATAGTGTGGGAAGGTAATTTTGTGTGGCGTTGTGTGAGAGGGTGGTATGGTGTGGTGTAGTGTGATGTGGCTTCGCTAATGAACGGTAAAGTGTACGGGAATGAAACCCCCTACGTCCAAAAATCGTAAGTGAGAAGCAGATGGACAGGGCCGCTCCTAGACATGCTTTCACTTAAAAAATGTGGAGTCAGTAGTATGGTGGCACAGACGAGGCGGAAGTGTTATGATTTATGTTCTCTGCCAATAATGGGAGCACAGAGGGAGCAGAGGAGGAGCAGGGGGAGGAGGAGAAAAAGCTGTTACCGTAAATCACTTGTTGATCGGTGATAAGGAAAATGATTTTACTCTGACCAAATAAATGCCGGCTGCTCTAACTCTAAATTATATTCCTTTCGTCTCTTCTTCACTCTTCCTCTGTCAGCTCTATTTTCCTTTCTTATGGTCATTATCTCTTCTAAGTTTTATTTCTCTTTCCTCCTCCTCATTCTCTCCTCCCCACTATATTTTCCTTGCTTGATGGTCATTCTCGCCTCTGTCAGCTTTATTTTTCCTTTTTCGTGCTGATTCTCTCCTCTCTATATTTCTTCCCTCCCCCTCATTTCTCTCTCAGCTTTATATTCCTATCTTGCTGGTTATTCTCCCTCCAACGTTGTTATTGTCTTGCCTTATCTTGCTGGTCATTCTCCTCCCAACTTTATTATTTTCCAGTCTCGCTGGTCATTCTTCTCTCTCTGCTTTATCATCCCTTCCTGTTAGTCATTCTCTCCTCAACTTTATTTTCATTTCCTTCAGCTTTTTCTCGTCCCGTCACCCCTTCCCTCTTCCCTTCTCGTCCCTGTTGTCCAAAAGGATGAGGGTGACCGCAGGATATATCAGTCTTAGCGTGACATCCCTAATTACTGCTTGTCACTCCTGTCTCACGCTTATGTTAGGAGTATGTGTTTTCCATGGTTACAGAAGCTCCTAACACTTCTTCCTAAGCGATTTATTATGTTTCTTTCACCTTGGCGTCCTCTTCTCTGTTAAACAATACTTTCTAATATCACCATACTCAGACGTACAAAACGATATTAGCCAGCCGTATCCAAAAATAAATCGCTAAGGAAGAGGTGTTAGGGAGCTTTTACTGTTGAGAATACGAGCTTTGGCCTGTCCCACTTCTCTCAATTTCCCATCACTCTGACACTATACTCTTCTCATCTTAACATGGTCCAGATTTTTTTTTTCCCTTCTGCAGCATACATCTGGCCTTTGGTTCCTTCTTCCTCGAAAAAAAAAGGTCGATAGCAAAATAAGACAATACTATGGCTCTACATCTTTTTCATAGCACTTCTTCGTGACTAGCATTGTTTTGTGGTGTTAATCTATTGTTGCAATTAAGTATTCAAGATGGAGAGATGTCAGTTTTAGGCCAAGTTAGAGTAAAAAGAGTATAGCTTCCCTCTCGTCACACACACACACACACACATTCTCTCAGACTTACATGTAGACAGGGAGGCGGAAGAGAATGACTGTATGTATGATTGTATGTAAATAGCGAGAAAGAAACAATAAAGAAAAAAAAATGCTTGTGCTCCAAGGTTTAATATCACTGCAATACTCCTTTTACTCAGAATTGGCCTAAATTGACCATCCCTTCATCGTGCTTACCTTAACGATAAATCAACACCAGAACATGCAACTAGAGTTGCGGCGCGCGACTCTGAGGTTGTTATTAACGTGCCCTGGCAACCTACCATTCAAAAGTGCGTGTGATTTCGTGTATAATATGAGACACATGTGATTCGTGTGTAATATGTTCGTGTATAATAATATTTGTGTATAC
>NC_136995.1:15595704-15648204 GCF_032717465.1 Coenobita brevimanus
TAGTCAGGACGATAAGGAAGTGGTGCAGACATGGTACGTGGATTTTCATTTGTAATTCCACTTGTTATCAGTTCCACAGAATACAGATATTAAGTGGTAAAGTTGCACTAAACATTGGCATCACTCAGCCTCACGTGAAAATAAAACACAAATAAATACCCCTACAAAACATTACCTCCACAAAACATTACCCTTACAGTAATGTTTATGAAAGCCAGTGTGACTGTAAATGAATGTGAGTTCCTGGAAGTTAGTATTGATTGTTGGTGTCATAAAGATTACAATGTTTTTACTCTCCTGGCCCAGATTTTCATCCTTCTGCAGATTATTTCTTGTGGTTCAGTGACAGAATAAGACAATACTACGGCTCTACATCCTTTCCACAGCACTTCTTCATGACTAACATCGTAATTAAGTGTTACCGGTAATCTATTGAGTCATAAACACTGTACTATTTTTACTCTACATTGGTCCAGATTTTCGTCCTTTTGCAGCTTATTACACGTTCCTCATTGACAGAAACAGACAATACTACGGTCGTACATCCTTTCCACAACATTTCTTCGTGACTGACATCATATGCAAGTGCTAATCTAGTGACATAACTCAGCATTCAAGGTGAAGAAATGACAGTTTTGGTCCCGGTGAGAGTAAAATAAAACATGACACTCGTTCCCACACACCCTACAGAAGTCATTTATTTAATCCCTTATATGTTTTTTACAAGATGGCCAGAGGATGGAAAAACAGATAAAAATAATAATGTCAAATTATTGTATATTATTTCCAGGTAAAGCACAGTAAAGGAGACCCATAAGTGTGATATGCTGAAGGTGATGCATTACTTTCAGGTGGACGTGTGGGGTGTGGTGTGGCATGGCACTGACCGACACGCCCAAACAGTGCCAGAGGATGTGACACTGCTTGGCTCTCGTGGCACTACACTCACCGCTGACACAGGTAAGGTAGAAGGTGCATTATTTTATTTATCTAGTTATTTAGTTGTGTATTTATTTTGAGGCATCGTTATTTGAGGTTTTTTATTTATAGCATTTTTTTGGGGGGGCAGGGGGAGTATGTCCCGTGCATGAAAAAGTATGTTTACCTGGTGATTGTAAAAAGAGAGAGAGAGAGAGAGAGAGAGAGAGAGAGAGAGAGAGAACACTAGTTATGATGAGAAGCTTAAAGGGGATAGAGAGGGAAGAAGAAATGATTAAGGAATGAGAAAGGGAGTGTATGTGTGTGTGTGTGTGCGTGTAAGAGAGAGAGAGTGGGGGGGGGAGAAAGAGAAACTGGCCTGAGTTGATTAATGATCACAAAGGAACAGTTGGACCAATAAATAAGATCTGACGGCGGGCATACCACTCCAGCCTACAGAGAGAGAGAGAGAGAGAGAGAGAGAGGGATTGAAGGTTACTATTAACTTTTAAAGGTGTTTTTTCCTTATATACATACCGTAGTATCTTTCTTTTCCTTATTTTCTTTTTTATTTTCTTTAAGCGTCACAACTGGGAGCTTTTTTAATCCAAGAAAGAAAGAACCCAAGGCTTAGTGCGTATAAAAATTGCCTCTTTGAAATAAACATCAAGAGGAAAAGGAAAACCAGTTCAAGATTAGTTCATTTAAAGATGCTCGAACATAATGTATTTAAAAGACTGGAGGTCATAGGCAGTGGGAGAGACTGACTGAGGATAATAAATTTAGAGTTGAGCGATTGCATTTATCATCATCATCATCATCATCGTCATCTTCATGTTGATAATGATGATGATGGTGTGGGATGTTTGTGGATATTGGTAATTTTTTTATTGTGTTGTGTCCTTATTTGGTGCCGTCTTTATAATTGGTGTGTGTGTGTGTGTGTGTGTGTGTGTGTGTGTGTGTGAAAACAACTACCTTTGTATTTTTGCTTCCCCGTAGAGGCAATATCAGAACCTGCCTTATCTTAGCACATAAAACCTTACAGTTACGTCAAAAATGCTTCACCTGGACCCTAATTGCAATATGAGACTGTTCGGGAAGCCTGCTACCTTCCATGAGGCTTCACTGTGTGCCCTGGGTCAGACATCAGATATAAGTGCAATGAGAGGATGGGAAAAAGGAGTCACATTTCTTTCATTTTGTGTCTGTGTCTGTCTGTCTGTCTGTCGGTCTGTCAGTCTGTCACACACACACACACACACACACACACACACACACATACATACATACACAGTAACACACACACACACACACACACACACACACACACACACACACACACACACACACACACACACACACACACACACACACACACACACACACTCTCTCTCTCTCTCTCTCTCTCTCTCTCGCTTGCTCGCTCGCTCGCTCCAAATAAAAATAACTCACGAATAACATTAAATAAAAGCTTAGTCCTGAAATAATAAATTGTCATATATTCTTGTCTAGGCTGAGGAATAATTAAAAAATAACGAGAAATAAAGCAAGGGTAAGGGGGAGTTATTTATTGTACTCTCATTACCATAAATTTAATACATTTGGGTTTAATTTTGCTTTATTGGTCCATGGGTGATTAATACAAACTTGCTTGTGTGGATTTTATTGTTTTATTTTTCTGTAGCATCTGCATACATTACTAATACATTCATGGACATACATATACTGCTTCCTTAGGGTTTAGGTACGTGTATAATACATGTATTTTGATAAACTGACCAATAGATACAGTAGATAGATACATAGACAGACTGACAGATAGATGTATAGGCAGAAAAACTAGATAGTTAGACAGATAGACAAATAGATATATATAGACAGATAGATAGATAGATATTTTATGACCACAACAAAACATAGGTACACATAAAAAACTGCAAAGGTTTTTAAGGTTTTATCTTCTGTATAACCTAACACTGGCATCCCTACAGTCTAACCTGGACCGGTCACCCTTGTGTTTACCTGTGATCCGTGACGTCATTACCTGTCCCTCTGATGACACCCGTATCGCCCTCATTAACCTGTAGGGATGAACAGCACACCTGGTGACAGACATTGACCTACCTGACCTTTCCCCTCCGTTGCTGGTAATGGACAATTGTGTGTGTGTGTGTGTGTGTGTGTGTGTGTGTGTGTGTGTGTGTCTAACTTACATGTGAACGAAATGCATATAACATACACGCCACATAAAAGACAAAACGTATGATGTGCAAAGCTTGGAGTAACATTAATATCAACCTTATTTTTAGAGAGAGATGGGAGGGGGGGGGCTTGGGGTAGAGCCTGAGGTAGGAAATTGCTTTAGGGAAATAGAAAACAGAAAAAAAAAAAAAAATACTGGAAATTAAGAACTGTAAATGCAGCTGTAAATTCGATAATTATTCTTATTCATTTATTTTATTTTTTTTATGTATTTACAGACTGACCCACAAGTGTCTTACCAGAGTCTGACGATTTGATAGCGGAAAAATCGAAAGTATATGAAACACGCACGAGCAGAGATAGGAGTTTTCACTGTATATCGTCTGTTGTAAATTTTCTTCAGGTGAAACTGGGATAATGGTATGTTTCTTTGACTGTCCTGGAGTTAGACATTGTCGCCATCAACCCCTTCAGTACCATGATGCCCATAATGTTTCCTTGCGAGTGAGATTTTTTTTTTTTTTTTGTGAGAGACGTGAGATAATAGAGGTTTTAACCTTTTCCCCTCGATGACGTGGTGTTTATTTTTCTTGTTATTTTTTTAGTTTATGGCCTGTATTCTCCTTGGGTAATGAAGCTCCCTAACATCTCTTCCTTATGCGATTTATTTTTGGAGATGGTTGGTTAATTTCCCGTGTATGTTATTTATGCAGAGTATGGTGATATTGCAAGGGTCTAAATGACACAGTAAGGTGTAATAAGCAAGGTAAATCGCTAAGGAAAAGGTGTTAGGGAGCTTCCTTAACCGATGGGAATAGCTGTCAGTGTCTGTTATTCAGCTTCCTATCCTGCTGTGAATATAAATATCTTGGTAAACAGACAGCTTCCCTACTGATTATCCCACCATTATCTCACCTTTAATCCCAGTATTATCCCACCATTATCCACCCTTATCCTATTATCCCACCCTTATTCCACCCTTATCCCACCCTTATCCTACCATTATCCCAGCCTTATCCCACCCTTATCCCAGCATTATCCCACCCTTATCCCAGCATTATCCCACCCATATCCCAGCATTATTTCACCATTATCCCATTATTATCCCACCATTATCCCACCACTCCACACCAGACCCACCTCGATAACCTCCCACTCTCCCTCCCCCTCGTCTTTCCTTCCTTGCTCCTCTCCCCTATACCCTTCAGCGTCTTCCCCTCCCATCTTTCCCTTCCCCATCTGTCTTTCTCTCCCTTCTCTATCTGCTCCTTTCCTATTTTTCCTATTTGCTCCTCCCTCCCTCCCTCCTCTTTTCCTCCCTCTCCTCTCCATCTACTCTATCCTTATTTGATCCTCCTTCTCTTCCCCATCTGCGCCTTCCCTATTCGCTTCTCCCTACTTTCCTTCACCATTAACTCTCCCTCATTCTTCCCCCTTCCACCCTTACCCTCTCTCCAGTTGCTATCCCCTCCCCCTCCCTGCTTCTCCCCCTACTCCTATCCATTTGCTACTTCCCTTCCCCAGATGTCCCCCCCCCTACCCATTTCCCCCTTCCCCCCGCGTAAGCCCGCCCTCCCCTTCTCCCTCCCCCTCCCCCCGCCCCCGCGTCACCCCTCCCCACCTCATTGATCTGGCAACCCGTCACCTTTTTCTCCCCGTCTGTAGATTTTGGCGTCACGGCGGACTGTCTGGATTTAGACCCCCCCCCTCTCTCTCTCTCTCTCACACACACACACACACACACACACACACACACACACGCACGCACGCACGCACGCACGCACGCACGCACGCACACACACACACACACACACACACACACACACACACACACACACACACACACACACACACACACACACACACACACACACACACACACACACACACACACACACACACTTCTCTTTACAACTACACAGCACGCACACGCCGTAAGTTAAGGCGCCCTAAAATAACGCGCGATAAAAATTGCTTCTACACACACCACTGGAGCTGTTACTGCCTCTTGTTGTAGGTGAGGGATGGTTGTGTTAGATTATGTTGGAATGGGTAAGTCTGTGTCCCGTTGAGGAAGCTCCTTAACATCTTTTCCCAAGTGATTTATTCTGCAAATTTCACCTTACTGTCCTTAGTGATTTATTTTGCTTATTACACCTTACTGTCTTGTTCTGTGCTACATAAATCCTTCAGCCATCGCCATAGTCTGCATAAGTAACATACAAAAGGATATTAACCAGCCATATCCAAAAATAAATCGCAAAGGAAGAGGTGTTAGAGGGCATTCTTACCTGACGGGAATGTGGGCCTAGGTTAAGTTAGGTAAAGATGGATAGATTAAGGTGAGATAACGGTAGATTAGATTAACTTCCTCGGTACCCAGACGAATTAATACTGATGCTCCTGTAACTCAGTATCTAGTAAATAAAATCATGTGGTTATAGGTAGGGTGAAATAAAGGAGTTACTTAGACCACAACTTTATTAATAGCGACAATAATAATACCTCCTCCCCCCCAGGTTCCTATGCTATACTCTTTTTTTACTCTAACTTAGGCAGAATTCTCGTCCTTTTGCAGCTTATTTCACGTAGCTCTGTGACAAAGACAAAACCAGCTCTATATCCTTTCCATTGCACTTCTTTGTGACTAGCATTATAATCTAGTGTCAGGGTATTCTTACAGCTCAGCATTCAGGATGGAAAGATGGCAATGACAGGCCAAGTTAGAATAAAAAGGATATGCAACAGCAGTAAATACTATCCATCTATCTATTGCCAGACGCCTTAATCCCATACGGGGTGGCCACAAATAAATCGCCTCCATGTCACCCTGTCCCCGCCATTTCACTGCCCTGCTCCCAGTTCACAACCCCCTCCCTCATATACCTCTCCACTCCATCCCTCCACCTCATCCTTGGTCTTCCCTCCCTCTTTCCCCCTCCACCTCACTCACATACACTCTCTTCGTCAGTCTCTCACTCTCCATCCTCTCCACATGGCCAAACCACCTCAATGTGTTTCTCCTAACGCATCCAATCACATCCATATCCACCCCACAACGCTCTTTCACATCCTCATTTGTCAGTCTGTCTCTCCATGTGACTCCACAGGCTCCTCTCAGATAACTCATTTGAGTCATTTCCACTGCTGTCACTCTTGACGTGTGTCCCTCCAACAACGTCCAAGCTTCACTTCCATACGTTAGAGCTGATATCACAATACTGTCGTGTAATAACTTTTTCACTTCCATGGTCACTTCCCTGTTTCTTATCACTGCTTTCAAGGAACCAGCAACCTTTCATCCTTGTTGTACCCTTTCAAGCACTTCACCCTCCAAACTTCCATCCTTACTTATCACACTACCCAAGTACTTAAACGTACTCACATATTCCATTTCCTCATCATCCAGCCTCACTGTACATTCACTGACTTCACCTCTCTCAAAGACCATCACTTTACTCTTCCCTACATTCACCTTCAGATTCTATTTCTTACACACTCTCCCAAACTCATCCACCGAGCCTTGCAGCTCCCTTTCGTCATCACTTAACAACACAGTATCATCTACAAACAACAGGACAGGTACCATAGTTTCCAAACACTGCCCTCTCTTACTAGGGCCACTCCAGCATCCACTGCCCTACCTTGTATCTCTTTTATTACCCCATCCATGTACAGATTGAACAACCATGGAGACATTACACATCCGTCTTTCAACCCAACCTTCAAAGGGAAAAGTTCACTCAGTTCACCGTCCACACGCACTGCAGCCTTAGCACCATCATACAATGTACTCTGCACAGCATTTAACAACTTCCCATCTACTCCATATATTCTTAATACTTACCACAATCCTTGTCTATCCACCCTGTCATATGCTTTCTCCAAATCCATGAAGGCAGCATACAACTTCTTTCCCTTCTCTAGAAACTTTTCCAGTAAGGATCAAAGAATGAATATCTGATCTACACAACCTCTTCCCTTCCTAAAGCCTCCTGTTCTTCTCCAACTAATTCCTCTGTTCTTTCTCTAACTCTGTCAATAAGTATCCTACCGTATACTTTTCCTATTACACTAAGAAGACAAATGCCGCTATGGTTACCACACACTTCTTTTTCCCCTTTCCCATTGTACAAGGGAATAATTATACCTGACTTCCAATCCTCCGGGACTCTACCTTCCTCCCAGGCCAATCTGCACATCTTCCACCTCCGTTCTGCTACTATCTCTCCCCCTTGCTTCAGCATTTCACCACACACTCCATCAATTCCTGGGGCTTTCCCCATTTTGACTTTCTTCATTGCTTCCACAACTTCCATCCTACTATTTCTTTCTGTCATCTCACATCCCTCCTTCTCCCAGCCATTCCCCAGCCACCTATACTCGCATTACTTTCATTCTTTATGTTCAGCGGTTCATTAAAGTGTTCTTTCCATCTGCTCACTTTTTCTCCTTTCTCCTCAAGTAATCTACCATTTTTATCTTTCACTCCCGTACTAATTTCATTGCCACCCTGTCTGGCTCTCTTTTCCTCTTTCCAGAACATTTCCTTACATTCCCTCCCCTTGACACTCAAATTCCTTCCAAACTCCTCATCCACTCCCTTCTTACTCTCTCCTACTAATACTTTCACCTCTCTTTTCCTTTCTACATATAACTCTCTCTTCCGTCTCTTAACTTCTTCCACGCCCCTATTTCTCATCCATTCATTATATGCTATTTTCTTTTGTGCCACAGCCTGTCTCACCTCTTCTTTCCACCATGCTGTTCCTTGCACCCCCTTTCGTCTTCAACACCCCACACACCACCTCACATGCTGCACATATTTCTCCTGTGAATATCTTGCACACACCTTCCACGTTCCCTGTCTGCTCCAATTCATATTTACCCAATCGTTCCTCCACTTCTCTCTTATATTCAGCCTTTTTCTCATCCTCTTGTAAGTAAATACAATCTTATGAAATAAGGTGGAATATTATACTCAATTTGTCCCGAGCATAAGAGTGTAAAATTAGCATTGATTGGGTAGCTAAATTGTAAGGTTAGGTTAGATTAGGGGAGAAGAGGATATGGAAGTGAGATATTGTGATGAACAGGGTGTTGTGGTGGGGTAGTGTTGGCTGCAGAGGGAGGATTGGTGTAGATATGGGCAGACGTGGGGAGGGTTGGTGTAGGTGTGGGCAGACGTGGGGAGGGTTGGTGTAGATGTGGGCAGACGTGGGGAGGGTTGGTGTATGTGTGGGCAGACGTGGGTAGGGCTGGTGTAGGTTTGGGCAGACGTGGGAAGGGTTGGTGTAGGTGTCGGGAGGCGTGGGGAGGGTTGGTGTAGATGTGGGTAGACGTGGGGAGGGTTGGCGTAGGTGTGAGCAGACGTGGGGAGGGTTGGTGTAGATGTGGGTAGACGTGGGGAGGGTTGGTGTAGGTGTGGGCAGACGTGGGGTGGGTTGGTGTAGGTGTGGGCAGACATGAGGAGAGTTGGTGCAGGTGTGGGCAGACGTGGGGAGGGTTGGTGTAGGTGTGGGCAGACGTGGGGAGGGTTGGTGTAGGTGTGGGCAGATGTAGGAGGCTGGGGTGAAGCGAGATATTGTGATGAATGAATGTGGAAGAAAGTGAGGCATGAAAGTTAAGGTCGCAGAAGAATTGACGAATGATAAGGTGGACTGATATGACGAATGGATGTAGAGGAAAACAAGGTCCCAGAGTTAAGAACGCAGAAGAATATTGACGGATGATGAGATGCACTGATATGACGAATAAATGTGGGAGGAAAGCTAGATAAGAAAATTAAAGAAGAAGATTTGACGAATGATAAAAGGCACAGGTATGATGAATTAGTGTGAGGAAAAGTTGCATTCGAAAATCAGGGACGCGGAAGAAATGCCAAATGAAAAGACGCACTAATATGAATGATGTATGTGGAAGGAAGTTAGATACGAAAATTAAGGACTCAGAAGACTGACGAATGATAAAACTGACCTGAGGAAATTTCTGAAGCAATGTACATGGCAAGAATTAATCCATATTTTTTTACCTGTGCTGTACGTTGTTTAATTGTTACTGCTGCCAGACAGTTATAGTATATTTAGTTTAGGGGGGCTCGATCTCTAGCAGTAAAGGGATAAGAAACATACTACTAATCTCAGATGTTGTAGAGAGACGCCTTCGCTTGGTGACACCGATATGACTGGTCAGTTAAGCTGCCTAGGTATACGGACGTCCATTAGTTCCCTCACTGTCCCCCAAAAGAAGGGTTGTGGACTGCAAAAGAAGGGTAGCTTTGGCCTGCAGTCCACTGGGTTCACCATCAGATAAGCCTGGGGTTGTAATTTATTTTTGAGGCTGTGGGTTGGCTTGAGTTGCTGACACAACACCATATGCATAAACACTTTTTTTTTTTATTCTGTACGTGTGTGTGTGTGTGTGTGTGTGTGTGTGTGTGTGTGTGTGTATGTGTGTGTGTGTGTGTGTGTGTGTGTGTGTGTGTGTGTGTGTGTGTGTGTGTGTGTGTGTGTGTGTGTGTGTGTGTGTGTATTTCCAGCCCTTAAATCCCCGTCTTCTGCACACAAGAAATAAATTGGGCAGTGTTTTCCTCATTTAGCTCATTTCATCTCATCTCCTTTCCTTCCATCAGCCTTCCTCTCCCCATCCTTAACTATCTTCCCTTTCTATATCTCACCACTTTTCCCATTTCGTCATCTCTATTAGTATAATTCCTTCCTTTCATCCCTATACCGTTCTTACCTTCCCTGATCCCTTCTTCATCCCCACCCTGCCCATCTTCATCACCATCTTCCTGGCTTCCCCCACTCCACCCCCCTTGCCCTCCACACCACCTAAGATACAACCACTTTCTCCCAAGATGATTACTCCACAGATTTTTTTTTCCAGGATTACCGTACCTGGGATTAAGTTTTTTCACCTTATAATTTTTACCTTTACCTTCTTTTATATATATATATATATATATATATATATATATATATATATATATATATATATATATATATAGGATATACTAGGGTAGTGAGGTAGGTTTGATAGGTCCATCCATTATCACTAAATTACTTATCATTTTTCTGTTGTTTTAGAGATTGTATTTGGAGGATGAACGACAATAGGAGACTGCAAGCTCGTCCCTTATCTCCTGTTCATCATCCAAAAAGTAATCAGTTTATTTTTTAGTAATATTTTTCTTAAGTTCAATTTTGAAAACCTGTGCAATTCTCTCTCTCTCTTTCTCTCTCTCTCTCTCTCTCTCTCTCTCACACACACACACACACACACACACACACACACACACACACACACACACACACACACACACACACACACACACACACACACACACACACACACACACACACACACACACCAATGGAAGAAAGAAGGCCCATAATCATACCGGCTTAAAAAAAATTTTTCTTTCCATTCCGCTCTACCATCATCATCATCATCATCTTTAATAGGCTACCTCAATCCTCCTCCTTACAGCTGATGGTCTGGCGTGAGTTTAATGACACCAGAACAGATTTTAGGAAGTTCCAGACCTGAATATTGTGTTTATGTGAAGGAGTGTGTGTGTGTGTGTGTGTGTGTGTGTGTGTGTGTGTGTGTGTGTGTGTGTGTGTGTGTGTGAGAGAGAGAGAGAGAGAGAGAGAGAGAGAGAGAGAGAGAGAGAGTATAAACCCTATACTGTTATCCAGCCTTGATGTATACAGTCAGGTCTGCCTTGAAAATCTGTATACCAGCGTGTAGGTAAACTCGGGAAAACGCAATAACAGAAGCGATGTCAGTTTCTCACCTGCCCTTGAGGATTTTACAGCACTCAGTTAATTTTCATCTCAGCCAGCGCTCTGTCAGGGAAGAGAGTTTCTGTTCTTTTCACCTGTTTCCTCAACTCTTATTATAAAGGAAATATTATTAATTTGCATCTGTTACTACATTTGCACGTATTTTTATTTACCTGTGTTTCTGTGTAGGTAAGGAAACCAAATTTGTGCTGCATAATCTAAGTGTGGTTTCACTAGGCTCTTGAACACTGAAATGATTGTCTTTATGCAGAGGAAATATATGGACCAGTCTGCTTAAGAAAAGGCTCCTCATATTAGCCAAGAGTATAATGTTGTGAAGACTGGACCCTGCTGGAAAGACACAAGTCAAGAGTGAGAGCAATGGAAATGAGGTCGTTGTGGCGTTGATGTGGATGTGAGGTGGATGGTGGGAGAAGAGGGGGACACCTGGGATAAGATGGAGGGATGGAAAGGAGTGGTATCTGAGAGGGGGCGTAAGCTGAAGAGAGGGCAGGTAAATGACTGAGGACAGGGCGACGTGGAGGCGATTTGTTTGTGGCCATCCCTTGCCTTACAGGATTAAGGCGTTTGGCAATAGACGTGGAGGCGATTTGTTTGTGGCCATCCCTTACCTTACAGTCCAAGGCGTTTGGCAGTAGGTGGATAGACAGTATTGAGAGAGGTCCCCGAGCCTAGTAAAGCCGTTCCCACGTGGCCAGAATAAACAGTAAAGATGTTTTGGTAATGTAGAGTGAAAAAGTAAAAAAAAAAAAAAGAAAAAAAAAAAAAGGGACAGGAACGGGCAGGAAAGTCGGGTCGAATATGGGGCAAGATTTTGGTGCAACGTCCATTTATTGAAATCTGGGTTTGGACATCCGTAGAATTTCGGTGTGTGTGTGTGTGTGTGTGTGTGTGTGTGTGTGTGTGTGTGAGAGAGAGAGAGAGAGAGAGAGAGAGAGAGAGAGAGAGAGAGGCGAAATGTCTGTGGGAAATATTGTGTTGTCCAGAGAGCCATAACATGTATGAAGGAATGAGGAGAGAGAGAGAGAGAGAGAGTGGAATGGGTGTTGGTAATATGGTGTTGTGTAGTGGCGGTGGGTAGAGAGATTACGAAGGCAGGCACGTGATTGGACTGGTTACTGTGTCTTAAAGGAAGGGGTGGGATAGGGTGGCTTGGATTGGCTTGGGTTAGTTCAAGGCTGGGTTGATTGGGGCGGAGTTAAAATAGGTTGGTAGGTTGAGTTTAAATGGGCTGTTAGGTTGATCTGGGCTAGGCTAGGTCAGGTTAGGGTGTATTGGGTTAGATTAGGTTGACTTGTGTTGAAATAGGCTATGTTGATTTGGAATAGGGTAAATCAGATTATGTCACTGTATTGGGGTAGATTGGGTTGGGTTAAAATAGGGTGTGTTGGGTTGATCTGGGTTAGGTTAAATCAGTCTTAGCCAGATTAAATTGGGGTGGCTTGGATTGGGTTGGGTTTTCAGGTTTGGTTAAGTGAGATTAAGCTGGGTTGGGTTGGGTTGGGTAAAGGTAGTTTTGACGGAGTTGGGATGGGGTAGGTTAGGTTACGTAATTGTGTTAGGTTTGGTTTGGTTAGGGGAGGTTAGTTTAGGGTAGGACAGGATAGGATAGGGTGGGGTATGTTAGTTTAGGTTAGGATGGGGTAGGTTAATGGATGAAGGAATTTGTCTGGGAAGAAGGAGTGTTTCGTGCAGGAACAAAAAATGCCTCTTACGGTGCGTAGTTGAATATCAGAAAAAAAAAAAAAAAAAAGGAATTATTCAACAACTGAACAGGTATAAAAAGAATGCATTTGGGATGAAAATTATAGTGCAGCTTACTTCTGCGTTGGTTATAGTTTTCATTTTCTTTTCTGGCATCTTGATTTGAAACCAGTTCAGTCCGTAGCTCCTTTATTTATTAGTTCGTTTCTCTCTTTTCCTTCTATGCTCCTTCAGTTTCTTTTTCTCCTTTCTCGATTTCTTCCTCATTTCTTTAATTGTAATTCTCCTGTTCTAGTTGTCCTTTTTCATGCCATTTCTTTTATATTTTCCCTTGTGTTTAGGTTACGATGGAGGCACAGTGGTAAAAATAGTACTGTTTTTGCCTTGGTGCCGCTTGTGGCATCAGAACAACAGACCGTGATGCAGGAGACAATAAGGTGGTGTATCTGGTGGCATGGTCGGCACGGGAACTAAAAGACAGCCATAAACTTAGGATCTGAAGCTCTTACTGCCGATCCCAATTGTGATCTGACCAGCCAATGGGGATCTGATACCAAGTATTGTGGATGGCACACACGATGACCTCGACGCTTATTGGCTGGCCGGAGGCGCAGGGAAGGAGGAGGAGGAGGAGAGTGAGTGAGGAAAGACTATAGGCTAATGAAAGAGTTATAAGAGCAAGATTTGTGAACAGAATGTTATCAGTTTAATTTGAGATACGAACGTGTGTGTGTGTGTGTGTGTGTGTGTGTGTGTGTGTGTGTGTGTGTGTGTGTGTGTGTGTGTGTGTGTGTGTGTGTGTGTGTGTGTGTGAAACGCCTCCAAAACTGTTACAAATCTAGCATATGACAAATTAATGGAAGCATTCTTTTATACAACTAATTTCACCAGTGAATCCCATACATTCACACCGATATATGGTAACAGTATATGAAACTAAGGTTTATGAAGACCAGCAGAATGAAACAGTTACCGTACAGTTCAGGAACGAATGATATGAAAGGGACGATCAATGGAGTATATCGGAGTGGGGTGGAAGGAAAGGAGGACCAAGGAAGAGGTGGATGGATTTGGACGGATACGTCGAGTGTATGAGGAAGGACAGTGTGTCGCGGGGAAAGGGGTCGTTACTGAGTAGGGATGGAGGTGCCTGAGGATCTTTTTGTGAGACCATCCATCCTACGATACGATATTGGGTAATGAACATAAATAAAGCATTTTTTAATTGGGTCTCCTACATTGGCATTTTACACATTTTTCACTTTCCTTCCATCATATCCAAAAACCAGTAAATTTCAACAGGTACAGTCATTAGCAAAAGTTCGCCGACACTCCTTGAACGGGTGAGGCAAAGGAACATTGTATACGAACTTTTTCAGGTGACAGCAGTATAAAAAATTACAAGCAATGTGGATGTGAAGGAAGGGTACTCTCTGTCGTTTGGGGTGGAGTGAGAAATATGGAAGTGAAGGAGGATTGTAGACCAACTTTTGCTCATTGCTGTACGGACGGAAACAATTTTGTGACGGAAAGCTTAATATTGTTGTTAGGTAGTACCGAGAGAGAGAGAGAGAGAGAGAGAGAGAGAGAGAGAGAGAGTGAGTGCAAGGTAACCAGCGTCTACCATGCAAACCTCTCATTTATCCTGTCTACCCCCACCCCCACCCCGACCCCCACCAGGTACCAAGGATATTATACACTGGTGGGGGGGGGGGAGAAGGGGAAGTCGAAAGAGGAGGAGGGGGAGAAGGATGAGTGGGAGGCGATGGGGAAGAGAGAAGGAGATTGAGGAGAGGGTCAGGGACGGGGGGAGGAGAAGGAAATACGCTACCTGAGTATCGATGAGTAATTAATATTCAGGTAACAGAGTAACTGAAGAGGTGTGTGTGTGTGTGTGTGTGTGTGTGTGTGTGTGTGTGTGTGTGTGAATAAAATAGTTGAAGTAGTTTTGATTCGATTTTAACCAAACTTAGTGGAAGGGTTAAAGGTCGGCCGAGGGTTTGACGTATTGCTTTTGAAAAGAGTCGGTCAAAGGTCAAGATCCCATAGCAAGGTCATCCTAATGAGTTATTATATGATTTACTTTAACCATGTGAAAGAACCTAGGGTCAAACAGGGATGAAGGGATGCTAGTTGTAGTAATCCCTCAGAGGTCAACGTTACAGCGCTGGGTCAAATGTTCGACCTTGTAACTCAGGCATTTTTATTCAGGGGTGGAGGGGAGAAGAGGGAGAGGGAGGCCGAGGATGAGATGGAGGGGTGGAGTGGAGAGGCACATGAGAGAGGGGTGTGTGAGCTGGAAGCAGGGCAGTGAAATGGCGGGAGACTGGGCGACATGGAGGCGATTGCTTGTGGCCACCCCTTACGGAATTGAGGCGTCTGGCAATAGATAGATAGATAATACATAGCTTATATCTACAGCCTGCGTCAGTTATTACCGCCTACTCCGTGTGTTTAATAATTGGGAGTGAGAAGTGTTCATTTAGTGAGGGCGCTCACCATCCACTCAATCGATGTTGTGCTGCTCTCAGGTGTCTGCCCTTTCCTCTCCTCCATCCTTCCTTCCTTCCTTCTATCCTCTTCTGTCTTTCTTTCCTTCAATCTTTCCTCTTCCTTCTGCCTGTGGGTGACTCTGAGTGACAAGCCACATGGTTTCCTGTACACCAGGAAACCATTTACTACGCTGAGTGGTAAACGTGTAGCCAGATTTTGGCGCCTGGTGGTTTATTGGGTAATTACGGCACTCCAATCGGATTGAGCCGGTGAAGGTTTATATCCAAGGGGTAGTTGGGGTTTACTGCTCATGTAATGCCACTCAGGGATGAATGAGGCTCGTCACTCTCGTCTTAAATGTCAGGACCAACCTGCCTAGCCCCGGGCTTCTAGGCTGCTCATGAGGCAATGTAGGATTGGATGATGGATAGATGGAATATAAACTAATCTATTTATGGCTTAACTAATTAATTTCTCCCTTCTTTACAGGTAAGTGATGGTTATGGCTGCGGTAACACTACTTCACACCTTCACCTGAGCACCTTTGACAACAACGGGACACCAAAATACAAACCAAAATCCACTGTGATCAAGGAAGTATTATGCTTATGGTACCAGGGCGATGTCTCTAAATATGTACCGTGTGGGACTCTTCCTTAATTAGGGACAAAGGTAACATAAGAGTTGTAGATTTCCAGGTTGATATTTTAGGGGCAGAAGGTGTTATGTGTGTATAGTAATTGGAGTGTGATTGATAGAATGCTGATGTGTTTGACGTGACAATTGGCACTTAAATGGTAGAGGTATAATTGGTGTGTGTGTGTGTGTGTGTGTGTGTGTGTGTGTGTGTGTGTGTGTGTGTGCTGGGAGAAAGAACTTTAGGCAAGGGGAAAGGTTAAATGGCCATGACTGTCTAAGAATCTGTGACAGTTTTGTAAAGAAAACTTGGAGAGAAAGCAAGTAGAGGTGGATGTGAGATAAATTACAGACAAGACAGCTGTAAGGAGGACTGGCCAGGGTTAGTGAGGGAGGTGTGAGACGGAGAGACAGCTGTGCAGGTGATGTGTTGGGAGATGATTGGAGAGAGACAGGCAGGATGTGAGACAGTGACAGCTGTGGCGGGTGGTGTGTTGGGAGAGGAGTGTAGAGAGACAGATGGGATGTGAGAAGCGAGACAGTCTTCGCCATTAGCATTCCTCTCATCAGGGGTTGCAAAAGGAGAGGTTCATTTTTACCCAGAAGCTCATGGGGACTGATACACAATAAATAATGAATAACGTTAAGTAATTTATTAAGTATTCTCTTTTACACTGGACTGAAGATGAGGGTAGTTATTATTTTTCCTTTACTTTGAAATTAGTTATAAAGGTAGGATACTGTAATGGAAATAAGCAAAATTATAAGGGAGCTGAAGAGAGGGGCAGCAAAAAGGCGTAAAGTCAGAAAGGCAGGTAACATACAGATAAATCTTAATCACTTAAGTGATAACATGAAGGCTTTTAAGAGTAAAGAGGGGGTAACAGGGAAGATTAATTAAAATAAACGAGCGAGGGCGAGGGAAGTAAGCACCTGACCTCTTGTTGCCTCACCTGCCAATCATGTCGACGAAGGTGAGGAGGTTTACAGGTGGGGGAGGCAGGCTAATTGTGTCCACCTGTCCCACACACCTGTTGAGCCATCCGACATCATCTAACGTGTGTGTGTGGGTGGGTGTGGGTGGGTGTGGAGGGGGGAGGGCAGGAAGGGGCAGGGGAGATGGGAGGCTAAAGTTGTTTATAAAGGGTCAGGTTACGATGATAGACAGAAGGTGGGGAGAGAACTGAAAGGTAAGAGTAAGAGATAGACGGACTGTGAGGAAAGAATGGAGAGGTTAAGATTACGTCACCTCTCATATAACCACCACACCACACCACACCACCACACCTCCTGACACCACACCACATTACATGACTTCACTTATCGCCACCACATCGCACTATGTCACACCACACCACACCACACCACACCACCACACCTCTTTACACCACACCACACAAGAAATCTAATACCTGAATTTACCTTACTGGCAACATAGCAGGTATTAATCACAAAAGAAATCTATCTCTATTATAGAATCACACTACTCCCCCTCCATGACAGTGGTAGTAAAGGATGTGGGTGGGAGTCACAGCTGAAGGCACAACACACCCCGTCATTATTGCTTTATTACTTTATGACCCATTTATGATTCTCAATAAATTCTGTAATGGATTCGCCCAACCAAAAGGTAATTATAAAAGTAATTACCTGTGGCCACTGATTTGCTGTAGAATTTTCCCGTTGTTGGAGGTAGTGGAATGTTTTATTGGTATTGTGATTTTTTTTGTTATAATAATAATAATAATAATAATAATTATTATTATTATTATTATTATTGTGGTAGGTGGGGGCGCTGACCATCCACTCACTTCATGAAGTGCTGCTCTCGGGTGTCTGCCCTTTCCTCTCCTCCATCCTTCTTTCCATCCATCCTCTTCTGTCTTTCTTTCCTTCATTCTTTCCTCTTTCTTCTGCCTGCGGGTTACTTTACACTCCCTCTTGTGTCTTTCTTTCCTTCATTCTTTCCTCTTCCTTCTGCCTATGGGTGACTCTACACAGTGACAAGCCAAATGGTTTCCTGTACACCAGGAAACCATTTACTACGCTGGGTGGTAACCATATAACCAAATTTTGGCTCCTGGTGGTTTAGTGGGTAATAAAGGTGCTCCAATCGGATTGAGCCGGTGAAGGTTTATATCCAAGGGATGGTTTGGGTTTATTGCTCACGTAACGCCACTCAGGGATGAGTGAGGCTGATCACTCTCATCTTAAATGCCAGGACCAACTTTCCTAGCCCCGGGCTCCTACGCTCCTCATGGGGCAACGTAGGATTAGATGATGGATGGATGGATGGATTATTATTATTATTATTATTATTATTATTATTATTATTATTATTTGTTGTTTTTACTACAACAACAACAACTACTACTACTACTAATACTAATACAGTACTAATATTACCACCACCACCACCACCACCACTACTACTACTACTACTACTACTACTACTACTACATTAAATCCGCAACCAGAGAAAGAAACAAATCAAGTACTGTACAGTTGCTCTCTGTCCCATACCGCCAGAGACAGAGGCAAGAGGAACAACCGATCTTGTGCTGTCTAAGCAGTGTGACCCCTTGTGCCTGCGCCTCACTCTGCCTCACTATGGCCTGGGTATGTGTTGACTAATCAGTAGCAGCCCAGGTCCTGTTGACACTTACAGGTTAGGATACAGCACTAGAGGATGGCCAGGTGTATTTTGAACCACTGCTTCTTGATGACATTGTGACATATATACCAGAAAAAGAGGAGGTGGAGAGAAAATTAGAAAAATGCCGAGAGCCGATGGAAGACAGAGGAATGAAGACCCGTAGGAAGAAAACGAATTACCTGAGGTTCAGCAAAGTTCAAAGTTCAGTATACCAGGGATGTAGGTCAAGGTAGATGATATTGGAAAAGAAAAAAGAATATTTATTGGTTATATGTCTATATTTGTCTTTTAAATATGATACTAAAAATAATTAATGCAGTGCTAGTAGTAGTAATAGTTGTAATAATATAATGAGTTTGAATACAAGAAGTAATAAAGTAAGTAAAAAAAAACTGAGGCGTCAAAGAAGCGACTGTAAAGGAAGAAAAACTGCGTGATAAAAGAGGCTGCAATGGAGGGCAGAGGCGTGATAAAAGAGGCTGCAATGGAGGGCAAAGGCGTGATAAAAGAGGCTGCAATGGAGGGCAAAGGCGTGATAAAAGAGGCTGCAATGGAGGGCAAAGGCGTGATAAAAGAGGCTGCAATGGAGGGCAAAGGCGTGATAAAAGAGGCTGCAATGGAGGGCAAAGGCGTGATAAAAGAGGCTGCAATGGAGGGCAGGGGCGTGATAAAAGAGGCATCAATGGAGGGCAAAGGCGTGATAAAACAGGCTGCAATGGAGGGCAGGGGCGTGATAAAAGAGGCTGCAATGGAGGGCAGGGGCGTGAAACGGATATCAAAGGGAAGGGTGGGGGAGGGACACTGTAGGGACATGTGCACATCTGGGTACATCAGTGCCACCTCGTTAAGGCAGGTCACCAGCATCGTTAGGACTGGTGGGGGGGTCGTGTGGTACAACATCCAGTAAGGTTAGACGGTAGACCGCATCAGCCACTGTTGACACCCTGGCACTTCATCAACAACAGCAGGTGAACCCCATAATAGTGGCGCCCTGTAGCAGGTGAACCCCATAATGGTGGCACCCTGCAGCAGGTGAACCCCATTAGGGAGGTTAGCCTGTGCAGGTGAACCTCCATAATGGGATTCACCTGCTGCAGGCTAACCTCCATTATGGGGTTCACCTGCTGCAGGTGAACCTCCATAATGGGGTACACCTGCTGCAGGTGAACCTCCATAATGGGGTTCACCTGCTGCAGGTGAACCTCCATAATGGGGTTCACCTGCTGCACGGTGCCACCATTTGGGGGTTCACCTGCTGTTGATGATGACGTAGCTCAGGAGCCACCAGTGGCTGGCGCAGTCTACCGTCTAACCTCAGTGGATATTGTCTCACATTACTTCCCTCACCAGTGCTGGATTGCTATGCCTTCTTGCAGTGCAACTGATGTCAGTCCAGCGCATACGCCCAGTTGTGCAAAGGTCCCATCAGTCCCTTGGAGTGGTGTGAAGGGTCATTGTGTTTCGAGTTCACTTCATAGAACATTGAGACACCATTTGGGTTGGGTCTCTTCACACCCGTTTACGCCACCGTTTAAGAATCATGCCATATATCATCACAACACATAGTGCAACAATGTGTACAGTAAGTATTGTGAATAAAGGCATGACCCTTAGCCCTTCTTTCACATAATTCAAGAAATCAGTAACCAACGACACGATATGTGCTTGGTTTGTCTCTTTCCTTACCTTTTCCTCTTCCAATTTTCTCTCCTTCTCGACTCTCTCCACTTCCTTCTCCATAAGAGTGTCCACCATGTCTTTTACCTTGTTGAGAACGGGTACCAATTTTTTCAAGTTTTTCTCTAGGCTGGACAACTTCTCCTCTTGCCCCTCTGCCTGTTTTATCAACATACCATTTAGTTTTTCCATCTGTCCCACCAGATAGAAAAACTTCTCATCTTGCCGCTGTACCTGTTTTGCCAACATACCATTAAGTTTTCCCATCTGTCCCTCTAGATAGAAAACCTTTTCCTATTGCTACTCTGCCTGTTTTACCAACATACCATTTAGTTTTTCCATCTGTCCCTCTAGCTGGAAAAACTTCACCTCCTGCCCCTCTGCCTGTTTTACCAACATACCATTAAGTTTTTCCATCTGTCCGTCTAGATAGAAAACCTTTTCGTATTGCCACTCTGCCTGTTTTACCAACATACCATTTAGTTTTTCCATCTGTCCCTCTAGATGGAAAAACTTCTCATCTTGTCGCTCTACCTGTTTTACCAACATACCATTTAGTTTTTCCATCTGTCCCTCTAGATGGAAAAACTTCTCATCTTGTCGCTCTACCTGTTTTACCAACATACCATTTAGTTTTTCCATCTGTCCCTCTAGATGGAAAAACTTCTCATCTTGTCGCTCTACCTGTTTTACCAACATACCATTTAGTTTTTCCATCTGTCCCTCTAGATGGAAAAACTTCTCATCTTGTCGCTCTACCTGTTTTACCAATACAGCATATAGTTTTTCCATTTCTCCCTCCTGATGGACAGACTTCTCGTTCTGCCCCTCTGCCTGTTTCATCACCTGTTCCTCAAGTTCTTCCACCTGTGCTTGCAGTTCATTGATCCTGTTAGTGAAGAGCAGCGCGCCCTCCTCATACAGGGGATCATCCACTGACCTGTTTACTAATACTTCTTCTTTGCTTTCCTCCGACTCATCGTCACTTTCATCAGTTTCATACGTTTCTGAGTAACCACTTTGCAATTCCCCATACTCTACTGTCCCTGTTTCTGAATTTTGTTTCTCCAATTCCTTCATAAATTGTTTCTCGACTTCACCCAGTGCCATCAAGTCGCTTTGCAGTTCATTTCTAATCTTCTCTTCCTCCACCTCCATGATGTTGCGCTCAACTTCAATCTCGACTAGCTTCTCTAGCTCTCCGTTTTCGTCTTTAGTAATGAAATGGGGAGCATCTTCTGTATCTTCCTCTTCCTCCTCCTCCTCCTCTTCTTCTTCTTCCTCTTCCTCCTCCTCCTCTTCTTCCTCCTCCTCCTCCTCCTCCTCTTCTTCTTCCTCTTCCTCCTCCTCCTCCACTTCCTTCGTCTTAATATTTTCGTGTTCTCCTTCTAAATTTATCAACACTTCATCTTGTTTTTCTTCAATCATTTTTCGCTCCACCTCAAGGGATAATATTTGATCTTTTAGTTCACTTAGACTTTCCACAACTAATTCTTTTACTTCTTCACCAATAGGACTGTTTTCTTTTACATTTTCTTCCAAAAATTGTGTTTCCTCATCGATCTGATCCAGTACCGACAGTTCCTAGTCTATTATGCGTTCTTTTTCCTCACCGAGGGCAACAGCATAAGTTTCCAATAAATTTCTCTCACTCGTGTCCTCGCCCTGCTTTTCCTTGACCGAGTCCAGTATCTTTTCCCTGAGCAAGTCTGCCATCTCCTCTTCCTCGACCTCCTATTCCTTGCGCAATTCATCCATCTCCTCTTCCTCGACCTCCTTTTCCTTGAGCAAGTCCAGTATCTTTTCCCTGAGCAAGTCTGCCATTTCCTCTTCCTCGACCTCCTTTTCCTTGCGCAATTCATCCATCTCCTCTTCCTCGACCTCCTAATCCTTGCGCAATTCATCCATCTCCTCTTCCTCGACCTCCTGTTCCTTGACCAAGTCCAGTATCTTTTCCCTGAGCAAGTCTGCCATCTCCTCTTCCTCGACCTCCTTTTCCTTGCGCAATTCATCCATCTCCTCTTCCTCGACCTCCTTTTCCTTGCGCAATTCATCCATCTCCTCTTCCTCGACCTCCTATTCCTTGCGCAATTCATCCATCTCCTCTTCCTCGACCTCCTATTCCTTGCGCAATTCATCCATCTCCTCTTCCTCGACCTCCTTTCCCCTGACGAAATCCTCCACCTCCTCTTCCTAGAGCGATGCCTTCATCTCCTCTTCCTGGAGCAATTCTTCCATCACCTCTTCCTCGACCCCCTCTTCCTTGAGCTGATCCTCCAACTCCTTATCCTCGGGCCACCAGGTCACGTGGAAGTGGTTGGCCAGCGTTTCAGCAAGATCATTGTCGGAAAGGACGTCTTCGTATAGGTCACGTCCAAGCAACCACCCTCGACAAATAGCCTTGGCTTCCGGGGTGAGTGGAGGATGACCAACGAGAGCCCTTCCCTCGGCGTGGGAGGGGGCGTGAGGGTGTAGGTGGGACGCACCACAAACGGCTGCCACCTCGTGTCGCAGCGCACCCAACCCTTCCCGCATCGCCTTCACCTTCGCCGTCTCCGCCCGCGCCTGCCGCCCCTCAACCCGCAAAGAGGAATACACCGACAGGGGCACCAGCGCGGGCGGCAGCCCCTCCTCACCCCCTACCAGAGTGGCTTGCAGCCCCTCCTCACCCCCCACCAGCGTGGGCGGCAGCCTGTCGTCGCCCCCCATCAGCGTGGGCGGCAACCCCTGCCCACCCGACGCTGTCGCCAGCGCCGCCGTCATCACAACGGCCAGCGCCGCCAACGCGTGTGAGGGACCCATTACGTTTATGTTGTTTAGTTTTGTTGAATTAATTACGTTGGAATTTGGAGATTTATGATAATATGATAAAAAAGGCTGTTTAATAGGGGGAAAATGAGTCAATGGGGATGCTTGCTGCTCTGACTCGTAATATTATCAATCATCATCTTACAAACCAGTTTCCCACCTCACCAAAGTCATGATGATGATGATGATGATGATTATGATGATCATCATCATCATCATAATCATCGTCATCAATATCATCATCATCCTGACTGCTTTTAACAACGAAAGACATCAACATCATAATACAGTACATGCCTCTTGCCCCCCTACCGCCCAAAGGCATCATCATCATCATCACCTTAACCGGAAAAATGGTAGGCTAGTCAAAATTCGTAATAGCAGTAGTAGTAGTAGTAGTTGCAGTACGTGTAGCAGTTGTAGTAATAGTGTAGTAGGGTTAGTAGGCTAATAGTGTAGTAAGGGTAATAACTGTCTAGTGTTGGTAGTAATAGTGTAGTAGTGGTAGTAACAGTGTAGGCTAGTAGTGGTAGTAATAGTACAGTGGTGGTAGTAATACAGTGGTAGTAATAGTACAGCTGTGGTAGTAATAGCATAGCAGTGGTAGTAATAGTACAGTAGTGGTCGTAACAATATAGCAATGGTAGTTATAGTGTAGTAGTGGTAGTAATAGTGCAGTAGTGGTAGTAATAGCGTAGTAGTGGTAGTAATAGCGTAGTAGTGGAAGTAACAGTATAGTAGTGGTAGTAATGGTACAGTAGTGGTAGTAATAGTACAGTAGTTGTAGTAATGGTTTAGTGATGGTAGTAATAGTAAAGTAGTGGTAGTAGTAGATGCAGGCTGAAGTTGTCCTCCTCATGCAGTCCACCATCCTCCTTTTGGGGGATGGGAAGGAAGCCAGGAACATCAGCATAATAATAGTGGTGGTAGTGGTGGTGGGAGTACCAGTAGTAGTGGTAGCAGAATTAGTAGTACCAGTAGTAATAGTAGTAAGGGAGAAGGGTGTGGAAGTAGTAGGGAAAACAGTAGTAGAAGTAGTAGTAGTTGTAGTAGTAGTAGTTCTAGTACTAGTCGTAGTAGTAGTAGTAGTAGTAGTACTAGTCGTAGTAGTAGTAGTAACAACAGTACTAGAAACAATAATAATCACAACAGTAGTAGCAGTAGTAGTTGAAGTAGCATAAACAGTACAGATTTTGGTAGTAGTTGTAGTAGTAGTAGTGGTGGTGGTGGAAATAGCAGCAACAGCAGCAGCAGTAGTAGTACTAGTGGTCTTAGTAGTAGTAGTAGAAGTAGTAAATGAAGTACTATAGGGTGGTAGTGATGGTGGTACAAGTATTGGTGGAAATTAGTAGTGATGATAATTGTGCTAAGAAAGTTGCTGTTAGTGGCTGTGGTGCTTTGGAGGTGCTAGTAGTAGTAGTAGCAGCAGCAGAAGTGAGAGAGAGAGAGAGAGAGAGAGAGAGAGAGAGTGTGTGTGTGTGTGTGTGTGTGTGTGTGTGTGTGTAAGTGTGTGTGTGTGTTTCTTATTTGGTTGGCTTGTGTGGGTTTCTAGGATCTCTGCCTTTGTGTCCTGGGCAGAAAGTTCAGGGCCAATAATATGACGATCACACACACGCCTGCTGCTGCTCTGTCCTTCACGCTGCCCTCCCTCACACTTTCCTTTCGCCCCACTAAACACTCCACTGCCTCCACCACATTCAACCACCATCACTACCACCACCACACACAACAAGATTTAGTCACCACTACCAACACACTCGACTACCACACACTACCACAATAAAACAATCACAATCACCACGACCACACACACAACCACATTTACCCACAAGCACCATCACACACACACACACACACACACACACACACACACACACACACACACACACACACACACACACACACACACACACACACACACACACACTCACACACCTGGTGCCACAGTTGATATAGCGCTGGACTAACAATAAAAGTAACTCCAATTCGAGGCTGACCTAGTAGTGTGTGTGTGTGTGTGTGTGTGTGTGTGTGTGTGTGCGTGCGTGCGTGCGTGTGTGTGTGTGTGTGTGTGTGTGTGTGTGTGAGTGCGTGCGTGCGCGTGCGTGTGTGTGTGTGCGTGTGCGTGCTTGTGCGTGTGCGTGTGTGTGTGTGTGCGTGTGTGTGTGTGTGTGTGTGTGTGTGTGTGTGTGTGTGTGTGTGTGTGTGTGTGTGTGTGTGTGTGCGTGCGTGCGTGTGTGTGTGTGTGTGTGTGTGTGTGTGTGTGCGTGTGCGTGCGTGCGTGCGTGCGTGTGTGTGTGTGTGTGTGTGTGTGTGTGTGTGTGTGTGTGTGAGGGGGGTGCCAGGCGTAACCCAAGGAGGCCTATGGTACTCGTAGAACAAACGCAAAGGTTCAAAGGTCGGCATTGACGACACCTCCTTTCTATTGGTATCTTAAGAGAGTCTAATTTAGCGTAAGATAATTAGCGTATTTACATGGAGGGGGGTTGGATATAGGCCTTCATTAACCCCTTCAGTACGAGAGGCCTTCCCCCCAGCTCAAGAAAATCGTCTGGAGGTGGTAGGATAAACAATACACGTCATCGGTCTGAAAGGGTTCACACACACACACACACACACACACACACACACACACACACACACACACACACACACACACACACACACAGGGTTCATTAGGATAGAAAAATTAGCCCGTTTTCACCTTGATTTGCTGGCGTAATTACCTGTGTGGGGGGAGGGGAGAGGGTGGGGGTCGAAAGGAAGGGGGGAGGCGAAGGAGGGAGAGGGGGGGGACTAAAGGAAAGGGTTGAGTAAAGGGTAGAAATGGAGGGGGATCAAGCCAAGGGAGGGGGTGGGAAGGGTCGAAGAGGGAGAGGGGGCACCAAATTAAGGAAGGGGGAGGTGACCAGTGGAGGGGGGTCGAGGGGAGGAGAGGGGATTAGGGGAAGGGGTCGAGGAAGCAGAGGTAATAGGTAGAGGTGGTAGGAGGAGAGGGGAACTAAAGGGAGTGGATCTGTAGGGGGGTGGTAGGGGGAGGGGACCAAGGAAGGGGAGAGGAGGGGAGGGAAGGGGGTTAATGGACGTGGGAGGTTGTGGGGTCTGTGGGGAGGGAGGGAAGAGGGATTAAGGGATGAGGTAGGTCAGTGCACGTCAAAGGAAGGAGGATTGGGAGTGCAGAGAGCGGAGGAAATTATAAGGCTATGCAATGGAAATCTGGAAGAAAGAAGAGGAAAATCAATGTGGAAAAGGAAAGAGTAAGAAGGATGATGATGAATGAGATGCGGCTGGATGGTATAGGGGAGAGAGAGAGAGAAATGTTAATGAGTAAAACTGAAGGCTGATATAAACGTGAATGAGGGATTGAGATAAAAGAAAAGGCAAGTAGGGAGGAAGGTAAGGAGATAGGAAGGCAGGCAGGTAGACAGAGAAACAGGCAGGAAGTAGGCAAGTAGGAAGGGAGGTAGGTATGAGGAGCACACAGGAAGCAGAAAGGAAGAGAGGAAGTCAGAAAAAGAGGAAGGAGGCAGGAAGGTAAGAAGGAAAGGAGAGAGGCAGGTAGGTAGGCAGAGAAGCAGGTAGGCAGGCAGGAAACAGGAAGGCAGGGTGGAGATTAGTGGATGTGATTCTTGGACGTGATTGGTACTGGAACTGGAGCCAATTAAGCGAGCAGCATGTCCACAGTACTCCAGTCTGCTTTACCCACCGCCCTACACAAACCAGTGTGTGTGTGTGTGTGTGTGTGTGTGTGTGTGTGTGTGTGAGAGAGAGAGAGAGAGAGATACAGGACACTTTATCTCCGTTATCAGCGCCACCCCATCACGGATAAACGTATTTCATTAACCTTTTATCTAACCTGGCCCAGGTGGGGGTGCCGGGGGGTGAGATAGGGGGGTGGGGGAGGGGGAATATACTACTATTATCTGTCAGGTTATATTTGGAAGCCGTGGGGGTGAATATTGAACCCTTTGATTTAATATCCATTATAAATTCAGGTTTGTGATCACTTTTTACGTTTCTCTCGATTGATTCTGTGAGGCATTTTGTTTTATTTTTTTATTTATTTTGTTTTCGCCCGTGCAAGGAGTGGGATAATTAAATATTCTGTCGTTACCCGGAGGAAAATACAGCGTTAGTATTTAGCGGCCAAATATTTAATCACTCTGCATTGTTAGTAACTTGGTAATGTTAATTTTGGGGAGGAAAATTTTCAGTGGTGGGTTTTTCATTATTACGGTTACTAGAGAGAGAGAGGGGGGGAGAGGGAGAGGTCAAAAACCGGACTGGAATGAAAGCATGAAAAATGAGAGAGCGAAAGGGCGAATGAGATCAATTGAATAAGAAAGATAAATTGATGTGAATAAGGAGATACGAGAAGGCAGGTGAATATAGGTGGTGGGTATGAGAGAGAGAGAGAGAGAGAGAGAGAGAGAGAGAGAGAGAGATTTGTAATGATGTATGTGGTGACATAATGCACGTGAACGAGTATCCCTACACACACACACACACACACACACACACACACACACACACACACACACACACACACACACACACACACACGAATATTTCACCATTTCTAATTACCACCGCGACCAAACCCCAAATTTTCTTTTTCATTTTTCCCACAAATTTAATGAGGCCAAATGTGGAAGGTGTGGCAATTCTACCAACAGGAGTAATAGATGATTTTAATGACATATTTTAATTATTTTGGGATTTTTTCTTTCGGTAGGGAGAAGGGAGGAAACTGTAGAGGAAAAGAAAGGAGGGAGAGAAGAGGGTGAAAGTGAGAGAAAAGCGAAAGAAAAGGTACAAAAGCAAAATAGGCCGACGTTGATTTTATTTTTCGCTTCGAGGATAACTCCCAGTTTCGGAGGATTGACAGTAATAATAATAATAATATAATAATAATAATAATAATAATAATAATAACAACAACAACAACAATAATAGTAACAGTATTAGTATTAATAGTACTAGTAGTATTAACACTGGTAATACTAGTAATAATAATAATAATAATAATAATAATAATAATAATAATGATAATAATAATAATAATCGGTAGGTTGGGACTTGAGTGTATTGGTGTTCTGATGAGGAGGGGTAGACTGAGATGGATTGGGCATGTGGAGAGGATGGGGGATGATAATTGGGTGCAGAAAGTGAGAAGTGTTAATGTTGGAGGTGGGGTTGCGAGCGGTAGACCGAAAAAGACCTGGGAAGAGGTCATTGACCTCGGGGATAAAGGACTGTACAGGGAGGCTGCCAAAGATCGAGCAACATGGAGAGCCGCCATTAGGTGACCAAGGCCGACCCCCGAAATGACACGATCATCATCATCATCATCATCATCATCATCATCATCATCATAATGGAACATTCCGCACTATCCATACTTTGTCTTTCCTACAAGAACAAATCGTACAGTAGTTGCGATAGGAATTCATGCGTAGTTACGATAGGAATTGATGCGTAGTTACGGTAGGGAATTGGTACGTAGTTACGATAAGAATGATACCATGTTCTTCGTGTTAGACTCCTGCGTGTTTCGTCACATTAAATATTTCAGTTTTAAAGGAGAGCGCCGTCTGCCTGCTGAAACTCTCTCTCTCTCTCTCTCTCTCTCTCTCTCTCTCTCTCTCTCTCTTTCATAGCGTGGTTTAAAAAATGTTAAGATGAATTGGGCCCGTCAAGAGAGAGAGAGAGAGAGAGAGTGAGGGTAATGAGAATGTGAGATCAAAGACGAGCTGGGTATGTGAGGGAGCCACACACACACACACACACACACACACACACACACACACACACACACACACACACACACACACACACACACACACACACACTGATATTTGAACGTATTTACACAACTTTACTTTTAATCCCGAATATCAGTTTAGTCCCCAATGATAAAATATAACCATAACCAATTGATAGATAGATAGATATATGCATAGATAGATAGACAAATAGGTAGATGCATAGATAGATAGATAGACAAATAAATAGATAAATTGACAGGTAGTTACATTAAGATCCAGGTAAATACACAAAACTACATCGAGTCTGCAAAAGAAGACGCTTGGTTGCCTTTAGCGATGCTTCTCCTTATGTTCCTGTACGTCTTAATTATCACAGGTAAATGCTAAGTGCCAGAAACCCAGACCCAGCCTTGCCCAGCCTAATTACCCCGCCCTCAATAATCCCAATTAAGTCTCCAAATCCCTCTGGTAATTAGAGTGTGGTTATTACAGGAACTAAAATCCTCACTGCAAGGTCGTCTTCACCTGCATCAATTGAGAGGAAGTGCGTGGAAGATGAAGTGGATGATTGTAATGGTCTAATTAGGTATTATTATGTGCATTGTGGTGGTGAAAGAGAGAGAGAGAGAGAGAGAGAGAGAGAGAGAGAGAGAGAGAGGCATGAATGAAAGAAAAAATACGGGGGAGTAGTGTAAGTGAAGACAGATAAAATAATGAAGAGAAGAAACTAGAGAGAGAAAGAAATCAGGGAACAGGAGGAAGGAAGAAGTAGAAGAGGTGACAGAAGAAAAGGGTAAGAGAAAAAGAGAGAGAGGAGGAGTGTGCTTGAGGATGGACAAGAAATTTAAAAGAGTGAGAGAGAAGGCAATAGGGAAAGGCGACAAAGAATATAATCAGTGTTAGTATTCGGAACGTTAGATTGGCCTGCTCTACAAGTGTGTGTGTGTGTGTGTGTGTGTGTGTGTGTGTGTGTGTGTGTGTGTGTGTGTTGCTAGCTGTAGTCTTAAACTTTGCAATGACCGTTGTCATTATTGCACATCTTCCTGCCTCACGTGCAACCCGCCGGCAACCATCGCTATCCACTCACTTCTGCAATCACACCTTATGAACATGATTGTGAGTTAATGGAGACTCGAGAATGAATGAAAATGAACGAAGATATCAGGTAGACCCGTTAATATCAGGGAGCTGAGGAAATTGAAAAAAATTGAGGAAGAAGGAGGGATGTATAGGAGTAAATCAGAGAGAGAAGTAATGTGAGCGAAAAGAAAGGGAGGAGAGGAAGAGGGAGAATGAGTGTTGATTATGGAGAGGAGAGGGAATCCAGCCAGAGAAGTGAAAAGAGCCGAAACAAGAGGAACTGGGAACAGAGCGATGATCAATGAAACGGTCGAGAAGAAGAATGAAAAGAGAATTAGAGAGAGAGAGAGAGAGAGAGAGTGTAATGAGAGTTAGATCAAAGACTGAGGGAAACTGCAGTGGATGTGATCAAGGAAGGGGGAAGGGAGGCAGAAAGGTGAGGAAATGAAGATGGGAGCAGGTGGTAATGATGTCGAATGAATCACACACACACACACACACACACACACACACACACACACACACACACACACACACACACACACACACACACACACACACACACACACACACACCATAACAAATGCCGGGATATTCATTATTCACCACTATCCCAAGGGGAAAAAATATGTATATTGTCGTCTAAAAAGATTATAATTTTTTTTTCAAGTAACAGTATTTGGTAATAAAATATCATACGCTTTTAAAAATATCTTTCGGACACATTTTCTCTCTCTCTCTCTCTCTCTCTCTCTCTCTCTCTCTCTCTTTGTCAGTAGCTACAACCCATCCACTTCTTCTTTTATCTGTTTCTTCTTCTTTTTCGCTTCCTTGAACCAGCTTTATGTTCTGTATTTTAAACCGTATCACATCTTTTTCTTTTTTTCCCTTCATTCCAGTTTCCTTGTTTCCCTGTCTATCTAAACCCCAATTTTCCTTTCATTCTGTCTGCCATTTTCTTTCTTTTATTTTCCATTTCACTTTCCTAACATCCACATCTCCCCAGTCATCCTTTCCTTCTCTTCATCCCACTTTCTTCACCTCCCTGTCTATCCTGTCATTCTATCCCTTCCCACTGTCATTCATCTATTCTGTCCTCCTCCATCTTCTATTTCCACTATCGCTACGTCCCTTCTATCCAGCCATTCCGTTATTCTCTCCATTTCTCTCTCCTTACCTTCATTCTCTCTCTCCACTCTCTTTTCAACCCATCCCTCTCTTGTTTTTCTCCTCCTCCTTCCACTATTCCTCTCTACCTTTTATCTAGCCATCCTCCGTGTGCATCCTATCCACCTTCCCCCACCCATCCACCTTCCCCCACCCATCCACCTTCCCCCACCCATCCACCTTCCCCCACCCATCCACCTTCCCCCACCCATCCACGTCCCTTTTCGTCCTTATTTTAACCCTACTTCCTTGTCGACCCATCCATCTCATCTTCCTGCTCCATCACCCCATCCCAGACCACCTACTCCCTCTACTTAACTCAGAGATGGTGACACGCCCAGTAATCTTGAAGGGAGAGCCACTTCCTGCTTCACACACACACACACACACACACACACACACACACACACACACACACACACACACACACACACACACACACACACACACACACACACACACACACACTTGACATTCCTAGTGAGCCATAAACTAGTTGCGTAAGTTCACCCTCATGCCCTCCATATATACCCCCTCCCTACCCTCTACCCCCCTCCCCACCCTCTACCCTCCCCCTCCCTCTCACCGAAGTCTTCCCCTCCCCATCACCCCCACATCCCCTCACCATCCACCCCGTCCACACTCATACCCTCCACATAGCCCTACTCTCCTTCCCCACCCTCTTCCCCTTCCTTCCCCTACACATCCACCCCGGACACCCACATCCCTCTCACCCACCTAGTTCACCCACACAACCTCCACATACCCCCTTCTTTCCCTTCAATCCCTTCCATCAAAGTCTTCCCCTCCCTCCCCAGAAGTCCCTGCCCCTTACCCCTGCCACCCACCTGTCCTCCTGTCCATTTAGTTACCTGGCCAGCTCGTTAACCGCGGTGATTAATGCTCGTTTTCCCTCACCGAACCCTGTCATTACCTGTTGTGTTACTTACTTTAATTTACCTGCCTGGGACGGGAGGTGAGACGTGTGGGTGGTGGGCAGGCTGCAAGATGGTGTGAGAGAGGCCTGTGTGTGGTTCAAGAGTTACAGTGGATAGACATTAAACATAAGGTGCACTGAGAATATTACACTGATTACTGCCTACGAAGGAATCTCAAAACGTGATGAACAGAGAAACCCAGCGTTGAAATAATAATAATAATAATAATAATAATAATAATAATAATAATATCATCATCGTTATCGTCATCGTCATCATCATCATCATCATCATCATCATCATCATCTTCCAACCTCATTTCCCACGCTAAGGTGAAATGAAGTAGGGTAATAATAATAATAATAATAATAGTAATAATGATAATAATAATAGTAGTAGTAGTAGTAGTAGTAGCATTAATAATAATAATAATAATAATAATAATAATGATTTTTCCAGGTTTTCACACTCGCCATTCTAAGCTGACATCTTGAACCAAACAAATTCTCCCACACTAGACTTTTATGAGACAGGTATTTATTTTTTGTACAGATGAGCATAGGAAGGAAAAACAAATTAAATTCAGAAAAAAAAAATCCTTACGCGAGATTACAGGTGTCTTCTATTAAAAAATAATGGTAAGAATTGGTCTTGAAGGCTGTGGGTTGAAATTTTTGAGGAAACACAATAATGCATTCACACACACACACACACACACACACACACACACACACACACACACACACACACACACACACACACCAGCTAGACTCTTCAAGCATCAGACTTCACAAACAAGAAAAAATGGAACACCCCTCCGCCCTTCCCTCCCTCCCTGTCTCCCTCCTTCTCTCCCTTCCTCCCTCCCTTCCTAGCCCTTTCTCCTCCTGCCCCTTCCCTGCCGCCGCTATGAGGGAGGGCGGCGTATAGAGGCCCCGTGGCTAATGGATTTCCTGCACCCTCAAATATATCATCGGAAGACAGTAGTTGGCTGTGGAGAGAGAGAGAGAGAGAGAGAGAGAGAGGTCAAGCATGAAATAAACTGGAGAAGAGGGGCGAAGTAAAGTGAAATGTAACAGCGATAAATTAGGACTGATATCACAAGAGCGAACGAAAAATACTGAAAAGGAAAGTTGACACGAAAAAAACAATAAAAAAAAAAGATACGTAGGCCTTCAATATTTAGCTTATTAGAAGTTAAAAAAAAGACCTTGTGGATGTGAATTGAAAAAGTTGGATTGCCTGAAGACGCACAGTTGCAAGAACGTGCAATTTTGAGGCAGTGTTGAAAAGTGTGAAGAATGGATGCAACATTGAAAGTGATGGTTGGCTTCGTGTGTCTTGAATTTACCGTATTTCCGTCTGGTAAGGAAGCTCCCTAACACCTCTTCCATAGCGATTTATTTTTGGATATGGGTGGTTAATTTCCCTTTGTGCGCTATTTTATGTAGAGTATAACGATGATTGAAGGATTTATATAACACAGAATAGGACAGTAAGGTGCAATAAACAAAATAAATCGCTTAGGAAAAGGTGATAGGGACTTCCTTAAGCGACGGGAATGCGGGCCTTAATGGTACTGAAAGACAATAAAGGAACAGTATGAATGAGGATAAGTAAAAATAGATAAAGTTAAATAATAAGTAACCTCCCAGTTTAATACCGCTCTCTCTCTCTCTCTCTCTCTCTCTCTCTCTCTCTCTCTCAGTCTTGGTTTCTTTCGTCCATGAGTAATTCTTGTCATTGACTCGCCATCTCATTATCTTCTACCTTTAACTTGGCTTTCCCTTTCAGTTCATCTTTAGTCTCACCCTTTCATTCTGTTCCTTCTTCCTGTTTCCCCGTCTTCATGTCTTCATCCTTCCTGCGTCACCTTTTAACACCCCTTCCTTCATTTTTCCATTTAATTTCCTGTCTTTCCTTCCCCTTTTTCTTTTCATTTCTCTCGTCTTTCTCTTTCTCTTTTATATAACTTCTTCCTCCTTCTGTGTTCTTCCTTCAAGCAGCTTAGTCTCCCCTCCTACCCACCCCCTCCTCCCTTTCTTCTCCAGTCTCTCTCCTTTCCTCCCGTTCCTTTGCCTCTCTGTAATTCTTCCTCTTCCTCCTTCCAGTTCTTTCTTCAGGTAACTTAATCCTTCTCCTCTCTTTCTTCTCGAATCCTCTCTTTCCTTTTCTCCTGTCCACTTAGCTTATTCCTCTTTATTCCTCCATGTTCCTCCTTCAGGTAACTTCGTCCTCCCCCTCCACCCACTCCTTCTCTCTTTCTTCCCCATTCTTCCCTCTCTCTTCTCCTGTCCTCTTCCTTCCCCCTCTACCAATTCCTCCTCCTCCTCCCTTTCTTCCTCATTCTTCTCTCTCTTCTTCCCCAGTCCCCTTCCCTCCCCCTCCACGCCACACCACCACCATCGGAACGTGGGTGTCGATCCCCAACTTTTACTTCTATTGAGTTATGTTGCAGATTCTTATGTTGTGTGGCCCCTCATACCTTTCCTTCCGCCTTTCTTTCTCTTTTCCTGTCTTTCTTTTTTCCATCTATGCTTCCTTCTGTTCCTTTTGCCTTTTTGATTTCCTTCCTTCCTTCAATCTTTCTTTCTTTCTTTTACAGAGTTATATTGGAAAGGTTTTTGTGGGACCCTTCCTTCCTTCCTTCCTTTCATGCTTCCATCCTTCCTTCTTTCCTTCCCTTTCCTTCCTTCCTTCCTTCCCTTCCCTTCCTTCCTTCCTTCCTTCCCATTCCTTCCTTCCTTCCTTCCTTCCCTTTTCTTCCTTCCTTCTTTCCCTTTTCTTCCATCCTTCCTTCCATCCTTCCTTCTCTCCGTCCCCTCCTTCCTTTTTCAGGCTTTTTTTGTCTGCTGTGGACACATAGATATAGGATAATGTGAAGCTGGGAAGGAGGGAAGGAAGGAGGGAGGTGAATTCAGTTTGATGAGTCTCCAAGGAAACACAGAAGAGGGGAAATTCAGGTGTCTGGGTGGGGTGAGGGGAACTGGAAGGGAGAAAAGGAGAGAGAGAGAGAGAGAGAGGAAAAGTGAGGTAGAGAAGAGAGAGGAGGGAGGAAATCGGAGCGATATGTCTCTTTGGAAATGTACAATTTGATAGCAGTTGCCCTTTCACCCTTTCGATTCCCCCTCTCTCTCTCTCACACACACACACACACACACACACACACACACACACACACACACACACACACACACACACACACACACACACACACACAATGATGGAGGTGAAGGAAGATGCAGGTAGCACTACATGAAGTGAGTGGATGATGACCGCCACCACCTACCATCAAACGTAGTCACAGTTGATGGTGTTGGAACCCTCTAGTCTAAACCTCCCCCCCCTGTGTGTGTGTGTGTGTGTGTGTGTGTGTGTGTGTGTGTAAAGCCAGTGCCAACCCACCCCAACCCAACCAAGCCACTCTCTCTTCCCTCTTTACACACATATTATCAGCTCAACACACACACACGTGGCTCCCCTACACTTGCTCTAACTCACTCCTCGGGTTAGAGAGAGACAGACAGACAGAGGGAGGGGGGGGGGGAGATGGACAGAGTAACTCATTATCATTCTTCTTTAAATTCTCTTCCTGGCAACTGTTTGGAAAGGGGCAGGAATTGAGAGAGAGAGAGAAGAGACCAAGATGCGCAGTCGAAAACCCGTCGTGGAAACTTCATAATAAGATAATTGAAATTCTAACCTTAAACTATACTTATATGCAAAAGAAGAAAAAAACCAACAACTGCATTAAATTATTTTATTTTAATTATATCCTGAGTTTGTTTAGCAGGAAATTGGAAGCCAAATTCTTCTCCAACGAGATAAATGTTAGTTCTGTATTTATGTCTGCTACGTCACTCAGTGTGTTCCAAATGTTTACAGATTGTTAAAGGTGAATGTTTAGCCTTGTTTAATTGTGGAAGGATTGTGTCTTGCTCTGTGGCCATTACCAGCCGTGTAGCATAGAAGGTAGAGGAGATTGAGGGGGACAACGTAGAGGACAGTGTAGGGAGTGAAGACTGCCGATATGGTGAAAGCGAGGGAGAAGGGTAGGGATTAGGAAGGGATTAGCGAGGTATGGAGGGAGGCAGGGCGAGAATGGGATAAGTGGTGAGTTATGAGGGAGGGGAAGCAGTGAAGGGGATGATGGAACCCATTATACCAGGGTTATGAAACGGAGACGAGGAGGGGAAAGGAGGGTAGGCAGAAGATGAAAGAAGATGATGAATAAGAAATTTGTATTCCATCCATCTTCCCTTCCCTACGCCACCCCCACAGGTGATGAAGTTAAGGAATGAGTTCAAAGCTGTCACTACACACTTTGTACCAGGGTTGTTATGATTTAAATCAAATTATTTAAATCAGAGTGAAATAATCAGGATTTAAATCAAAACTTGTTTTGTTATGACCAATAGAATATGATGCTAGTCACGAAGAAGTGCTATTTAAATGATGTAGACCCCCAGTATCATCTTATTTTTCCATTGGTGTACGTGAAATGTTGCAGAAGGATTCAATTCAAGGGCCCCAAATGTTCCCTCAGGGCAGAGAGAGAGAGAGAGAGAGAGAGAGAGAGAGAATGGAAATGGCTTACTGATGTCTGATTAATTAGCCTACCGTCCAGTGAGGCGGCATTGGTCAGGGGGAGGGGGAGAGTAAGGGGGAGGGTAAGAGTAAGGGCGGCAGGGTCAGGGGGAGGGGGAGAGTAAGGGGGAGGGTAAGAGTAAGGGTGACGTAGTGTGAGGATGAAAGTGAGGTGATAGTGTGGGTGGGAAAGGGTGAGGGGAGAGGGATGAGGGTGAGGTTGGGGGAAAAGTTGAGGGTAAGGGTGAGGGATAGGATGAATGTGATATGGTGAGAGTGAGGGTGAGGGGAAACAGAGGTACGTTAGAGGAGTGAAAGAGGGAATGAAGGGAAGAGGAACAGGTAGGTAATGAAGAAGATCAATTAGTGAAATGAGCGAATGGAAATGAAAGGAAATGATGGGAGACTGGGCATATAAATTATTAGCAGGTAATGAAGTGGAAAGAGAAATAGCTAAAGAATGGAGGAAAAATGTCGGACGGAAGAGTGGAGAGAGAGAGAGAGAGAGAGAGAGAGAGAGAGAGTTGAGATGGAAGAGAACACTATTTTCCTCATCTCATTCTGTTCTTCCTCCCTTCCCCTTCTCTTCCTCCTTCCTTTCCACTCTTCTGTCTTCCGTCTTTATCTCCACCCTTTTCACTTTAGGCCTACCTGTCTATCTTCCACTTCCTTCTCCAGCCTCTTCTTCCATCCTTCTGTACATCCTCCGTCCTCCCTTCCATCTATTCACCACTCCACATCCTCCTTCATCCCTTCCATCCATTCTCCATCCTCCCATCTCTCCATCTTCTTCCTCTTCTCTTCATCCTCCTTCCTTCCCACCCTCCGCTTTCCCTCCCTTCTTCCCACCCTCCCCTCACCCTCCCTCTTCCCCGTCTTCCCCATCTTTTCTTCCTCCCTTACTCCCATCCTCCCTCCCTTTCACAAATTATTCGTCTATTAGCGTTTTTATTCGTGGGTCTTTACACTCTGAAAATGCCGAGAGAGAGAGAGAGAGAGAAAGTAAAAAGTCTCTAACAACAAACCAGTTGCTATAGTCTGACTCGCGCCCGTTTGCGGCTGTGGTGAGGCCCGCACCTGTGTACAGTGTTGCCACGTTTTCTATACCGTTATCTCTCTCTCTCTCTCTCTCTCTCTCTCTCTCTCTCTCTCCTGGTGGGAGATGTGAGCCACCCTGAGTACTTTTGATTCTTTTATAAGTTGTTTATAATTGTGCTTTCATTTGTTATTTTGGTTTTGTTGTATTTAGTGATATTTATCATTTTTTGTATACGGCAACAGATGACCCGTTATTGCAGTACTATGATTGATTTTCATTCATTCATTCTCTTTCCCCTTCCTCCATCTCTCTCTCCACACCACCCCTGAGGTCAAGGCCACCGACTGGGTGTGGAAGTGTTGCCGCTCGCGAGTGAATAATGTTTTTTTTTTTACTTCAGTATTGGCATATGCCTACTATTTTGTCCTACATATTAGCTTATGATTATAAATGTGATTATTCCTCGCCCTTAAAATTACGGTAAAAGCCAGTAAATGTGAGCATTTTTCCCTAGCAACACCTGTACAAGCTATCCTTGTGTCTACGGAGGGGTACGTACTTTATCTTAAGCCAAACTGGGTGTGTCAGTGCTGCCACTCACAAGAATTATATGAATTATTTCTTTTACTTTGGATGTTGGCATATTTCTTCTTTTTTCAGGCTCATTCTCTTATATCCATAACTGTAATATTATTACCCACCCTAAAACTATGCTAAAAAACATTAAAAGTGACTACAATTTCTTTTAGCAACACTGTACAATATGTATGCCATGTTTCTGTGTTACTGTATAAATATTTTATGCATAATAAGATTACTGTTGATTCATCCATCAAAATACACAAGTGTAAGTTTTATTCATCTGAATTTATCGAATTTGTGATGCCTTGTACATAAATAGCTTCCGTTTCACATCGCAAGTTGGGGAAACGTGGCACCATTGTACACAGGTGCGGGCCACACCACAGCCGCAAACGGGCGCGAGTCCGACTATAGTTGATTTAATTGACCAGGTACAGGTCTCTCTCTCTCTCTCTCTCCTCCACCATGCCTGTAGTACTCTCTCCTCCCTCTCTCCCCTCCCCTCATAAGTCACCTGCCTCCGCCCTGCTCTTCTCTTGCCTGTCCTCTTCATCCTTTCCCCTGCCGTCTTTCTCCTCTATGTCCTCCTCTTTCCTCTTTCTCTCCTCTCTTCCTTACAAATTTTTCTTCACATCCATTTTTTTTCCTTTTTCAGGTAGGATTCTTTTTTCCCTTGTCTTTTTATAGGTTCATTTTTTTATTTATCATACGCTTTTTTCGTGTTTTTTTCTTATTACTTATTTCTGCTACTTCTTTTCCCCCTCCATGTATGGCTCTTTTCCTCCCTTACTCTTTTTTTCCTACGCCTCTTCCTCTCCTACTCATCTTTCCATCCTCTTCATTTTTCCTCTCCTCCTTCAGCCCTCTTTCTTGTTTAAACATATTCCTCTCCATTTCTTTAGTGAGTGTGAAAGTGAGGATGTGGGTGAGGGTGAATGTCAGAATGAATGTGAGTGTGTGAGAGTGAGGGTGATGAAGGTGAAAGTGAGTGGGAGTGTGACTGTGAGTCTAAGGTTGTCAGAATGAATATGAGCTTAAGGATGAGGGTGGTGAAGGTGAGAGTGAGTGGGAGTGTTAGGGTGAGGGTGAGGTTGGTGAAGGTGAAAGTGAGTGTCAGTGTGTGGGTGAGGGGTATACAGAGGTGAGGGTAAAAGTGAGTGTGAGTGTGAGAGTGAGGATAAAAGTGAGTGTGAGGGTGATACAGAGGGTGGGGTAGGGTGGTTGCGGTCAAACACGCCGCCCATAAGGCCCCAGTTACACTGCAGGTACGACTTATGACAGACCACCCGCGACCTGCAAGTCGTGGGTGGTTTTGGTGAGGTTTACGACCGGTCTTCATATGTCTCGGTCTAGCCGCAGGCCACCATGGCGACCAAAAAATCGTCGCGAGGTTTTTCGTGCTGCACGAAAAACCTCGCTGCAACCACCGATGTCGTGGCACGGAAGCCGCCCGGTGGGCGGCTGGACTGCGTCTGGCTGGCTTACGGACTGCAACTGGTCGGCGACACCGGATTTTTAAGCTGTGGTTGCCATCCGGACGGAGGCCGGTCGCCGCCCTCTCTGTGTGGTGGCCGTTCGCACTCCGTCAAGGCGACGACTGGACTGCGGCAGCCGCCGTCCACAAGCCTCCTGTCTGGGGTGGTGGTTGAAGCCCGGCCGCCGTCCAGCCGGCGATTGGTCGAGCGACAGGTGGTGGGCTGGACCGAGACCAGCCGCCGGCCAATCCGCTGGTGTTGTCGGTCTAGTGGTCGTGGTCTAAACTGCGACAGGACATGGACCGGCCGCCGTTTGTCGGCGGCAACCGGCCACCCATCGGTGTCTTGACCTGTGTGTACCTGGCCATGGTCGCCGTTCGGCCGCCCACTGGATGGAAGCTGGACGGACACTGGACGACCACCGGTAGCCGATCAGTGGCACGACTGCTCGGAGACCTCCGTGGTTGGGGACTGGTTTCGCGATTTTCAGGTTTGCGACAAGTCGTACCTGTAGTGTGACTGGGGCTTAAGTGCAAAATCCTCTACACACACACACACACACACACACACACACACACACACACACACACACACACACACACACACACACACACACACACACACACACACACACACACACACACACACACACACACACACCACACCGATAACATACTTCAGTCAGGTAAAGATAAAGGTGGTTATTTGAGGTGATTACCCTTCACATAACAAGCCTTCAGCGTAACAAGCATGGTTAGTCTGCATCCCATTTAAACCTGTGGTCAATGAAAACACTGAGCTTAAGTGTATGTCTTTAGGATTAATATTTGTGTATAAGTAATGGCATATAATAGAAGTTAAAGATCAAGCGTTTGTATGTTGTTTTTCGGTGTGGGAATACGTCACCTTGTTGAGTGACGTAAGAACAATATCAACCACTCCCAAGCACGCTGACGTCTTGCAGGAGGTCAAGGAGGTCTTAGTCATTCTCATACTGTTTCATTTTCCATCGGCTTTCTGTAATTTCTTCAGTGTTAGGCCTCTCTCTTATTGTTTCATTTTCCACCGTCTTTCTCTTACTGTTTCACTGTTCATCGCCTTTCTCTTGTTGCTTCAGTGTTAAGCCTCTCTCATCACACTCAAACATTTTCCAGCCTCTTCCAGCCCCTTCCACCTTCCTGCCAGGCCTTTCACCACCATCCATGCCTCTCCTTGTTGCTCCTTCCCTCGCCTTCATCTCAGGCCTTATTTCTTTATCCCTCACTCAGGTCCTCCCCCTCACCCTACGTCCCCCCTCTCCTCCCTCACCCCCAACCCCACACGGTCGTCACCCTCCCCTCACCCCCCACTCAGTCGTCACCTCCCCTCACCCCTGTCCCACCGAGACCATTTTCCATCCTCTCCATTTTTCACAATCTTACATGCATTTTTTTATTTTATTTTTTACCCAACTTTTGTGTCGCTCCACTAAATTGTTCTCTGTTATCTTTCTTTTCTCCACTAATTAACTCTCATTTATTATTGTTCTTCCATCTTTCTGTTGTTGTTCTTCCATCTCTGTTATTGTTCTTCCATCTTTGTTATTGTTTCCATCTTTCTCATTGTTCTTCCATTTTTCTGTTATTGTTCTTCCATTTTTCTGTTATTGTTCTTCCATCTTTGTTATTGTTCTTCCATCTCTCTGTTATTGTTCTTCCATCGTTCTGCCAGTCCTTCAATAAATGCCAACGAGAAAGGAGTATTATTGTGCCTTGTGGTTTTAATGTTAGTTTTTCATGGAACCCAAATGCACCTGAAATATATGGTTTGGAATTGTTGTTGTGATAGTTATTTTTCTTTGATGATCCACGTGAACTGACTACAGAGAGAGAGAGAGAGAGAGAGAGAGAGAGAGAGAGAGCAACCTGCCATTTATAGAGCCACACACAAGAGCGTCACAAAGGGAGGTCATATAAAAGACAAAAATGAGTTTGATGTGATAATGGCAGCTGAGTGAGGGAAGGGTAGGGTGTGTGTGTGTGTGTGTGTGTGTGTGTGTGTGTGTGTGTTATTGAAGTGAAGTAGGGGTGATATGGGGTGGGGAGGTTTGTTTGGGGGGAGGAAGTGGTGGGTTTTATGAAATGGAAGTGAGGGTGGGTAAGATTTTTAGTGTGTGTGTGTGTGTGTGTGTGTGTGTAGCGACGAAATAGCTATGGGACCATTTCTCTTGGTCGCCCCTCACAGGATGCGGCGTGAAGGAGTAGTACATACCTCTCTCTCTCTCTCTCTCTCTCTCAAGATTACCTCAGTTTTAATCTTCGTGTCTTACCTTGCATTCAGTTGCTAAAAACTAGCACACCTTGAACTCACCTTGATATTTCTTTTTGTAAGGTATTTAGGTGAATTAAATTGTCTAGGGAAACAGGTGTCAGTCAGATATTTACTCCTGGTTGGTGTCGTCAGTTTTTTATTTTTATTTTATTTTTTTTATTTTTTTTTTTTTTTTTAGGGGAGTGAGTTGACCTAGGATGACCTGACCTCGCATACCTGTCACCTGGATCCAATGACTCTCGACACCTGAATTATGTATTAAGTGTCAAGTTTATGGTCATTAGCAAAAAATAGGTAGATGGATAGATAGATAGATAAATAGATGGATAGGTAGATGAATAGATAGATAGATAGATAGGTACGGTGGAACTCTAAAGATTGGACCTACTAGCTTAGAGACTATGGGTGATTAGGCGAAGGGTAGTACGCTAAGTGCCAACTCCACAAAATATCACGTAGAGCAACTTTTGGAAGTAAAGGGGTCAGGCCAGTCAGGGCTTGAGTGTCAGGGAGGGGAGGGGAGAAGAGGGGAGGGAAGGGGAGAATACACAGGAAAGCAAACAGCAACAGACCTTATGGTCCTTTCGAGGCTGCTTGTTAGAGAAAACTATGACTACAAGATCTAACTCTACATGTTGAAGGATAAGGATAGTAAAGCAAGAAGGCTCCCCCCACCACCAAACCCTCCAGGAAAAAGTGAGAAAAACCACCATGCAGCATGAAAAACTGACATGGAAATTTTATAGGAAACACTGGAAAGGAAAAGTCACATTCTATAATACTTTATCTATGAGCTACCCGATAGAGTAACCTGAAAGAGAAAGTAAACAAATAAAATAATAGTTACGGCATGACATTATAAACCGGTTACATTGAGTTAATGGGAAGTCTGTGGACATAATGTAGAAGCTACACACTGCACAGTGTGGATGTTTAGGGGTGGTACAGCAGCCTTGCCTGGCGCTTTTAAGGTAGGCAGCAGTCAATCAGGCCCTAGCTCCGTTTGCTCCGCTGAGACAAGGAACTCTCCCATGTGGGACAAGTACACAAGTTTCATCCTGAAGCAGTGACCCCTAGTACATTAAAAAAATCCCGATGGTGGTCACTTGACTAACAGGGACCCTCAGTGATCCACAGCCCATCACAGGTTGAAAGTAAGAGTAGTGATCGTTAACTCAGGGTTATCTGTGCAGATCCTAATCTGTGCTTATATTGCTTTCTTTGCGCTGGGGAGATTGAAAAGTATATAGGACGGGTGTCTTAGATAAAAGGGGACTGCACAGTGCACAGTGTGGATGTGCAATGCACAGAGTGGATGTTTAGGGGTGGTGCGGCAACCTTCCCTGGCGCTTTTTAGGTAGGCAGCAGTCAATCAGGCAATAGCTTCGTTCACTCCACTGAGACAAGGAACTCTCCCATGTGGGACAGTACACAAGTTTCATCCTGAAGCAGTGACCCCTGGTACATTAAAAAAATCCCGATGGTGGTCACTTGACTAACAGGGACCCTCAGTGATCCACATCCCATCACAGGTCGGAAGTAAAAGTAGTGACCGTTAACTCAGGGTTATCTGTGCAGATCCTAATCTGTGCTTACTGTATATTACCTCATTTGCTTTGGGTAAATCGAAAAACGTATAATGACGTGACGTGACGCTATGTTAAGTTTACGGGGTGTCCTGTAGACACGAGGGGACTGCACAGTGTGGATGTTTAGGGGGTGGTGCGGCAGCCTTGCCTGGCGCTTTTAAGGTAGGCAGCAGTCAATCAGGCCCTAGCTCCGTTTGCTCCACTGAGACAGGGAACTCTCCCATATGGGACAAGTACACAAGTTTCATCCTGAAGCAGTGACCCCTGGTACATTAAAAAAATCCCGATGGTGGTCACTTGACTAACATGGACCCTCAGTGATCCACAGCCCATCACAGGTCGAAAGTAAGAGTAGTGACCGTTAACTCAGGGTTATCTGTGCAGATCCTAATCTGTGCTTATATTGCTTTGTTTGCACCGAATAAATTGGAAATGTATAATATCGTGACGCAACACTATGTACGGGTACATTGTTTACGGGGTGTCTTGTAGACTAAAGGGGCATGAACTTACATGTACCGTAGCTATAAAAGCAAGTTATTCGGACAGAAAAAGAGTCAGCTGAGGATTTTCGTGCAAATACTTGTCTAATTTGTTTTTGAATGTCTCAATTGAGATACTGTTCACGGTATCTGAGGGTAATCTGTTCCAGATATTTACAACTCTGTTAAAGAAGAAGTATTTTGCTTCGTGGGATTGGAATCGCTTTCCCATGATTTTGCAGCCATTACTTCTGGTTTGACTCGACCGGTCTATATCAAAATATTTATTCATGTCTAAGTTGTCATATCCCTTCATGATTTTGAAAACTTCAATAAGGTCCCCTCTTAACCTGCGCTTCGTTAGGCTAAATAATTTAAGTTCTTCAAAGCGTTCCTCATATGGTTTGTTTCTAAGTCGTGGTATCATTTTTGTGATTCTTCGCTGAATTTTCTCTAATTTTTCAATGTCCTTTCTGTAGTACGGAGACCAGAAATGCACACAATACTCAAGATGGGGGCGCACTAGCGAGTTGTACAAGGCAAGTATGACTTTTTCCGATTTAAACTCGAAAGTTCTTCCAATAAAACCCACTAGCTTGTTTGCAATTTTAACCGCATCGGTACACTGCTTGCTTGGTTTTAGGTCATTTGATATTATCACACCAAGATCCTTTTCACTGTCTGTACTTGATAACTGAATATTGTTCATTTTGTAATTTGCATGGACATTGTTACTTCCAATATGAAGTACTTTACATTTTTCTGTGTTGAATTTCATTTGCCATTTTTCTGCCCAGCTTGCTAAAGAAGAGGGGAGGGAAGGGGAGAGGAGAGGAGGGAAGGGGAGAAGAGGGGAGGGAAGGGGAGAAGAGGGGAGGGAAGGGGAGAAGAGGGGAGGGAAGGGGAGAGGAGAGGAGGGAAGGGGAGAAGAGGGGAGGGTAGGGGAGGGGAAGGGAAGGGAAGGGAGGGGAGGGGATGGAGACAGTACAGGTTCATTCCCTACCATTCGTATGCGGGTCTGCGTGTTGGCGAGGTAAGAGGGGGAGGAAATAGGTCGGGGGGGGGGGCAGGGGAGAGAGCTGTGCAAAGGGAGGAGGGTGTGGATGGAAGGATGAGAGGAAAAAAATTAGAGGGTGACAATGGAGAGAGAGAGAGAGAGAGAGAGGGAGGGAGGGAGGGAGGGAGAGAGAGTCTGAACATGCAAAGAACGAGACACGAGGGGGAAATGAGAAGAAAAAGATACGTGAGAGTGAAGAAATAATTTGACAATGGATAAAGCAGGAGAGTAGCAGAAAATTGTTGTTGACCAGTGAATTTAATGTAACCGACTGTGGACATAAGCTAGGGAGCCCTTTCACGAGGTCCAATAATCTACCTACGACACACCAACAGAGAGCTAACCCACTGCAGCCCTCACACGCCTCCTTGTATTTGTATTTATGGTGGTGATACATCCATTAAATATACATAAAATTGCACTAAGTTATGAATTTAATGTTTCTGATATTGGTGGAAGTGATGGATGCTTGTTTACCTATGTTTAGGTATAGAAACAAAGGTTATTTACCTGTTAATTTGGAGGTGGTGTAGGAGCCTCACACACACACACACACACACACACACACACACACACACACACACACACACACACACACACACACACACACACACACACACACACACACACACACACACACACACACTTATCCACCTTCCCTGCTAGTGTTTGGGTGTCTACCTCTCTCTCTACATTTATTTTCTTTACCTGCCAGGCAGTGGCTTTTTGTGTTTTTCCCACCATAGATTGTTGAAGTTAGCTCCCATCACATATATTTATCTTGTCATTAACGTATTATGAAAATTGGGTGCAACTTAAATAAAATTCCTGTTTACATATAGATCTTAAATATATCTTATCATTAACATACAAATCTGATTGCAACTTAACTAATATTGCTGAGTGCAGTATTTTCTAGATTTTAAGTATTTCGTGTCTCTAGATTATTATTATTATTATTATTATTATTATTATTATTTAACATGCACGAAGGGTGGTCATGATAGATTTAAATGTCAGTTCTTTTGCTCAGGTGTGCTCTCGCTTTGACCTCACACCTGTCTCGTCCTTCACATTCTCACGGTCGTTCTTATTTTCATTGATCCCTTTGCTTTTCGGGATCGGTCAGAAAAGTCAGTTGGTTCGTGTGGGCAGTGAAGGGTTTAGTAGATTAAGGATATCATTGGCAGTGTTTACGTACATTACCTAGACATGTATGTGTGATAATCCCTTAGTGTATTTGATCTTCCCTCTCATCGTTTCTGCTGGATTCTTTTGTCGTTTTTAGTTTTCTGCAGTTTTTAGTGTGTGTGTGTGTGTGTGTGTGTGTGTGTGTGTGTGTGTGTGTGTGTGTGTGTGTGTGTGTGTGTGTGTGTGTGTGTGTCCAAAGTTTATGTTTTTTGTTTTTTTACGTAACTCTCCTTTTCGAACTAAAGTCCCTCTGCCTCCTACTGTTCTGCTTTTTGTCTCACCCTGCCAGATATAGTACCGACTCTCTCTCTCTCTCTCTCTCTCTCTCTCAACAAACAATGGGATCCAGGGTTTAGGGGGTCGGGTACTAGGAAAACGAAATATTGCTCAGTGGTAGACTTTCACACGGGTCAGGGTATAGGCGTAATGCACGGCCATATTTTTTTGAACCAAGGAAGATGGAATTTTGCTTCAGGCCATTGGTTCCTTCTTCCTTGAAAATAAAATGGTTGACGATCACCTGGACCACGTTTTTTGCTGGGATTTTCGAGGGCAACGTTATTATTATTATTATTATTATTATTATTATTATTATTATTATACCTGGGAGCACGAAATTATACACAGTGGTAGACCCTCACCCGGATTAAAATTTAGTCATGGTGGGACCTTTGTTGTGTGTAATCTCTCTTTCTTTCTTTCATTTTTTTTTTTTTTTTTTTTTTTTAATTCTTACATCTCCATCCCAGATTTTGGTTCCTCTTCCTCCTTCTTTTCCTGCTTCTCCTACCCTTCCAATAGTTTATTTTTTTTTTCTTTTCACATCTCCATCCCAGATTTAGGTTCCTCTCCCTCCTTTACCTGCTTCTCCTCCCCTTCCAATATTAAGCCTGTCCTCCTCCTCCTGCCCTGACCTTTCTCTTCCCCTTCGTACTCTTTCGCTTCGTACAAAATTCAGATCTCGCTCTTGCCTTCCCGTCAGACAATTTTTCTGCCTTTAGTCTTGTCATCTGGTCAGGCCAAATGGTGGTCTTTATTCTGATTCTGTATTTTCTTCTGCCTTTTCCATCTCATCCTGAATATACCTCCTTTATTCCTCTTCCTTCTCTGATTTATTGCTTCTTCCTTTCTCCTTATTCCTCCTTATTCCGGGTCTAGTTTTTTCTTCCTCATTCTGCTCTCACTCATCTTCTTCCTCTTTCTGCTCTCACTCATATTCTTCCTCTTTCTGCTCTCACTCATCTTCCTAATTTTCCTTCTCATCTTCAGTTATTATTTCCTTCCATTCTGATTGTTTGTTTTTACCCCAGTTCCATATTTCATTATCTCTCATGTCTCTACCTGCCTCTCCTTAGACTAATCTCCTCCTTTCTGCTCCTCTTTCTTAATTCAACACTAGCTTCATTTTCCTCATTTTACTTTCTTCTGCCGCTGGAGAGGGACGCCTTCACGTGGTGGCACCGATATAACTGGGCGCCTTCTCTATCCGGTTTTGTAAATGTTCCTCAGCCCCCTTCCTGTTCCCCGAAAGGAGGATGGTGGACTGCAGGATTAGGGCCGCTTCAGCCTGCAGTCCACTGGGTTCACGTTTCAGATGAGCCAGTATACTGCTACTACTACTACTACTACTACTACTACTACTACTACTACTACTACTGCTACATCTACTACTACGGAGGGTAATGAGAAATAGATTAAAATGAAAATCGAATAAAGATTAAGGAACAAATATGAGATTAAAATAATGTTTACTGCCTTCCTCCTCCCTCCATCCCTCCTCCCTCTTCTTCCTTGTTCTCTTCTCCTGTTCTTGCTCCTCCTCCTGCTCCTCCTCCTCCTCCTCTCCCCTCCCTGCCTCGTGGCTCGATCACAAGCAGCCACATAAAAGTAAAAGAAAAAAGAAGGGGATGATGCGTGTGATGTGGAATTTAAGGTGATCACTGATGCTGGATGAGGCTGACAGGGAGGAAGATGTCAGGGAGCAAGATGTCAGGGAGCCAGATGAAGGTGAGGGAGGAAGATGTCAGAGAGCAAGATGAAGGTGAGAGAGCAAGATGTCAGAGAGCAAGATGAGGGTGAGGGAGGAAGATGATGTCAGAGAGCAAGATGAAGGTGAGGGAGGAATATGATGTCAGGGAGCAAGATGAAGGTGAGGGAGGAAAATGTCAGGAGCAAGATGAAGGTGAGGGAGGAAGATGTCAGAGAGCAAGATGAAGGTGAGGGAGGAAGATGTCAAAGAGCAAGATGAAGGTGAGGGAGGAATATGATGTCAGGGAGCAAGATGAAGGTGAGGGAGGAAGATGTCTGGGAGCAAGATGAAGGTGAGGGAGGAAGATGTCAGGGAGCAAGATGAAGGTGAGGGAGGAAAATGTCAGGAGCAAGATGAAGGTGTCAGGGAGGAAGATGTCTGGGAGCAAGATAAAGGTGAGGGAGAAAGATGGTAAGGGAGGAAGATGTCAGGGAGCAAGACGAAGGTGAGGGAGGAAGATGTCCAGGTGAGGGGGGAAGATGTCAGGGAGTAAGATGAAGGTGAGGGAGGAAGATGTCCAGGTGAGGGGGGAAGATGTCAGGGAGTAAGATGAAGATGAGGGAGGAAGATGGTGAGGGAGGAGGATGTCAGGGAACAAGATGAAGGTGAGGGAGGAAGATGATATCGGAGAAACAGGTGAAGGTGAAGGAAGATGTCAGGGAGCAAGGTTAAGGAGGAAGTGATGTCAGGGAGCAAGATGGTGAGGGAGGAAGATGATGTCAGAAAGGAGGAAGGTGATATGGAAGAAAAGGATGAGGAAGGAAGAAGAAAAAGGGAGAAGGAAAGCATGGAAGCTGGAGGAGGCAGGAAGGTGATGTCAAGGAGGAAGTGGAGGGAGAAAGATGATGTCAGGGAGGAGGAGGAGGAGGAGGAGGAGGAAGATTATGATATCAGAGGAAAAAAGATAAGAATGTGCCCTTATCCACTTCCTTCCTGTTTCTTAATTCATCGTCCTTTGGTCTTTTTGTTTTGTACTTCTTCGTTCTTTAGTTTTCATTCAGGTGTGTCTTGTTTCCCTTTTGCTTAAATTAATTCTTGATTATTCTTGCTTACTTGTTTCTCCATGTATATATTCACCCACCATCAGTCTGTCTGTCTGTCTGTCTGTCTGTCTCTCTCTCTCTCTCTCTCTCTCTCATCGGTTGTGTAGGTATTGGCGAGAGAGACGGGGTGGGGGGGGGGCGATAAGGGGGAGAAAAATGATTTACGATAATGTGCAGAGCGTGGTGAGGTGAGCATGTGCGTATTGTCATTAACACACACACACACACACACACACACACACACACACACACACACACAACTGTAAAATATTGGAGTTAATTAAAAGAAGAAAGTGTATGTGAGAGGAGTGAGGCGGAGGAGATGAGGAGGAAGAAGGGGAGAAGATGGGAGAGAGAGCTATGTAAGGAAATGGAGAAGTGTATGGGTAGAGAGGAAGGGAGGAAGGAGGAAATGGAGAGATGAAGGAAGAGAGGAGGGAGGGAGGAAGGGAGAGAGGAAGGAAGGGAAGAAGAGAGGGAAGGAGGAAGGGATGAGTGTGCAGAGTGAAAGGGTGTGGTGGGGTCAGGGAAGTAACGGTACACACACACACACACACACACACACACACACACACACACACACACACACACACACACACACACACACACACACACACTTCAACATAACATACACCTCTATCATCATGTCCTTCTTCCATTCCTTTTCATTCAACTTTTTCTTTTTCATAGTTATTCGTCTCTCTTCTTCCTCTGCCACATCACGTATCACATCCCAGTCCAATATTCTTTAAAAATGATGTGTTTTTATTTATGTGCTGTATGTTTTAGCTCCAATAGTGTAATTATGTCGGCCGTGTTTTTTCGTATTAAAGACAGATATGTAATAAAGAAAGAAGGCGAGAGAGGAAGAAAGGTGGAAGAAGGAGAGGAAGGGAGGGTAGAAGAGAGTAATGGAGGTAGAGATGAAGGAAGAGGAGAGAAAAGAAGAGATGAGAGAGAGAGAGAGAGAGAGAGAGAGAGAGAGAGAGAGAGAGAGAGAGAGAGAGAAGGAGGAAGTGTTGGAGAAAGAGAAGGTGAAAAGATAAAACTTGATGTTGGAAGTGTAAGAGGAAGTGACAGAGGAAGTGAATGACGAAGAGAGAGAAGAAGTAAGGAGAAAGAAGGAAAGAAAGGGTGAGAGGAAGAGAAGGACGAAGAGATGGAGGATGACAAGAAGGAGGGTAAAGTAAGGAAAAAAAGTAGCAAGTGGGGAAGAAGAGGAAAAGAGGAGGAGGAGGAGGGAGAGAGTGGAGGGAAAATGGTAGCTCTCATCACGACTTTCACCTCCCTTCCTTCCTCCTTCCCTCCAGTCAACCCCTCCTTCTCCTTCTCCTGCCAGATAACCTCTCCTTCGCCTGTCTTTATGCTCCATTTAATCTTCTCTCACTGATACCTAATTTAATAGTATTTTTCTTTACCATTTTCCATCGTTGTTCGCTAAGTTACTCTCACGTTTTTTTTTTTTTTAAGTACCCCCTCCAGTCTTCCTTTCACTTACCTCTCTTGTTTCTCTTTCTTTCTTTCTTTCCTTTTTTTGTAGAGTTCCCCCTCCCCTCTGCCTTCTTCTCCCTTTCACTATCTTCTCTTCCCCCTTTCACCTCTTCTTTCCCTTCCCTTCCCACTCCTTTCCCCTCCCCAGTCCTTTCCCCTCGCCACTCCTTCCCTTTCCCCTTCCCGCATCTTCCACTATCTTCCCTTCCTCATCTCACCTCTTCATTCCATTCTACCCCTTCCCTTCCTCTTTCCTCCTCCCCTTTCCCTTCCTCTCCCTTTAATCTCCCTCACCCCTTCCCTTCCCTCTCCCCTTCACTTCTCTTTCCCTCTTCCGCTCCCCGTTCCCCTTCCCTTCCTACCCTTCCACTTTCCTCTCCTCTCCCCTCCGTCATGGCGGTGTTGGTGTGGGATAGTTTGGTGGGATAGGGTGTAGTAATCTTCGTAGGGATGTTGGTGTCTGTGAGGTCATTATAACAAAGTGGGTTTTATTGTCTTTACTGACTGGGAATGTTCTTGCTCTTTTCTTATTGTTTTGTATTGTTCCTTAAGATTGTTATTGTTATTGTTGTTTTTAGTATTATTATTATTATTATTGTTATTATTATTATTATTATTATTATTATTATTATTATTATTGTTACTACTACTGCTACTACATCTACTACTACTACTACTACTACCACTACTACTGCTACTACTACTACTACTACCACCACCACCACAATTATTATTATTATTATTATTATTATTATTATATTTATCTCTTTCTCTTTCAGGACAAACCAGTGTTGCGTCTGGATGAACAAAAATGAACCTTATGCGTTACAGTGATACAGCGCCAGTGACACTACAGTGAAAAAACGAAAAAAGAAAAAAAAAATCATGGAACCGTCACATCGTCCAATTCTTCGATGTGAAAGGTAAGGAAGGTTAAGGAAGCTCCGTAACACCTTCTCCTGAGCGATTTATATTCCCTATTGTACTTGACTGTCCTTTTCTGTGCTACATACATCCTTCTAACATAAGAACATAAGAAGAGAGGATAACTGCAGTAGGCCGGTTAGCCCATGCTAGGCAGCTCCTAGAAGAGTAACTGAACTACTAGAATGAGATAAGGATAGCAAAGAAGAAGGCTCTCCCCCGCCCTCCAAACCCTCCAGCCGAAGCCGGCAGGAAAAAGTCAGAAAGAACACCACGCCATATAGAAAAACTGGCGTGGACATTTTACAGGAACATACTCTGCATAAACTAACGTACAGTAGGATATAAAGTGCCACATCCAGAAATAAATCGCTTAGAAAAGGTGCTAGGGAGCGACCCGACGAGAATACAGTATCAGGATTTACTTCTATACCATTTTCACTCCAGCTTTGCCTAAAATCCTCTCTCCATCTTGTGTACTGAGATATAACAACAGCTTAGCGCTAGAGTATGGTGCTAGTCACGAAGAAGTGCTTTGGAAAGGCTGTAGAGCCTTTGCATAAACTTTTCCCTCCATTCAGCTCCGTGAAAGAAGCAGTTGAAGGTCGAAAATCAGGGCCAAGTTAAGGTGAAAGGAGTATAGGTGGACGGTAACGAGAGAGAAAAAATAACACTCCTCTATCACTGTCGGTGCTACGATGAGAGATGCGGGAATTTTTGATGTTTGATGTGTTATTCTTAGATGTTAGATGCTTAGATGTTAAATGTGTTATTCTTAGATGTTAAATGTGTTATTCTTAGATGTTAGATGCTTAGATGTTAGGTGTGTTATTGTTAGAT